>NW_027361964.1:917500-1517500 GCF_039654945.1 Dendrobates tinctorius
GAGAATATGTATGATGGGTATATGGGAATGGGACTATGGGATGGAGGATATGTAATGGGTATATGGGCACTGGACTATGGGATGTAGGATATGTATGATGGGTATATGGGCACGGGATTATGGGATGGACGATGTGTGATGGGTATATGGGCACGGGACTGGGATGGAGGATGTGTGATGGGTATATGGGCACGGGACTGTGGGATGGTGGATATGTATGATGGGTATATGGGCACGGGACTATGGGATGGAGGATATGTATGATGGGTATATGGGCATGGGACTATAGGATGGAGGATATGTATGAAGGGTATATGGGCACGGGACTATGGGATGGAGGATGTGTGATGGATATATGGGCACAGGACTATTGGATGGAGAATATGTATGATGGGTATATGGGAATGGGACTATGGGATGGAGGATGTATGATGGGTATATGGGCACAGTACTATGGGATGTAGGATATGTATGATGGGTATATGGGCACGGGACTATGGGATGGAGGATGTGTGATGGATATATGGGCACAGGACTATTGGATGGAGAATATGTATGATGGGTATATGGGAATGGGACTATGGGATGGAGGATGTATGATGGGTATATGGGCACAGTACTATGGGATGGAGGATATGTATGATGGGTATATGGGCACGGGACTGGGATGGAGGATGTGTGATGGGTATATGGGCACGGGACTGTGGGATGGTGGATATGTATGATGGGTATATGGGCACGGGACTATGGGATGGAGGATATGTATGATGGGTATATGGGCATGGGACTATAGGATGGAGGATGTATGATGGGTATATAGGCACTGGACTATGGGATGGAGGATATGTATGATGGGTATATGGGCACTGGACTATGGGATGGAAGATATGTGATGGGTATATGGGGACGGGACTATGGGATGGAGGATATGTATGATGGGTATATGGGCATAATAAAAGTGAGTCACGAAACGTGCGTTGGGCCGCGGGACTTTCACTGGCTTCATGTATGAATTCTTTGGCTCTTTATGCTTTATATTGACATTGCTTTATTTAATGTTGCATTAGTCTTTGTTTGCATATTCTGACCACTTGGTCTTTTATTCTGATACAAGCATCCATTTAGCACTTTATTGTGGTATCAGTGTAATGGACTTGTGCACATCTAAATCAGTGCAGCAACACAAATATATGATTTATACATTTATTATCTTCTTTATTGTGACCACTTGGTTTTATGTCACATTAATGCATTCGTTGTGCACTCTATTGCTGTATCAGTTTAGTAGATTTTATGCACATGTAAGTTTAGTGCACATTTAATCAGTATAAAAATAATTTTATATATATCGTTGTTGGTCTGATATAATTGCTACAATTCATTATACTATATTTTTATTAGACATCCAGCAGCATTTAGTCATGACCATTTTTTGTGACATATCAAGCACTTTTTTATGCCAATTATGATTATATACTGTATTCGGTGCCCTCATGAAATTTATTGTAATGTTACTATTTAATATGGGCTTTGTGCAGTAATTTTAGACATTTTGCCGGTGTAATAGTCCTTCTATGTGTATTAGTAGCCTCTGCCTAAGATTTAATTTAAAATATTTTTGTATTGGAATAAAATTAATTTTTCTATTATATTCTATGTCTCCATGTGGTGAATTAATCAAATAAGAGTTCTCTGTCCTAATTCATATGCTGTGGACTATTGTGTAATGTGATTTGTGGTGGTGCGATCCTGGTGTGTAGTAAACCTGCCCAGCGGTGACGGCTCCTTCTCCCCTGCCCAGCGGTGACGGCTCCTTCTCCCCTGCCCAGCGGTGACGGCTCCTTCTCCCCTGCCCAGCGGTGACGGCTCCTTCTCCCCTGCCCAGCGGTGACGGCTCCTTCTCCCCTGCCCAGCGGTGACGGCTCCTTCTCTCCTGCCCAGCGGTGACGGCTCCTTCTCCTCTGCCCAGCGGTGACGGCTCCTTCTCTCCTGCCCAGCGGTGACAGCTCCTCCCCTGCTCAGCGGTGGCAGCTCCTTCTCCCCTGCCCAGCGGTGACGGCTCCTCACCTGCCCAGCGGTGACGGCTCCTTCTCCCCTGCCCAGCGGTGACAGCTCCTCCCCTGCTCAGCGGTGATGGCTCCTTCTCCCCTGCCCAGCGGTGACGGCTCCTTCTCTCCTGCCCAGCGGTGACAGCTCCTCCCCTGCTCAGCTGTGGCGGCTCCTTCTCCCCTGCCCAGCGGTAACGGCTCCCTCTCCTCCTGTAATGGGGAGCGCTGCCGGGAGTTCGTTTCTGCTCTTCTGGAAAGAATGATTCTAAAAAGTTTTTTTTTCCTAGTTACCAGACCTGCTTTAACGCTTAGGATAATGGAAACGGTTAATTGTCCTTGATCCTGCCACACAGCGGTAATACAGAGTGTCGGCTGTAGATATATAGAGAGATTTTTTCACACGTCTTCATATAATACTTATCAGACAATTCTTATTGCATAGATCTCATTTGGAGGAACTTTTTTAACATTACCACAAGAGCTATTATATTATCATGATTTTATTTTTAGTTTATTTTAATAGAAATTAATAAAATACAATTTTATTTTCCACATTTAATATAAAGATTTCATTGGACTTTCCAAAAGTAAGGAAGCTTTCCTGTTCCATCGGTTAGTCCGGGTGTAAGGCATCTGCTTCCCCGCTTGACTGCTCATTTTATTGTGAGTTCTTGTCCCTCAGTGAAAGTCGGCATTTTTCACTCTCTTCTTTTATCTTTTTCTTTCTGAATGCTGTAAACTGGATTTGTCTCCTATAAATGTAAGACACTATTAATGTCACCAGTTAATAATCGTTTTATTATACATTTTTATGTGGTACAATCCATGTGAACCGTTAACCCTGTGGCGACTATGAGCTTTGACACTGTGTCATCTGACCTGTTGGCGCTCGTTTCTTTTGAATCCCAGCGTCCTGTCTTAACTATATATACGTGTGATGCCTGTACACACTGTGTGGTATTTCCTGACGAAGGGGGCACGAGACCCCCGAAACGCGTTGAATAAACCACTGTGAATCTTTGACATCTATCTCCTGGAATCCTTTCTTGCGGCAGCGCGGAATATAACTGCACATTCCCCTGAATACGTGATTTCTTCTGGTCGTTGAGGACCTGTGGATCTGCAGCAGCCGCCAGCCTTTATGCTTTTTTTCATCCTAACCAGGTGAGCAAATTTCTTGGTGTAATCTCTCCTCTCCTTATCCTAGGGTGGATAAGACCCTATTGCGCTTTTGTGTCTCCTTTTCTTTGCAATAGTCACCTTTCCGCTGAGAAGATAATCCATTTGTCCCATGGCGGGTCTAGCTCTCCTACATCTAGATGTTCTCACACTCGTGGTGCCATCAGGAAGGTCCTGGGACTTACAGCCAATGAACTCACTTCAGCTATCTGACGTCAGCGAGAGAGTGGTTAGAAATGTTCCCACAGTGCTCACGCTTACGTCAAAATGGTACCAGAGATGTACATTTTTGTGTGGGTAATACATGTGGCAATTGTGTGCTGCCCATGTGCCACATCAGTACCACACGGCGGGTGCCAGGGAAGCAGCAGTACAGTAAGCTCTGTTCACCGGCACCGGGATCAGAAAGCGACTCTCATTCTCCCCTGCTCTGCTGGCCATCAGCACAAGCAGGGAAGAATGATGAAAGTTGTCTTCAAGTGAAAACAATGGCAGCAAGCAGTGGATTTTGGGATTGTTACTCCCATCGACTTACACCTGCTGTCGCTAATAACAGTGACAGCAGGAACGGCTGATAGGAGTATTTTATTCCGGTACCAGAAATATTAGGATGGACGTGTGAAACTGGACTTAGGATGTAAATCTGATCCTAGGTGTTAAATATCGGATTGTACTCGCATGAAAAACGCATGACACTTGGATTACACTTGTTCGGCTTTGAAGGAACAAAATCGGACCAAGTTTAAAATCGCTAGCATGGCTCCAGCCTTAGGCTATGTGCGTATGTTGAGTATTTGCTGCAGAAATTTCTGCAAGGTTTCTGCATTTCTTGGCAACAAAAACCCTGCGGCAAAAATGTGCATTTTTTTGCTTTTTTCCCACAGTTTTGTACAGTAATTAAGGCTTTTTTGAGCTAAAAATTATTTAAAAAGAAGTTTTGTGATGTAGTTTCCTGGTTCAGCACCTTATTTTTCATTCTGATGCAGTACTATCAGGGTAATGGGATTAAGGCTTTGTGTCAGCAGCTGTCATTGACACCAAGCCCTAGGTTTAGGAATGAAAAGGTATCAGCCAGACACCCTTATAACTAAGAAGATAAGTGAACACACACGCGCATACACACTAGCATACACACTGTAACCAGCCTATGTAGGAGCGTTAACAGAATGAAACTACATAAGTTGTAACCAAACAGCATCTGTTAAATTTTACAAAAAAATGAAAAAAGAAAATTGCTTGGGCTCCTGCATAATTTTCATAACCAGCAGAGTGAAAGCCGACAACTGGGGGCCAATGTTTATAGTCTTGGAAGGAGCCAATAGCCATAAAGGTTCCCAGGCAATTAATATCAGCTCACAGCTGCTTGTTTAGCTTTTACAAGCTAGTTTACAGGGGGGCCCCAGAAAAAAACTTGGCATAGGTTCCATCTATAAAATCTAACTAGCAAAGACTAGCAACGTAGAAGATTAGTGACAGGCATTGATATGTTAGAGGGATAAAAAGGAAAAAAATACTAATCTGAGTATCCCCAAATACGGGGTAATAAATAATAATCTAGAAATATATGTATACCCTCTAGCATATACACTGGAATTCAATAAGGACTGATTGTCAAATCAACATAAGACAAAAGACAATCACAAGGTCCATAATATAATGCATATAAAATTGCTTTATTGTATAAATTGAACAGGCAAGGATAAATGTGGACAAACACACATGAACCAACACACAATCTGCATGCTGGGGGCATGCCGGATCATAAGAAAACGCACAGAGCCGACTAGATATATATCAAATATGAGTACGTAGGTATCATCCTAAATGTAGCAGTGTCACAGGCAGCTAATAATGTAGTATCACTTATACCTAAATATATAACAGAGCATGAGCGTGGGATTGTGGCCCCACTGTGCCACAAACCAGACTACCCTGGAAGGGGCCGTGACTAAGCAGCTATCTTGGTGTTCACTGGAGCCTCTGATGGTGAGGTCGGGCTTGTGCGGCAGGTAGCTGCCAGGTGCCCTTCCAGTGCAGTGTCTGGCTGTAGCAGCTGATCCCACTGGGGACAGAACACTAACAACAGGTGCGGGCAATTGTTGATGGCATGGCTGGCACTCTGGCAGGCAGGTGGACACAGCTGGCACTCTCGCAGGCAGGTGGGCATGGCTCAGACAGAAGGGACATGACTGGACTCAGAAGGGAGAGGAACACAGGCAGGTAAGAGTGGTATATGGAAGTAGGTAGAGACCTGTTCAGAATGGAGAAGCTGGAACTGATTCAGGAAGGACAGGAGCACAGACAAGTATGGATAGTGTGCAGGAACAGGTAGGGACCAGTTCAGACTGGAGGGACAGGAACCGGTAGGGTACGGAGCAGGAGTAGAGCAGAACCGCAAGGTGCGGAGCAGAGCAGTACCGCGGGGCAAGGAGCGAGAGCAAAGAGCAGAGCCGCTGGTTGCGGAGCAAAGAGCAGAGCAGAAGGAGTGAACACAAGGAAACACACAGCGGAATAGGGAAGGCAACAGACAGGGATACAAACGGACACCGGTATAGGACTTGGTACAGACAAGGTCAGGTACAGGTTAAGGCAAAGGATCAAGGATTCAGGCCAATGTATGCAGCCCCCTGGGAGGCAGAAACAAGAGACACAGGATACAGGTACGGGCCAGGGTATGCAGCCCCCTGGGAGGCAGAGACAAGAGAATTAGCAGGACAGGACCTGGCATCTCAGTAGCCAAAGACAGACTGAAAGAGTTTGTTGCTCAGGCATTCTCCAATGGGTGGGGATGCCTTAACTACCTGATGCATCTGGCAATTGGCTGGGGAAACTTAGTAGAGTGCACACAGTCTCTATAAGACACAGGAAGTGCCGCTGCCCTAAGCATACAGCCAGGAAGTATGCCACAAGCAAGGACATGAGGCCCACAGCAAGGAACCGGCAGAGGACAGAACTCACAGCATGACCCGGAGTGGTGAGTGGGATAGGAAGCCATGCAGTGATGCCGGCAGGGTTGTTACAGGTAAACCCTGAATGGCATCCATTGAGAGTTGCACACACTATATCACCTATATTAAAGCTGCAGTTAGTACTTTACACAGAATAATAGTTTGCTGTTTTACCTGAAAATATGCCTAAACAGAGAGCTCAAATGGTCGTGCGCCCACCCCAACGCGCGTTTCGGAACAGCTTCGTCAGGGGGCATAGCATTTAGAATAGTGAGTGAGTTTAAAAAGGCTGTGACTTGGAAGTGTGCGGTACAAGGGACTGGAAGTTTCAACGCATTACCCAGGCTACCCCATCGCCAGCCAGCATCTGCACCACCAAGGCAATGACGACAGAAAACACATAGGGCCCCACGTGATCCGCTGCCCATAGGTACAGCAGCCGCTGAGCGCGGCGGGAACAAGGGAATGCATGAGCAATATATATTGCAGAGGGTGTGCCATATTATCTCCTGGCATTGCCAGGTCACATGGCATCCACTGCCGTAAAGTGCGGCCGAGTAAGAGAGAGGGCGTGTGCTTTGTGCACTGTGATGAGCACTGCAGAAACGAGGCAATGCATGCTCAATATGTGACAAGGAGAATGTGCTATATTGTACCCTGGCATTGTCACGTCACACAGCATGCACCGCCGGAAAGTGCAACCGAGTAGGAGAGAGCGCATGCGCATTGTTTGCTATTATGAATCGCCCATACTAAGTCCTGGAAACACCAGGGCTGTAATATGAAGAGCTGCTCAACGGAGACCGCAGAACTGAGAAAGTATTCGGAAAGTATACAGAAAGTATTCACACCCCTTTACATTTTTCACTCTTTGTTTCATTGCAGCCATTTGATAAATTCAAAAAATTCCATTTTTCTCATTAATGTACACTCTGCACCCCATCTTGACTGAAAAAAGCAGAAATGTAGAAATTTTTGCAAACTTATTAAAAAAGAAAAACTGAAATCTCACATGGTCATAAGTATTCAGCCCCTTTGCTCAGTGTTGAGGAGAAGCACCTTTTGAGCTTGTACAGCCATGAGTCTTCTTGGAATGATGCCACAAGTTTCTCACCCCTGGATTTGGGGATCCTCTGCCATTCTTCCTTGCAGATCCTCTCCAGTTCCGTCAGGTTGGATGGTGAACGTTGGTGGACAGCCATTTTCAGGTGTCTCCAGAGATGCTCAGTTGGGTTTAGGTCAGGGCTCAGGCTGGGCCGGTCAGGAATGGTCACAGAGTTGTTCTGAAGCCACGCCTTTGTTACTTTAGCTGTGTGCTTAGGGTCATTGTTTTTTGGGAGGTGAACCTTCGTCCAAGTCTGAGGTCCAGAGCACTCTGGGAGAGGTTTTCATCCAGGATATCTCTGTTCTTCGCCACATTCATGTTTCCTTCAATTGCAACGAGTCGTCCTGTCCCTGCAGCTGAAAGACACCCCCATAGCATGATGCTGCCACCACCATGTTTCACTGTTGGGATTGTATTGTGCAGGTGATGAGCAGTGTGACCACTGTCTGCGAATCTGGACTGCAGTAGGACAGCGCCCCGAGTGACCCCGAGACCCTTAACCCCTATACAGGGATCTGGAATTATAGCAAGGCTCAGGGGTAGATATCTAGGGGCGCAGTGGACCAGAGCAGAACGGTCATCAAGGGGTAAAAACTAAAACCCGTAATAGTGGTCCGGAGACAGCAGTCGGAGGTCGGGGAAAGCAGAAGTACAAAAACAGCAGGCAGAGGAAGGGTCAGGAATCCAAGCCAAGGTCAGCGTCAAAAATCGGAAGAAAGGCAAAGGTACAAAAACGGCAGGCAATAGAGTAGTTAGAAATCCAGGCTGAGGTCAGAGATATCTTTTAGCAATTCACAGAGTAGCACGCAGGGGAACCAAGAATATATCCGGCAGCTTGCAAGACCAGTCCCAAGGTATTTGAGGGATCAGGTCATCCCTCACAGGTTCCCGGACTGATGATGTCATCAGGACCGTCCCCAGGACCAGGCCGGGTGGTGATGCACCAACCCCTTCATGACTCAGAGGAGCGGAGCCTGCGTCCACCAAATGCCTACGCAGGAGCCCCATCTCTGTTGCCGCCATCACTTGGGGGCGATCCACGGCGCCTCCCAGTGGCCGAGGCAGGAACAGCAGGCCCCGAGTCAGACGGTGATGTGACAGTCCGGCGCCTCCTAGTGGCCGAGGTCTGGACAGCAGGCCCCGAATCAGACGATGATGTGACAGTCCGGCGCCTCCTAGTGGCCGAGGCCGGGACAGCAGGCCCTGAGTCTGACGGCGACGTGACAAGCAGTGCCTGGTTTTCTCCACACATACCGGTTAGAATCATCACCAAAAAGTTCTATCTTCGTCTCATCAGACCAGAGAATCTTATTTCTCATAGTCTAGAAAACCAGTGTGGTGTCGGCGCTCCCGGAAATTGTATAATGTGTTATATTAGCTTATTAAAAAGTTTTTTATTCTACATATACAAAGTAAAAACAACGCGTTTTGGCTTGAAGGGAGCAAAAGCCTTCATCAGGTTTTTGGTCCAGTATGGATGTATAATTTACCTGATGAAGGTAGAATAAAAAACTTTTTTAATAAGCTAATATAGCACATTATGCAATTTTCGGGAGCGCCGGCACCAGACTGGTTTACTGTATCCTTTCCTTTGATCTGCAGACGATTGAGGATCACCTAGTGGACCAGGAGCCGTGCAGCACACCAAGAAACTACAGCCTCGGTTGGGATTTCCCCCAGGGCCAATACGCCGTTTCTTCAACCTAAGTCTGGTGAGTGCATCAGCTCTGAACTTTCATTTGTGACTTTTTTTAATATTGCGCTTAGATCCTGCACGGTGCTTTCCCTTTTATATTCCCTATCCTCAGGGTATATGAAAATTTCTCAGTCTGGGAGTCCTTTGTGTGTTTTTTTTAGAAAACTCTATGTGAGATTTCATATGTCTTGCACTGACGAGAGGCTTCCGTCGGGCCACTCTGCCATAAAGGCCTGACTGGTGGAGGGCTGCAGTGATTTTTGACTTTGAGGAACTTTCTCCCATCTCCCTACTGCCTCTGTGGAGATCAGCCACAGTGATCTTGGGGTTCTTCTTTACCTCTCTCCCCAAGGCTCTTCTCCCACAATTGCTCTGTTTGCCTGGACGACCAGGACTAGGAAGACTTCTGGTGGTCCCAAACTTCTTCCATTTAAGGATTATAGAGGCCACTGTGCTCTTCGGAACCTTGAGTACTGCAGAAATTCTTTTGTAACCTTGGTCAGATCTGTGCCTTGCCACGATTCTGTCTCTGAGCTCCTTGGCCAGTTCCTTTGGCCTCATGATTCTCATTTGGTGTGACATGCACTGTGAGGTCTTATATAGACAGGTGTGCGCCTTTACAAATCAAGTGCTATCAGTTTAATTACACACAGCTGGACTCCAATGAAGGAATAGAACCATCTCAAGGAGGATCACAAGGAAATGGACAGCATGGGACTTACATATGAGTGTCTGAGCAAAGGGTCTGAATACTTACGACCATGTGAGATTTCAGTTTTTCTTTTTCATTAAATTTGGAAAAATTTCTACATTTCTGTTTTTTTCAGTGAAGATGGGGTGCAGAGTGCACATTAAAGGGAATCTACAGCATTACAGAATGCATTACAGAATGCTGTAGATAAACCCCTGATGTCAATGCCGGCAGCTCATAGGCAAAAAAAAGGTGACAGATTTCCTTTAATGAGAAAAAAAAAGAAATTTCTTGAATTTACCAAATGTCGGCAATAAAACAAAGAGTGAAAAATTTAAAAGGGTCTGAATACTTTCCGCAACCACTGTATATACAGTGGGGAAAAAAAGTATTTAGTCAGTCAGCAATAGTGCAAGTTCCACCACTTAAAAAGATGAGAGGCGTCTGTAATTTACATCATAGGTAGACCTCAACTATGGGAGACAAACTGAGAAAAAAAAATCCAGAAAATCACATTGTCTGTTTTTTTTTTCATTTTATTTGCATATTATGGTGGAAAATAAGTATTTGGTCAGAAACAAAATTTCATCTCAATACTTTGTGATATATCCTTTGTTGGCAATGACAGAGGTCAAACGTTTTCTGTAAGTCTTCACAAGGTTGCCACACACTGTTGTTGGTATGTTGGCCCATTCCTCCATGCAGATCTCCTCTAGAGCAGTGATGTTTTTGGCTTTTCGCTTGGCAACACGGACTTTCAACTCCCTCCAAAGGTTTTCTATAGGGTTGAGATCTGGAGACTGGCTAGGCCACTCCAGGACCTTGAAATGCTTCTTACGAAGCCACTCCTTCATTGCCCTGGCGGTGTGCTTTGGATCATTGTCATGTTGAAAGACCCAGCCACGTTTCATCATTAATGCCCTTGCTGATGGAAGGAGGTTTGCACTCAAAATCTCACGATACATGGCCCCATTCATTCTTTCATGTACCCGGATCAGTCGTCCTGGCCCCTTTGCAGAGAAACAGCCCCAAAGCATGATGTTTCCACCACCATGCTTTACAGTAGGTATGGTGTTTGATGGATGCAACTCAGTATTCTTTTTCCTCCAAACACGACAAGTTGTGTTTCTACCAAACAGTTCCAGTTTGGTTTCATCAGACCATAGGACATTCTCCCAAAACTCCTCTGGATCATCCAAATGCTCTCTAGCAAACTTCAGACGGGCCCGGACATGTACAGGCTTAAGCAGTGGGACACGTCTGGCACTGCAGGATCTGAGTCCATGGTGGCGTAGTGTGTTACTTATGGTAGGCCTTGTTACATTGGTCCCAGCTCTCTGCAGTTCATTCACTAGGTCCCCCCGCGTGGTTCTGGGATTTTTGCTCACCGTTCTTGTGATCATTCTGACCCCACGGGGTGGGATTTTGCGTGGAGCACCAGATCGAGGGAGATTATCAGTGGTCTTGTATGTCTTCCATTTTCTAATTATTGCTCCCACAGTTGATTTCTTCACTCCAAGCTGGTTGGCTATTGCAGATTCAGTCTTCCCAGCCTGGTGCAGGGCTACAATTTTGTTTCTGGTGTCCTTTGACAGCTCTTTGGTCTTCACCATAGTGGAGTTTGGAGTCAGACTGTTTGAGGGTGTGCACAGGTGTCTTTTTATACTGATAACAAGTTTAAACAGGTGCCATTACTACAGGTAATGAGTGGAGGAAAGAGGAGACTCTTAAAGAAGAAGTTACAGGTCTGTGAGAGCCAGAAATCTTGATTGCTTGTTTCTGACCAAATACTTATTTTCCACCATAATATGCAAATAAAATGAAAAAAACAGACAATGTGATTTTCTGGATTTTTTTTTCTCAGTTTGTCTCCCATAGTTGAGGTCTACCTATGATGTAAATTACAGACGCCTCTCATCTTTTTAAGTGGTGGAACTTGCACTATTGCTGACTGACTAAATACTTTTTTTCCCCACTGTATATATATATATATATATATATATATATATATATAAATATATATATATATATATATATATAGTAAGCATAAGAAACTTATATGAAAATGCAAAGAAATATAATGAATAGTGTATTAAATCAGTTTATCCCAATAAGGCAATTTGAATATAAAGCATTGTAAGCATGTGTATATATTAAATCAATGAACTCACTGACTAGAAAAGGCTAAACAGAGCGCTGTGGACTGATATTAATAGCCTAAGAAAGGGACATGTTTATTGCTCCCCCAGACTAAAAACATCAGCTCTCAGTTGCCCCAGAAATGGCACATTCATTAGATGCACCAATTCTGGTGCTTAGCCTTGCTCTTCCCACTTGCACTGGGGTGGAGGCAAGTGGGGTAATAATTGTGGGGTTAATGTCAGCTGTCGATTGTCAACAGACATCAAGCCAAGGTGTTAGTAATGTATATGCATCTATAAGGCACTCCCATTACTAACCTCATAGATTGTAACAAAAAACACAGCCAGAATAAATTCCTCTCATTGAAATAATGACACAGACTGCTTTATTGAAATAAATATAAAAAAGAAAAGTTATACTCACCTTTACACCTAATCAACTAAAGTCCCTGTAAAACACAAAAAATAATAACAATTAAATTCCTCACCTGTCGGATGAGAATCTAATCCCTAGCCAATCCACAAAGGTCGAGATGATTTGGATAGCAGTCACATCAGTGATGCGACCGCAATCCATGCCACCAGTTGCCTGCTTTAGCTTGGCAGGTTGTTAAAAATGGGGGGGCTCCACGCTGTTTTGTTATTTATTGAAATAAACAAAAAAACGGTGTGGAACCCCTCTATTGTGAATAACCAGCCATGTTAAAGCTGATAGCTGAGGGCTGCAGCTCACAGCTGTCTGTTTTGCCTGCACTGGTTATCAAAAATAATCAAATCCCATTTATTTATTAACTAAATAATTTAAATAAAAAACGGCATGGGTCCTTTCACTTTTGACAACCAGCCAAGCTAAAGCAGACAGCTGAGGGCTGGTTTTCTCAGACTGGTAAGGGGCCATGAATATTGACTCTCTCTCCCTGCCTTAAAATAGCAACCCGCAGCCTGGCACAGTTCTGGCGCTTTGCCGGGCTCTTCCCACTTGCCCTGTGGTGATGGCAAGTGGGTTTAATATAATCTTTATATTGTCAGGTGACATAAAGCCCACTGGTTAGTAATGGAGAGGTGTCTATAAGACATCTCTCCATGACTAATCCTATAGTTATAGTTTTGTAAATAAAGATACATCTAGAATAAAGTATTATATTTAAAAAAAAACACACTTTTCCTTTTTTTCTAAAATGAACAGACACAGTTATACTCACCTAATGCCTAATTCCATTGAAGCCATGGTCTCCAGTAAAAAAGTATCAATATCCCTCACCTGTCTGTCGTTATGTCCTATCCAGTAAACCATGTCTGGGGATTAATAGTTTTCAATCAGGACAGTGCCAAGATGCGACCACCAGGCTGAGAACCACTGAGAAATGAACTGTTGGGAGCACAGCCTCAGTGACCAGTGGTGACATCATCGTATTTAACGCTGGTCACTGAGACTGCGTTCCCAGCAGGGTCCTTGAACTGTGATGACATCACAGCTAGCACAGTGAGAAAAAGTCTAATAGATGCGCCTTTTCTGGGCAGCTGTGGACTGCTATTTTTATGCTGGAGGGGGCCAATATCCATGGCCCCCTACCAGCCTACAAACACCAGTCCCCAGCTGTCTGCATTTTATTAAATTATTTATTTAAATTATTTTAAAAATCGGAGTGGGAACCCCTCTATTCTTGATAACTAGCATTAGGAACGCTGACAGCTGAGGGTTGCATCGTGTGCCATGTGTTCACTTCTCCTGATACCTTGCTCTTGTATGTTATCACTGAAGATACTACTATTTGCATATGTATCACCACAAGCTCAGAGTTTCCTGAGTTTCCAGTGTCTTTCCTTGTATTTGTTTTCTCACTGGTTGATATAAGAGATACAATGTATCAATGTCAATGAACTCCATGAGCCTTCCAGTATTGTTGTTGTGTTCCTCCAGTGATGATAACTGCACAGCTCCTCATGCGGCTCCATCATCCATTACCCATGCCGGTGGAGCCACTGCTGGCGATGTCTCTATGGTGTCTCTGGTGCTGCCGGCTGGGAACATGGGAGCTCATTGTCTGATACTCTGCACTTTAGCACTTGGCGGACTGAGCTGGGGAATGTGACAGAGATAGAGAAGTGTTAGAAAAAAATTAAAAAGCAAAAAGTGTTAGGTAAGAGCACAGAGAGGATAGGACAGAAAACAAGATTGAATTCTGTGGATAAAACAAATCTTGTTCATTCAAAAAATGGTTACAAAAATAAAGAAAAATAAGCTCATAGCACAGAAAAATTAGTATTGGATTATAGAAGGGAAACCAGCGTTCATAGGTTCTTACATATCGCCAGGAGGCCGGGATTGGTCTATGTAGGAGATTCTCAGGGACTGACCGATCTCTCATTATTTCGACCCACAGTCGTACATTGGATGCTATAGTTTTCTGTTCAGTTGCCTCGCATGGTAACTTTCCTGTGATTTTACTAGTTTGTACCATATTAGAAGAACACTAGCACCTTGTGGAAGACACATTCTAGTCATGTGCACATAACCTCATTCCGGGACACTTAAACTTATAGCTGTGACCTTTGAGTACCACTGGTTATTCTCACATAGTCATGTCCACAGTTGAGTTCCATGGTTCTGACAAAATAAACTTCAGTTACTTCACTCACCAGCGTATTTGCTCGTTAGACCCAAAGTTTGTTAAGTTAGATGTGTATTTTTTTTATCATTTAAACATTAATATTTTACAAGAGGTCTCACCATTATCGATCTGAGTCATCTTCTACTCATACCCGGGATCCATCATCAGGACAATGATGATTAACACTGATGAAACGCTGAATTTCCGTTGTGCACCAGGTATTGGGGAGAACGCGCTCTCCTTAGAGGGGCTCTCATGTTCTATATTCAGGAGTACACCGCTCCTCTGACTCTGATCTGCTTGGTGGGGGTCAGTAGGAGGCATGGCTGTGCCGATAGCCTGGACCGTGCACTCCTCAATACTGTGAGCAGAGGCAGCTTTACCTCCACCAAGCAGAGGAACACGGGGAACTGAAGGAGGCCAGATACAGCGCTTCATGTACTAAACTATAGAATAAAAAATCCATTCTTGCAGAGAGGTAAATCGTTAAGTTGTTTGTTTCCTCTAAAACTTTCCCATTGTCCCCATCTCAGAAGAGGAGACGACCCCAATAAGAAGATTAGCTGTTCTTTCTATCTTATTTGTATACTTTGTATCTTGAATCGTTAAATATTTCTGCAGCTTGTAACAGCAGCTGCTGATGCTAATTGTTTTGGGATTGTTACACATTTCTGTGATGTTTTCAGTGGATTTCTCTCTGTACTGTCCAGCCGTTCAACAGCAAAAATACAATTATTCAGGATCAAAGATAACAGCTCACAACTGGTATTTCTTATAGCTTAGGATCTTAGCATTTTGTCCTTCAGCTTGCTAAGTGAAAGTAAACCTGTGCTCCAGCTGCACACACAGTGAGCAGGAACTTCTTTTTTTCCTTACAGTCCTATACTGGCAACATAACACTATTGCTGGAGACAGAAACTCATCCACTCTTCACACAGAGGCTGGACAGACATCTGATTGGGATGATTTAGCGAATCCTGCTTTGAGCAGGGGTCGGACATGATGACCCTGGAGGTCCCTTCCAACTCTACCATTCTATGATTCTGTTAAACTGTAATAAATAGTAATTGATGCAATATACAATAAGTATTATTCTAAAGTGTATAAACAAAAAGAGGAAACTTATAAAGAAAAGAATCCATCCAGTGTCTTTATGCATAATACAAAATCACTAAGATAGAAACCATAGTTTACGGAACAGTCCCCAGCCTATGTCTCAGCACCGCCATGGATTACTCCCAACAGAGATGCATGCATGAAAGAATGGAGTTAAGGATCCAAAGTAAACTGAAAAGACAACTTATATTAATCAGTACATACGAGAGATCATATCATCGACTGAACCATTTCAAACAATGGTCAGAGTAGTTTGGTGCGACACCACAGATGTAGTGTAGTCAGGGAGAGAAGGTGTGGACATGTAAAGGCACAGCGCACCAAATACATTCAAAGCACCCTGAGAGACTCGTGTGACCGCATCAATGAGAGCAAGTAAGTCGTACATACATAAATCACCAGACATTCTGACATTGATTGTGGCAGCTCGAGTCTCACACTTGCCTGTTTCACATTTCAGTTTTTTGCTGGATCCGTTTTTAGCTGCTTTTCATGAAATTTAAAGTGACATGACTCTGGAAGAGGAGAAAGAGAGATAGATTTTTTTGCTGATTCATTGTCCGTCCACTCAACACAGCGGACGCCAACATTTTGACGGATCCGGATGCAACGAATGACGATCCGTCAAATTCCGCCGCAATGCAAGTCAATGGGAAAAAAACGGATCCGCCAAAAAAAATGGCGGATCCTTTTTTTTTGCAAAACGACGGATTTTGACTGAAATCAGAAAACTGAAGTGTGAAACAGGCCTAAATGGCTCTTACCCATATCTGACTCTGTGGTGTCGCACACACTGCCACAACGCGCGTTTCGCATTGGCTTCCTCAGGGGGATGTCGTCATTAATATAAATTGTCTTCTTACTTTACTTTGGCTCCTATACTCCATTCCTTCATGCAGTGTATTTCTGCAGCAGAGCAGATCCCTCTCCTATATTCATAGGGTACCTGTAGCATGTAAGCCTGAAAGCCCAGGGTCCTCTCACCTCTGCATCAGACTGTGATTGTTAGTTTACTGTAAGTGATATCTGAAATTTGTATGTGACCCCTTCTCATGTACAGCACCATGGAACCAATGGCGCTATAGAAATAATAGGTGGAGCCGGCCCCAGCACGTTCCGGCATGTGACCCCTTCTCATGTACACCACCATGGAACCAATGGCGCTATAGAAATAATAGGTGGAGCCGGCCCCCGCACGTTCCGGTATGTGACCCCTTCTCATGTACAGCACCATGGAACCAATGGCGCTATAGAAATAATAGGTGGAGCCGGCCCCCGCACATTCCGGTATGTGACCCCTTCTCATGTACAGCACCTTGGAACCAATGGCGCTATATAAATAATAGGTGGAGCCGGCCCCTGCACGTTCCGGTATGTGACCCCTTCTCATGTACAGCACCATGGAATCAATGGTGCTATATAAATAATAGGTGGAGCCGGCCCCTGCATGTTCCGGTATGTGACCCCTTCTCATGTACAGCACCATGGAATCAATGGCGCTATATAAATAATAGGTGGAGCCGGCCCCCGCACGTTCCGGTATGTGACCCCTTCTCATGTACAGCACCATGGAATCAATGGTGCTATATAAATAATAGGTGAAGCCGGCCTCGCACGTTCCGGTATGTGACCCCTTCTCATGTACAGCACCATGGAATCAATGGCGCTATATAAATAATAGGTGGAGCCGGCCCCGCACGTTCCGGTATGTGACCCCTTCTCATGTACAGCACCATGGACCCAATGGCGCTATAGAAATAATAGGTGGAGCCGGCCCCCGCACGTTCCGGTATGTGACCCCTTCTCATGTACACCACCATGGAACCAATGGTGCTATATAAATAATAGGTGGAGCCGGCCCCCGCACGTTCCAGTATGTGACCCCTTCTCATGTACAGCACCATGGAACCAATGGCGCTATATAAATAATAGGTGGAGCCGGCCCCTGCACGTTCCGGTATGTGACCCCTTCTCATGTACAGCACCATGGAATCAATGGTGCTATATAAATAATAGGTGGAGCCGGCCCCTGCATGTTTCAGTATGTGACCTCTTCTCATGTACAGCACCATGGAACCAATGGCGATATATAAATAATAGGTGGAGCCGGCCCCCGCACGTTCCGGTATGTGACCCCTTCTCATGTACAGCACCATGGAATCAATGGTGCTATATAAATAATAGGTGGAGCCGGCCCCGCACGTTCCGGTATGTGACCCCTTCTCATGTACAGCACCATGGAACCAATGGCGCTATAGAAATAATAGGTGGAGCCGGCCCCGCACGTTCCGGTATGTGACCCCTTCTCATGTACAGCACCATGGAACCAATGGTGCTATATAAATAATAGGTGGAGCCGGCCCCCGCACGTTCCGGTATGTGACCTCTTCTCATGTACAGCACCATGGAATCAATGGTGCTATATAAATAATAGGTGGAGCCGGCCCCCGCACGTTCCGGTATGTGACCCCTTCTCATGTACACCACCATGGAATAAATGGTGCTATATAAATAATAGGTGGAGCCGGCCCCCGCACGTTCCGGTATGTGACCCCTTCTCATGTACAGCACCATGGAACCAATGGCGCTATAGAAATAATAGGTGGAGCCGGCCCCTTCACGTTCCGGTATGTGACCCCTTCTCATGTACAGCTCCATGGAACCAATGGCGCTATAGAAATAATAGGTGGAGCCGGCCCCCGCACGTTCCGGTATGTGACCCCTTCTCATGTACAGCTCCATGGAACCAATGGCGCTATAGAAATAATAGGTGGAGCCAGCCCCCGCACGTTCCGGTATGTGACCCCTTCTCATGTACAGCACCATGGAACCAATGGTGCTATATAAATAATAGGTGGAGCCGGCCCCCACACGTTCCGGTATGTGACCCCTTCTCATGTACAGCTCCATGGAACCAATGGCGCTATAGAAATAATAGGTGGAGCCGGCCCCTGCACGTTCCGGTATGTGACCCCTTCTCATGTACAGCACCATGGAACCAATGGCGCTATAGAAATAATAGGTGGAGCCGGCCCCGCATGTTCCGGTATGTGACCCCTTCTCATGTACAGCACCAAGGAACCAATGGTGCTATAGAAATAATAGGTGGAGCCGGCCCCCGCACGTTCCGGTATGTGACCACTTCTCATGTACAGCTCCATGGAACCAATGGCGTTATAGAAATAATAGGTGGAGCCGGCCCCTGCACGTTCCGGTATGTGACCCCTTCTCATGAGCAGCACCATGGAACCAATGGTGCTATAGAAATAATAGGTGGAGCCGGCCCCCGCACGTTCCGGTATGTGACCACTTCTCATGTACAGCACCATGGAACCAATGGTGCTATAGAAATAATAGGTGGAGCCGGCCCCCGCACGTTCCGGTATGTGACCCCTTCTCATGAGCAGCACCATGGAACCAATTGTGCTATAGAAATAATAGGTGGAGCCGGCCCCCGCACGTTCCGGTATGTGACCCCTTCTCATGAGCAGCACCATGGAACCAATGGTGCTATAGAAATAATAGGTGGAGCCGGCCCCCGCACGTTCTGGTATGTGACCCCTTCTCATGTACAGCACCATGGAATCAATGGTGCTATATAAATAATAGGTGGAGCCGGCCCCCGCACGTTCCGGTATGTGACCCCTTCTCATGTATAGCACCATGGAACCAATGGTGCTATATAAATAATAGGTGGAGCCGGCCCCCGCACATTCTGGTATGTGACCCCTTCTCATGTACAGACCATGGAATCAATGATGCTATAGAAATAATGGGTGGAGCCGGCCCCCGCACATTCCGGTATGTGACCCCTTCTCATGAACAGCACCATGGAACCAATGGTGCTATAGAAATAATAGGTGGAGCCGGCCCCCGCACGTTCCGGTATGTGACCCCTTCTCATGTACAGCACCATGGAAACAATGGCGCTATATAAATAATAGGTGGAGCCGGCCCCCGCACGTTCCGGTATGTGACCCCTTCTCATGTACACCACCATGGAATAAATGGTGCTATATAAATAATAGGTGGAGCCGGCCCCGCACGTTACGGTATGTGACCCCTTTTCATGTACAGCATCATGGAACCAATGGTGCTATAGAAATAATAGGTGGAGCCGGCCCCCACACGTTCCGTGTGTGACCCCTTCTCATGTACAGCACCATGGAACCAATGGCGTTATATAAATAGATGGAGCCAGCCTCCGCACGTTCCGGTATGTGACCCCTTCTCATGTACAGCACCATGGAACCAATGGTGCTATAGAAATAATAGGTGGAGCCGGCCCCCGCACATTCCGGTATGTGACCCCTTCTCATGTACAGCACCATGGAATCAATGGCGCTATAGAAATAATAGGTGGAGCCGGCCCCGCACGTTCCGGTATGTGACCCCTTCTCATGTACAGCACCATGGAACCAATGGCGCTATATAAATAATAGGTGGAGCCGGCCCCCGCACGTTCCGGTATGTGACCCCTTCTCATGTACAGCACCATGGAACCAATGGCGCTATATAAATAATAGGTGGAGCCGGCCCCCGCACGTTCTGGTATGTGACCCCTTCTCATGTACACCACCATGGAATCAATGGTGCTATGTAAATAATAGGTGGAGCCGGCCCCGCACATTCCGGTATGTGACCCCTTCTCATGTGCAGCACCATTGAATCAATGGCGCTATAGAAATAATAGGTGGAGCCGGCCCCGCACGTTCCGGTATGTGACCCCTTCTCATGTACAGCACCATGGAACCAATGGCGCTATAGAAATAATAGGTGGAGCCGGCCCCTGCACGTTCCGGTATGTGACCCCTTCTCATGTACAGCACCATGGAACCAATGGCGCTATAGAAATAATAGGTGGAGCCGGCCCCGCATGTTCCGGTATGTGACCCCTTCTCATGTACAGCACCAAGGAACCAATGGTGCTATAGAAATAATAGGTGGAGCCGGCCCCCGCACGTTCCGGTATGTGACCACTTCTCATGTACAGCTCCATGGAACCAATGGCGTTATAGAAATAATAGGTGGAGCCGGCCCCTGCACGTTCCGGTATGTGACCCCTTCTCATGAGCAGCACCATGGAACCAATGGTGCTATAGAAATAATAGGTGGAGCCGGCCCCCGCACGTTCCGGTATGTGACCACTTCTCATGTACAGCACCATGGAACCAATGGTGCTATAGAAATAATAGGTGGAGCCGGCCCCCGCACGTTCCGGTATGTGACCCCTTCTCATGAGCAGCACCATGGAACCAATTGTGCTATAGAAATAATAGGTGGAGCCGGCCCCCGCACGTTCCGGTATGTGACCCCTTCTCATGAGCAGCACCATGGAACCAATGGTGCTATAGAAATAATAGGTGGAGCCGGCCCCCGCACGTTCTGGTATGTGACCCCTTCTCATGTACAGCACCATGGAATCAATGGTGCTATATAAATAATAGGTGGAGCCGGCCCCCGCACGTTCCGGTATGTGACCCCTTCTCATGTATAGCACCATGGAACCAATGGTGCTATATAAATAATAGGTGGAGCCGGCCCCCGCACATTCTGGTATGTGACCCCTTCTCATGTACAGACCATGGAATCAATGATGCTATAGAAATAATGGGTGGAGCCGGCCCCCGCACATTCCGGTATGTGACCCCTTCTCATGAACAGCACCATGGAACCAATGGTGCTATAGAAATAATAGGTGGAGCCGGCCCCCGCACATTCCGGTATGTGACCCCTTCTCATGTACAGCACCATGGAAACAATGGCGCTATATAAATAATAGGTGGAGCCGGCCCCCGCACGTTCCGGTATGTGACCCCTTCTCATGTACACCACCATGGAATAAATGGTGCTATATAAATAATAGGTGGAGCCGGCCCCGCACGTTCCGGTATGTGACCCCTTCTCATGTACAGCACCATGGAACCAATGGTGCTATAGAAATAATAGGTGGAGCCGGCCCCCACACGTTCCGTGTGTGACCCCTTCTCATGTACAGCACCATGGAACCAATGGCGTTATATAAATAGATGGAGCCAGCCTCCGCACGTTCCGGTATGTGACCCCTTCTCATGTACAGCACCATGGAACCAATGGTGCTATAGAAATAATAGGTGGAGCCGGCCCCCGCACGTTCCGGTATGTGACCCCTTCTCATGTACAGCACCATGGAATCAATGGCGCTATAGAAATAATAGGTGGAGCCGGCCCCGCACGTTCCGGTATGTGACCCCTTCTCATGTACAGCACCATGGAACCAATGGCGCTATATAAATAATAGGTGGAGCCGGCCCCCGCACGTTCCGGTATGTGACCCCTTCTCATGTACAGCACCATGGAACCAATGGCGCTATATAAATAATAGGTGGAGCCGGCCCCCGCACGTTCTGGTATGTGACCCCTTCTCATGTACACCACCATGGAATCAATGGTGCTATGTAAATAATAGGTGGAGCCGGCCCCGCACATTCCGGTATGTGACCCCTTCTCATGTGCAGCACCATTGAATCAATGGCGCTATAGAAATAATAGGTGGAGCCGGCCCCGCACGTTCCGGTATGTGACCCCTTCTCATGTACAGCACCATGGAATCAATGGTGCTATATAAATAATAGGTGGAGCCGGCCCCCGCACGTTCCGGTATGTGACCCCTTCTCATGTACAGCACCATGGAACAAATGGTGCTATATAAATAATAGGTGGAGCCGGCCCCGCACGTTCCGGTATGTGACCCCTTCTCATGTGCAGCACCATTGAATCAATGGCGCTATAGAAATAATAGGTGGAGCCGGCCCCGCACGTTCCGGTATGTGACCCCTTCTCATGTACAGCACCATGGAACCAATGGCGCTATATAAATAATAGGTGGAGCCGGCCCCCGCACGTTCCGGTATGTGACCCCTTCTCATGTACACCACCATGGAATCAATGGTGCTATATAAATAATAGGTGGAGCCGGCCCCCGCACGTTCCGGTATGTGACCCCTTCTCATGTACAGCACCATGGAACAAATGGTGCTATAGAAATAATAGGTGGAGCCGGCCCCCGCACGTTCCGGTATGTGACCCTTTCTCATGTACAGCACCATGGAACCAATGGTGATATATATATATATATATATATATATATATAAATAATAGGTGGAGCCGGCCCCCGCACATTCCGGTATGTAACCCCTTCTCATGTACAGCACCATGGAACCAATGGCGCTATATAAATAATAGGTGGAGCCGGCCCCCGCACGTTTCGGTATGTGACCCCTTCTCATGTACAGCACCATGGAACCAATGGCTTTATATAAATAATAGGTGGAGCCAGCCCCCGCACGTTCCGGTATTTAACCCCTTCTCATGTACACCACCATGGAATCAATGGTGCTATAGAAATAATAGGTGGAGCCGGCCCCGCACGTTCCGGTATGTGACCCCTTCTCATGTACAGCACCATGGAACCAATGGTGCTATATAAATAATAGGTGGAGCCGGCCCCCGCACGTTACGGTATGTGACCCCTTTTCATGTACAGCATCATGGAACCAATGGTGCTATAGAAATAATAGGTGGAGCCGGCCCCCGCACGTTCCGTGTGTGACCCGTTCTCATGTACAGCACCATGGAACCAATGGCGTTATATAAATAGATGGAGCCAGCCTCCGCACGTTCCGGTATGTGACCCCTTCTCATGTACAGCACCATGGAACCAATGGTGATATTTATATAAATAATAGGTGGAGCCGGCCCCCACACGTTACGGTATGTGACCCCTTCTCATGTACAGCACCATGGAACCAATGGTGCTATAGAAATAATAGGTGGAGCCGGCCCCCGCACATTCCGGTATGTGACCCCTTCTCATGTGCAGCACCATGGAATCAATGGCGCTATAGAAATAATAGGTGGAGCCGGCCCCGCACGTTCCGGTATGTGACCCGTTCTCATGTACAGCACCATGGAACCAATGGCGCTATATAAATAATAGGTGGAGCCGGCCCCCGCACGTTCCGGTATGTGACCCCTTCTCATGTACAGCACCATGGAACCAATGGCGCTATATAAATAATAGGTGGAGCCAGCCCCCGCACGTTACGGTATGTGACCCCTTCTCATGTACAGCACCATGGAACCAATGGTGCTATAGAAATAATAGGTGGAGCCGGCCCCCGCACGTTCCGGTATGTGACCCCTTCTCATGTACAGCACCATGGAATCAATGGCGCTATAGAAATAATAGGTGGAGCCGGCCCCCGCACATTCCGGTATGTGACCCCTTCTCATGTGCAGCACCATGGAATCAATGGCGCTATAGAAATAATAGGTGGAGCCGGCCCCGCACGTTCCGGTATGTGACCCGTTCTCATGTACAGCACCATGGAACCAATGGCGCTATATAAATAATAGGTGGAGCCGGCCCCCGCACGTTCCGGTATGTGACCCCTTCTCATGTACAGCACCATGGAACCAATGGCGCTATATAAATAATAGGTGGAGCCGGCCCCCGCACGTTCTGGTATGTGACCCCTTCTCATGTACACCACCATGGAACCAATGGCGCTATAGAAATAATAGGTGGAGCCGGCCACCGCACGTTCCGGTATGTGACCCCTTCTCATGTACAGCACCATGGAACCAATGGCGCTATATAAATAATAGGTGGAGCCGGCCCCCGCACGTTCCGGTATGTGACCCCTTCTCATGTACACCACCATGGAATCAATGGTGCTATATAAATAATAGGTGGAGCCGGCCCCCGCACATTCCGGTATGTGACCCCTTCTCATGTGCAGCACCATGGAATCAATGGCGCTATAGAAATAATAGGTGGAGCCGGCCCCGCACATTCCGGTATGTGACCCCTTCTCATGTACAGCACCATGGAACCAATGGCGCTATAGAAATAATAGGTGGAGCCGGCCCCTTCACGTTCCGGTATGTGACCCCTTCTCATGTACAGCTCCATGGAACCAATGGCGCTATAGAAATAATAGGTGGAGCCGGCCCCTGCACGTTCCGGTATGTGACCCCTTCTCATGTACAGCTCCATGGAACCAATGGCGCTATAGAAATAATAGGTGGAGCCAGCCCCCGCACGTTCCGGTATGTGACCCCTTCTCATGTACAGCACCATGGAACCAATGGTGCTATATAAATAATAGGTGGAGCCGGCCCTCACACGTTCCGGTATGTGACCCCTTCTCATGTACAGCTCCATGGAACCAATGTCGCTATAGAAATAATAGGTGGAGCCGGCCCCTGCACGTTCCGGTATGTGACCCCTTCTCATGTACAGCACCATGGAACCAATGGCGCTATAGAAATAATAGGTGGAGCCGGCCCCGCATGTTCCGGTATGTGACCCCTTCTCATGTACAGCACCAAGGAACCAATGGTGCTATAGAAATAATAGGTGGAGCCGGCCCCCGCACGTTCCGGTATGTGACCACTTCTCATGTACAGCACCATGGAACCAATGGTGCTATATAAATAATAGGTGGAGCCGGCCCTCACACGTTCCGGTATGTGACCCCTTCTCATGTACAGCTCCATGGAACCAATGTCGCTATAGAAATAATAGGTGGAGCCGGCCCCTGCACGTTCCGGTATGTGACCCCTTCTCATGTACAGCACCATGGAACCAATGGCGCTATAGAAATAATAGGTGGAGCCGGCCCCGCATGTTCCGGTATGTGACCCCTTCTCATGTACAGCACCAAGGAACCAATGGTGCTATAGAAATAATAGGTGGAGCCGGCCCCCGCACGTTCCGGTATGTGACCACTTCTCATGTACAGCTCCATGGAACCAATGGCGCTATAGAAATAATAGGTGGAGCCGGCCCCTGCACGTTCCGGTATGTGACCCCTTCTCATGTACAGCACCATGGAATCAATGGTGCTATATAAATAATAGGTGGAGCCGGCCCCCGCACGTTCCGGTATGTGACCCCTTCTCATGTACAGCACCATGGAACAAATGGTGCTATATAAATAATAGGTGGAGCCGGCCCCGCACGTTCCGGTATGTGACCCCTTCTCATGTGCAGCACCATTGAATCAATGGCGCTATAGAAATAATAGGTGGAGCCGGCCCCGCACGTTCCGGTATGTGACCCCTTCTCATGTACAGCACCATGGAACCAATGGCGCTATATAAATAATAGGTGGAGCCGGCCCCCGCACGTTCCGGTATGTGACCCCTTCTCATGTACACCACCATGGAATCAATGGTGCTATATAAATAATAGGTGGAGCCGGCCCCCGCACGTTCCGGTATGTGACCCCTTCTCATGTACAGCACCATGGAACAAATGGTGCTATAGAAATAATAGGTGGAGCCGGCCCCCGCACGTTCCGGTATGTGACCCTTTCTCATGTACAGCACCATGGAACCAATGGTGATATATATATATATATATATATATATATATAAATAATAGGTGGAGCCGGCCCCCGCACATTCCGGTATGTAACCCCTTCTCATGTACAGCACCATGGAACCAATGGCGCTATATAAATAATAGGTGGAGCCGGCCCCCGCACGTTTCGGTATGTGACCCCTTCTCATGTACAGCACCATGGAACCAATGGCTTTATATAAATAATAGGTGGAGCCAGCCCCCGCACGTTCCGGTATTTAACCCCTTCTCATGTACACCACCATGGAATCAATGGTGCTATAGAAATAATAGGTGGAGCCGGCCCCGCACGTTCCGGTATGTGACCCCTTCTCATGTACAGCACCATGGAACCAATGGTGCTATATAAATAATAGGTGGAGCCGGCCCCCGCACGTTACGGTATGTGACCCCTTTTCATGTACAGCATCATGGAACCAATGGTGCTATAGAAATAATAGGTGGAGCCGGCCCCCGCACGTTCCGTGTGTGACCCGTTCTCATGTACAGCACCATGGAACCAATGGCGTTATATAAATAGATGGAGCCAGCCTCCGCACGTTCCGGTATGTGACCCCTTCTCATGTACAGCACCATGGAACCAATGGTGATATTTATATAAATAATAGGTGGAGCCGGCCCCCACACGTTACGGTATGTGACCCCTTCTCATGTACAGCACCATGGAACCAATGGTGCTATAGAAATAATAGGTGGAGCCGGCCCCCGCACATTCCGGTATGTGACCCCTTCTCATGTGCAGCACCATGGAATCAATGGCGCTATAGAAATAATAGGTGGAGCCGGCCCCGCACGTTCCGGTATGTGACCCGTTCTCATGTACAGCACCATGGAACCAATGGCGCTATATAAATAATAGGTGGAGCCGGCCCCCGCACGTTCCGGTATGTGACCCCTTCTCATGTACAGCACCATGGAACCAATGGCGCTATATAAATAATAGGTGGAGCCAGCCCCCGCACGTTACGGTATGTGACCCCTTCTCATGTACAGCACCATGGAACCAATGGTGCTATAGAAATAATAGGTGGAGCCGGCCCCCGCACGTTCCGGTATGTGACCCCTTCTCATGTACAGCACCATGGAATCAATGGCGCTATAGAAATAATAGGTGGAGCCGGCCCCCGCACATTCCGGTATGTGACCCCTTCTCATGTGCAGCACCATGGAATCAATGGCGCTATAGAAATAATAGGTGGAGCCGGCCCCGCACGTTCCGGTATGTGACCCGTTCTCATGTACAGCACCATGGAACCAATGGCGCTATATAAATAATAGGTGGAGCCGGCCCCCGCACGTTCCGGTATGTGACCCCTTCTCATGTACAGCACCATGGAACCAATGGCGCTATATAAATAATAGGTGGAGCCGGCCCCCGCACGTTCTGGTATGTGACCCCTTCTCATGTACACCACCATGGAACCAATGGCGCTATAGAAATAATAGGTGGAGCCGGCCACCGCACGTTCCGGTATGTGACCCCTTCTCATGTACAGCACCATGGAACCAATGGCGCTATATAAATAATAGGTGGAGCCGGCCCCCGCACGTTCCGGTATGTGACCCCTTCTCATGTACACCACCATGGAATCAATGGTGCTATATAAATAATAGGTGGAGCCGGCCCCCGCACATTCCGGTATGTGACCCCTTCTCATGTGCAGCACCATGGAATCAATGGCGCTATAGAAATAATAGGTGGAGCCGGCCCCGCACATTCCGGTATGTGACCCCTTCTCATGTACAGCACCATGGAACCAATGGCGCTATAGAAATAATAGGTGGAGCCGGCCCCTTCACGTTCCGGTATGTGACCCCTTCTCATGTACAGCTCCATGGAACCAATGGCGCTATAGAAATAATAGGTGGAGCCGGCCCCTGCACGTTCCGGTATGTGACCCCTTCTCATGTACAGCTCCATGGAACCAATGGCGCTATAGAAATAATAGGTGGAGCCAGCCCCCGCACGTTCCGGTATGTGACCCCTTCTCATGTACAGCACCATGGAACCAATGGTGCTATATAAATAATAGGTGGAGCCGGCCCTCACACGTTCCGGTATGTGACCCCTTCTCATGTACAGCTCCATGGAACCAATGTCGCTATAGAAATAATAGGTGGAGCCGGCCCCTGCACGTTCCGGTATGTGACCCCTTCTCATGTACAGCACCATGGAACCAATGGCGCTATAGAAATAATAGGTGGAGCCGGCCCCGCATGTTCCGGTATGTGACCCCTTCTCATGTACAGCACCAAGGAACCAATGGTGCTATAGAAATAATAGGTGGAGCCGGCCCCCGCACGTTCCGGTATGTGACCACTTCTCATGTACAGCTCCATGGAACCAATGGCGCTATAGAAATAATAGGTGGAGCCGGCCCCTGCACGTTCCGGTATGTGACCCCTTCTCATGAGCAGCACCATGGAACCAATGGTGCTATAGAAATAATAGGTGGAGCTGGCCCCCGCACGTTCCGGTATGTGACCACTTCTCATGTACAGCACCATGGAACCAATGGTGCTATAGAAATAATAGGTGGAGCCGGCCCCCGCACGTTCCGGTATGTGACCCCTTCTCATGAGCAGCACCATGGAACCAATTGTGCTATAGAAATAATAGGTGGAGCCGGCCCCCGCACGTTCCGGTATGTGACCCCTTCTCATGAGCAGCACCATGGAACCAATGGTGCTATAGAAATAATAGGTGGAGCCGGCCCCCGCACGTTCTGGTATGTGACCCCTTCTCATGTACAGCACCATGGAATCAATGGTGCTATATAAATAATAGGTGGAGCCGGCCCCCGCACGTTCCGGTATGTGACCCCTTCTCATGTATAGCACAATGGAACCAATGGTGCTATATAAATAATAGGTGGAGCCGGCCCCCGCACATTCTGGTATGTGACCCCTTCTCATGTACAGACCATGGAATCAATGATGCTATAGAAATAATGGGTGGAGCCGGCCCCCGCACATTCCGGTATGTGACCCCTTCTCATGTACAGCACCATGGAACCAATGGCGCTATATAAATAATAGGTGGAGCCGGCCCCCGCACGTTCCGGTATGTGACCCCTTCTCATGTACAGCACCATGGAACCAATGGCGCTATATAAATAATAGGTGGAGCCGGCCCCCGCACGTTCCGGTATGTGACCCCTTCTCATGTACAGCACCATGGAAACAATGGCGCTATATAAATAATAGGTGGAGCCGGCCCCCGCACGTTCCGGTATGTGACCCCTTCTCATGTACACCACCATGGAATAAATGGCGCTATATAAATAATAGGTGGAGCCGGCCCCCGCACGTTCCGGTATGTGACCCCTTCTCATGTACACCACCATGGAATAAATGGTGCTATATAAATAATAGGTGGAGCCGGCCCCCGCACGTTACGGTATGTGACCCCTTTTCATGTACAGCATCATGGAACCAATGGTGCTATAGAAATAATAGGTGGAGCCGGCCCCCACACGTTCCGTGTGTGACCCCTTCTCATGTACAGCACCATGGAACCAATGGCGTTATATAAATAGATGGAGCCGGCCTCCGCACGTTCCGGTATGTGACCCCTTCTCATGTACAGCACCATGGAACCAATGGTGCTATAGAAATAATAGGTGGAGCCGGCCCCCGCACATTCCGGTATGTGACCCCTTCTCATGTACAGCACCATGGAATCAATGGCGCTATAGAAATAATAGGTGGAGCCGGCCCCGCACGTTCCGGTATGTGACCCCTTCTCATGTACAGCACCATGGAACCAATGGCGCTATATAAATAATAGGTGGAGCCGGCCCCCGCACGTTCCGGTATGTGACCCCTTCTCATGTACAGCACCATGGAACCAATGGCGCTATATAAATAATAGGTGGAGCCGGCCCCCGCACGTTCTGGTATGTGACCCCTTCTCATGTACACCACCATGGAATCAATGGTGCTATATAAATAATAGGTGGAGCCGGCCCCGCACATTCCGGTATGTGACCCCTTCTCAAGTGCAGCACCATGGAATCAATGGCGCTATAGAAATAATAGGTGGAGCCGGCCCCGCACGTTCCGGTATGTGACCCCTTCTCATGTACAGCACCATGGAACCAATGGCGCTATATAAATAATAGGTGGAGCCGGCCCCCGCACGTTCCGGTATGTGACCCCTTCTCATGTACACCACCATGGAATCAATGGTGCTATATAAATAATAGGTGGAGCCGGCCCCCGCACGTTCCGGTATGTGACCCCTTCTCATGTACAGCACCATGGAACAAATGGTGCTATAGAAATAATAGGTGGAGCCGGCCCCCGCACGTTCCGGTATGTGACCCCTTCTCATGTACAGCACCATGGAACCAATGGTGATATATATATATATATATATATAAATAATAGGTGGAGCCGGCCCCCGCACATTCCGGTATGTAACCCCTTCTCATGTACAGCACCATGGAACCAATGGCGCTATATAAATAATAGGTGGAGCCGGCCCCCGCACGTTTCGGTATGTGACCCCTTCTCATGTACAGCACCATGGAACCAATGGTGATATATATATATAAATAATAGGTGGAGCCGGCCCCCGCACATTCCGGTATGTAACCCCTTCTCATGTACAGCACCATGGAACCAATGGCTTTATATAAATAATAGGTGGAGCCAGCCCCCGCACGTTCCGGTATTTAACCCCTTCTCATGTACACCACCATGGAATCAATGGTGCTATAGAAATAATAGGTGGAGTCGGCCCCCGCACGTTCCGGTATGTGACCCCTTCTCATGTACAGACCTTGGAATCAATGGTGCTATAGAAAAAATAGGTGGAGCCGGCCCCGCACGTTCCGGTATGTGACCCCTTCTCATGTACAGCACCATGGAACCAATGGTGCTATATAAATAATAGGTGGAGCCGGCCCCCGCACGTTACGGTATGTGACCCCTTTTCATGTACAGCATCATGGAACCAATGGTGCTATAGAAATAATAGGTGGAGCCGGCCCCCACACGTTCCGTGTGTGACCCTTTCTCATGTACAGCACCATGGAACCAATGGCGTTATATAAATAGATGGAGACGGCCTCCGCACGTTCCGGTATGTGACCCCTTCTCATGTACAGCACCATGGAACCAATGGTGATATATATATAAATAATAGGTGGAGCCGGCCCCCGCACGTTACGGTATGTGACCCCTTCTCATGTACAGCACCATGGAACCAATGGTGCTATAGAAATAATAGGTGGAGCCGGCCCCCGCACATTCCGGTATGTGACCCCTTCTCATGTGCAGCACCATGGAATCAATGGCGCTATAGAAATAATAGGTGGAGCCGGCCCCGCACGTTCCGGTATGTGACCCCTTCTCATGTACAGCACCATGGAACCAATGGCGCTATATAAATAATAGGTGGAGCCGGCCCCCGCACGTTCCGGTATGTGACCCCTTCTCATGTACAGCACCATGGAACCAATGGCGCTATATAAATAATAGGTGGAGCCGGCCCCCGCACGTTCTGGTATGTGACCCCTTCTCATGTACACCACCATGGAACCAATGGCGCTATATAAATAATAGGTGGAGCCGGCCCCCGCACGTTCCGGTATGTGACCCCTTCTTATGTACAGCACCATGGAACCAATGGCGCTATATAAATAATAGGTGGAGCCGGCCCCCGCACGTTCCGGTATGTGACCCCTTCTCATGTACACCACCATGGAATCAATGGTGCTATATAAATAATAGGTGGAGCCGGCCCCCGCACATTCCGGTATGTGACCCCTTCTCATGTGCAGCACCATGGAATCAATGGTGCTATAAAAATAATAGGTGGAGCCGGCCCCGCACGTTCCGGTATGTGACCCCTTCTCATGTACACCACCATGGAATCAATGGTGCTATATAAATAATAGGTGGAGCCGGCCCTCACACGTTCCGGTATGTGACCCCTTCTCATGTACACCACCATGGAACCAATGGCGCTATATAAATAATAGGTGGAGCCGGCCCCCGCACGTTCCGGTATGTGACCCCTTCTCATGTACACCACCATGGAATCAATGGTGCTATATAAATAATAGGTGGAGCCGACCCCGCACGTTCCGGTATGTGACCCCTTCTCATGTACAGCACCATGGAACAAATGGTGATATATATATATATATATATAAATAATAGGTGGAGCCGGCCCCCGCACATTCCGGTATGTGACCCCTTCTCATGTACAGCACCATGGAACAAATGGTGCTATAGAAATAATAGGTGGAGCCGGCCCCCGCACGTTCCGGTATGTGACCCCTTCTCATGTATAGCACCATGGAACCAATGGTGATATATATATATATATATATATATATATATATATAAATAATAGGTGGAGCCGGCCCCCGCACATTCCGGTATGTAACCCCTTCTCATGTACAGCACCATGGAACCAATGGCGCTATATAAATAATAGGTGGAGCCGGCCCCCGCACGTTTCGGTATGTGACCCCTTCTCATGTACGGCACCATGGAACCAATGGTGATATATATATATAAATAATAGGTGGACCCGGCCCCCGCACATTCCGGTATGTAACCCCTTCTCATGTACAGCACCATGGAACCAATGGCTTTATATAAATAATAGGTGGAGCCAGCCCCCGCACGTTCCGGTATTTAACCCCTTCTCATGTACACCACCATGGAATCAATGGTGCTATAGAAATAATAGGTGGAGCCGGCCCCCGCACGTTCCGGTATGTGACCCCTTCTCATGTACAGACCTTGGAATCAATGGTGCTATAGAAATAATAGGTGGAGCCGGCCCCGCACGTTCCGGTATGTGACCCTTTCTCATGTACAGCACCATGGAACCAATGGCGCTATATAAATAATAGGTGGAGCTGGCCCCCCGCACGTTCCGGTATGTAACCCCTTCTCATGTACAGCACCATGGAACCAATGGTGCTATATAAATAATAGGTGGAGTCGGCCCCCGCACGTTCCGGTATGTGACCCCTTCTCATGTACAGACCATGGAATCAATGGTGCTATAGAAATAATAGGTGGAGCCGGCCCCCGCACGTTCCGGTATGTGACCCCTTCTCATGTACAGCACCATGGAACCAATGGCGCTATATAAATAATAGGTGGAGCCGGCCCCCGTACGTTCCGGTATGTGACCCCTTCTCATGTACAGCACCATGGAAACAATGGCGCTATATAAATAATAGGTGGAGCCGGCCCCCGCACGTTCCGGTAAGTGACCCCTTCTCATGTACAGACCATGGAATCAATGGTGCTATATAAATAATAGGTGGACCCGGCCCCCGCACGTTCCGGTATGTAACTCCTTCTCATGTACAGCACCATGGAATCAATGGCGCTATATAAATAATAGGTGGAGCCGGCCCCCGCACGTTCCGGTATGTGACCCCTTCTCATGTACAGCACCATGGAACCAATGGCGCTATAGAAATAATAGGTGGAGCCGGCCCCCGCACGTTGCGGTATGTGACCCCTTCTCATGTACAGCACCATGGAACCAATGGCGCTATAGAAATAATAGGTGGAGCCGGCCCCGCACGTTCCGGTATGTAACCCCTTCTCATGTACAGCACCATGGAATCAATGGTGCTATATAAATAATAGGTGGAGCCGTCCCCTGCATGTTCCGGTATGTGACCCCTTCTCATGTACAGCACCATGGAATAAATGGTGCTATATAAATAATAGGTGGAGACGGCCCCCGCACATTCCGGAATGTGACCTCTTCTCATGTACAGCACCATGGAATCAATGGTGCTATATAAATAATAGGTGGATCCGGCCCCCGCACGTTCCGGAATGTGACCCCTTCTCATGTACAGCATCATGGAATCAATGGTGCTATATAAATAATAGGTGGAGCCGACCCCCGCACGTTCCGGTATGTGACCCCTTCTCATGTACAGCACCATGGAACCAATGGTGCTATATAAATAATAGGTGGAGCCGACCCCCGCACGTTCCGGTATGTGACCCCTTCTCATGTACAGCACCATGGAATCAATGGTGCTATATAAATAATAGGTGGAGCCGGCCCCCGCACGTTCCGGTATGTGACCCCTTCTCATGTACAGCACCATGGAATCAATGGTGCTATATAAATAATAGGTGAAGCCGGCCTCGCACGTTCCGGTATGTGACCCCTTCTCATGTACAGCACCATGGAATCAATGGCGCTATATAAATAATAGGTGGAGCCGGCCCCGCACGTTCCGGTATGTGACCCCTTCTCATGTACAGCACCATGGAACCAATGGTGCTATATAAATAATAGGTGGAGCCGGCCCCCGCACGTTCCGGTATGTGACCCCTTCTCATGTACAGCACCATGGAACCAATGGCGCTATAGAAATAATAGGTGGAGCCGGCCCCCGCACGTTCCGGTATGTGACCCCTTCTCATGTACACCACCATGGAACCAATGGTGCTATATAAATAATAGGTGGAGCTGGCCCCCGCACGTTCCAGTATGTGACCCCTTCTCATGTACAGCACCATGGAACCAATGGCGCTATATAAATAATAGGTGGAGCCGGCCCCTGCACGTTCCGGTATGTGACCCCTTCTCATGTACAGCACCATGGAATCAATGGTGCTATATAAATAATAGGTGGAGCCGGCCCCTGCATGTTTCAGTATGTGACATCTTCTCATGTACAGCACCATGGAACCAATGGCGATATATAAATAATAGGTGGAGCCGGCCCCCGCACGTTCCGGTATGTGACCCCTTCTCATGTACAGCACCATGGAATCAATGGTGCTATATAAATAATAGGTGGAGCCGGCCCCGCACGTTCCGGTATGTGACCCCTTCTCATGTACAGCACCATGGAACCAATGGCGCTATAGAAATAATAGGTGGAGCCGGCCCCGCACGTTCCGGTATGTGACCCCTTCTCATGTACAGCACCATGGAACCAATGGTGCTATATAAATAATAGGTGGAGCCGGCCCCCGCACGTTCCGGTATGTGACCTCTTCTCATGTACAGCACCATGGAATCAATGGTGCTATATAAATAATAGGTGGAGCCGGCCCCTGCACGTTCCGGTATGTGACCTCTTCTCATGTACAGCACCATGGAATCAATGGTGCTATATAAATAATAGGTGGAGCCGGCCCCCGCACGTTCCGGTATGTGACCCCTTCTCATGTACAGCACCATGGAATCAATGGTGCTATATAAATAATAGGTGGAGCCGGCCCCCGCACGTTCCAGTATGTGACCCCTTCTCATGTACAGCACCATGGAATCAATGGTGCTGTAGAAATAATAGGTGGAGCTGGCCCCCGCACGTTCCGGTAAGTGACCCCTTCTCATGTACAGACCATGGAATCAATGGTGCTATATAAATAATAGGTGGAGCCGGCCCCCGCACGTTCCGGTATGTGACCCCTTCTCATGTACACCACCATGGAATAAATGGTGCTATATAAATAATAGGTGGAGCCGGCCCCCGCACGTTCCGGTATGTGACCCCTTCTCATGTACAGCACCATGGAACCAATGGCGCTATAGAAATAATAGGTGGAGCCGGCCCCTTCACGTTCCGGTATGTGACCCCTTCTCATGTACAGCTCCATGGAACCAATGGCGCTATAGAAATAATAGGTGGAGCCGGCCCCTGCACGTTCCGGTATGTGACCCCTTCTCATGTACAGCTCCATGGAACCAATGGCGCTATAGAAATAATAGGTGGAGCCAGCCCCCTCACGTTCCGGTATGTGACCCCTTCTCATGTACAGCACCATGGAACCAATGGTGCTATATAAATAATAGGTGGAGCCGGCCCCCACACGTTCCGGTATGTGACCCCTTCTCATGTACAGCTCCATGGAACCAATGGCGCTATAGAAATAATAGGTGGAGCCGGCCCCTGCACGTTCCGGTATGTGACCCCTTCTCATGTACAGCACCATGGAACCAATGGCGCTATAGAAATAATAGGTGGAGCCGGCCCCGCATGTTCCGGTATGTGACCCCTTCTCATGTACAGCACCAAGGAACCAATGGTGCTATAGAAATAATAGGTGGAGCCGGCCCCCGCACGTTCCGGTATGTGACCACTTCTCATGTACAGCTCCATGGAACCAATGGCGTTATAGAAATAATAGGTGGAGCCGGCCCCTGCACGTTCCGGTATGTGACCCCTTCTCATGAGCAGCACCATGGAACCAATGGTGCTATAGAAATAATAGGTGGAGCCGGCCCCCGCACGTTCCGGTATGTGACCACTTCTCATGTACAGCACCATGGAACCAATGGTGCTATAGAAATAATAGGTGGAGCCGGCCCCCGCACGTTCCGGTATGTGACCCCTTCTCATGAGCAGGACCATGGAACCAATTGTGCTATAGAAATAATAGGTGGAGCCGGCCCCCGCACGTTCCGGTATGTGACCCCTTCTCATGAGCAGCACCATGGAACCAATGGTGCTATAGAAATAATAGGTGGAGCCGGCCCCCGCACGTTCCGGTATGTGACCCCTTCTCATGTATAGCACCATGGAACCAATGGTGCTATATAAATAATAGGTGGAGCCGGCCCCCGCACATTCTGGTATGTGACCCCTTCTCATGTACAGACCATGGAATCAATGATGCTATAGAAATAATGGGTGGAGCCGGCCCCCGCACATTCCGGTATGTGACCCCTTCTCATGTACAGCACCAAGGAACCAATGGTGCTATAGAAATAATAGGTGGAGCCGGCCCCCGCACGTTCCGGTATGTGACCACTTCTCATGTACAGCTCCATGGAACCAATGGCGCTATAGAAATAATAGGTGGAGCCGGCCCCTGCACGTTCCGGTATGTGACCCCTTCTCATGAGCAGCACCATGGAACCAATGGTGCTATAGAAATAATAGGTGGAGCCGGCCCCCGCACGTTCCGGTATGTGACCACTTCTCATGTACAGCACCATGGAACCAATGGTGCTATAGAAATAATAGGTGGAGCCGGCCCCCGCACGTTCCGGTATGTGACCCCTTCTCATGAGCAGCACCATGGAACCAATTGTGCTATAGAAATAATAGGTGGAGCCGGCCCCCGCACGTTCCAGTATGTGACCCCTTCTCATGAGCAGCACCATGGAACCAATGGTGCTATAGAAATAATAGGTGGAGCCGGCCCCCGCACGTTCTGGTATGTGACCCCTTCTCATGTACAGCACCATGGAATCAATGGTGCTATATAAATAATAGGTGGAGCCGGCCCCCGCACGTTCCGGTATGTGACCCCTTCTCATGTATAGCACAATGGAACCAATGGTGCTATATAAATAATAGGTGGAGCCGGCCCCCGCACATTCTGGTATGTGACCCCTTCTCATGTACAGACCATGGAATCAATGATGCTATAGAAATAATGGGTGGAGCCGGCCCCCGCACATTCCGGTATGTGACCCCTTCTCATGTACAGCACCATGGAACCAATGGCGCTATATAAATAATAGGTGGAGCCGGCCCCCGCACGTTCCGGTATGTGACCCCTTCTCATGTACAGCACCATGGAACCAATGGCGCTATATAAATAATAGGTGGAGCCGGCCCCCGCACGTTCCGGTATGTGACCCCTTCTCATGTACAGCACCATGGAAACAATGGCGCTATATAAATAATAGGTGGAGCCGGCCCCCGCACGTTCCGGTATGTGACCCCTTCTCATGTACACCACCATGGAATAAATGGTGCTATATAAATAATAGGTGGAGCCGGCCCCCGCACGTTACGGTATGTGACCCCTTTTCATGTACAGCATCATGGAACCAATGGTGCTATAGAAATAATAGGTGGAGCCGGCCCCCACACGTTCCGTGTGTGACCCCTTCTCATGTACAGCACCATGGAACCAATGGCGTTATATAAATAGATGGAGCCGGCCTCCGCACGTTCCGGTATGTGACCCCTTCTCATGTACAGCACCATGGAACCAATGGTGCTATAGAAATAATAGGTGGAGCCGGCCCCCGCACATTCCGGTATGTGACCCCTTCTCATGTACAGCACCATGGAATCAATGGCGCTATAGAAATAATAGGTGGAGCCGGCCCCGCACGTTCCGGTATGTGACCCCTTCTCATGTACAGCACCATGGAATCAATGGCGCTATAGAAATAATAGGTGGAGCCGGCCCCGCACGTTCCGGTATGTGACCCCTTCTCATGTACAGCACCATGGAACCAATGGAGCTATATAAATAATAGGTGGAGCCGGCCCCCGCACGTTCCGGTATGTGACCCCTTCTCATGTACAGCACCATGGAACCAATGGCGCTATATAAATAATAGGTGGAGCCGGCCCCCGCACGTTCTGGTATGTGACCCCTTCTCATGTACACCACCATGGAATCAATGGTGCTATATAAATAATAGGTGGAGCCGGCCCCGCACATTCCGGTATGTGACCCCTTCTCATGTGCAGCACCATGGAATCAATGGCGCTATAGAAATAATAGGTGGAGCCGGCCCCGCACGTTCCGGTATGTGACCCCTTCTCATGTACAGCACCATGGAACCAATGGCGCTATATAAATAATAGGTGGAGCCGGCCCCCGCACGTTCCGGTATGTGACCCCTTCTCATGTACACCACCATGGAATCAATGGTGCTATATAAATAATAGGTGGAGCCGGCCCCCGCACGTTCCGGTATGTGACCCCTTCTCATGTACAGCACCATGGAACAAATGGTGCTATAGAAATAATAGGTGGAGCCGGCCCCCGCACGTTCCGGTATGTGACCCCTTCTCATGTACAGCACCATGGAACCAATGGTGATATATATATATATATATATAAATAATAGGTGGAGCCGGCCCCCGCACATTCCGGTATGTAACCCCTTCTCATGTACAGCACCATGGAACCAATGGCTTTATATAAATAATAGGTGGAGCCAGCCCCCGCACGTTCCGGTATTTAACCCCTTCTCATGTACACCACCATGGAATCAATGGTGCTATAGAAATAATAGGTGGAGTCGGCCCCCGCACGTTCCGGTATGTGACCCCTTCTCATGTACAGACCTTGGAATCAATGGTGCTATAGAAAAAATAGGTGGAGCCGGCCCCGCACGTTCCGGTATGTGACCCCTTCTCATGTACAGCACCATGGAACCAATGGTGCTATATAAATAATAGGTGGAGCCGGCCCCCGCACGTTACGGTATGTGACCCCTTTTCATGTACAGCATCATGGAACCAATGGTGCTATAGAAATAATAGGTGGAGCCGGCCCCCACACGTTCCGTGTGTGACCCTTTCTCATGTACAGCACCATGGAACCAATGGCGTTATATAAATAGATGGAGACGGCCTCCGCACGTTCCGGTATGTGACCCCTTCTCATGTACAGCACCATGGAACCAATGGTGATATATATATAAATAATAGGTGGAGCCGGCCCCCGCACGTTACGGTATGTGACCCCTTCTCATGTACAGCACCATGGAACCAATGGTGCTATAGAAATAATAGGTGGAGCCGGCCCCCGCACATTCCGGTATGTGACCCCTTCTCATGTGCAGCACCATGGAATCAATGGCGCTATAGAAATAATAGGTGGAGCCGGCCCCGCACGTTCCGGTATGTGACCCCTTCTCATGTACAGCACCATGGAACCAATGGCGCTATATAAATAATAGGTGGAGCCGGCCCCCGCACGTTCCGGTATGTGACCCCTTCTCATGTACAGCACCATGGAACCAATGGCGCTATATAAATAATAGGTGGAGCCGGCCCCCGCACGTTCTGGTATGTGACCCCTTCTCATGTACACCACCATGGAACCAATGGCGCTATATAAATAATAGGTGGAGCCGGCCCCCGCACGTTCCGGTATGTGACCCCTTCTTATGTACAGCACCATGGAACCAATGGCGCTATATAAATAATAGGTGGAGCCGGCCCCCGCACGTTCCGGTATGTGACCCCTTCTCATGTACACCACCATGGAATCAATGGTGCTATATAAATAATAGGTGGAGCCGGCCCCCGCACATTCCGGTATGTGACCCCTTCTCATGTGCAGCACCATGGAATCAATGGCGCTATAAAAATATTAGGTGGAGCCGGCCCCGCACGTTCCGGTATGTGACCCCTTCTCATGTACAGCACCATGGAACCAATGGCGCTATATAAATAATAGGTGGAGCCGGCCCCCGCACGTTCCGGTATGTGACCCCTTCTCATGTACACCACCATGGAATCAATGGTGCTATATAAATAATAGGTGGAGCCGACCCCGCACGTTCCGGTATGTGACCCCTTCTCATGTACAGCACCATGGAACAAATGGTGATATATATATATATATATATATAAATAATAGGTGGAGCCGGCCCCCGCACATTCCGGTATGTAACCCCTTCTCATGTACAGCACCATGGAACCAGTGGCGCTATATATATAATAGGTGGAGCCGGCCCCCGCACGTTTCGGTATGTGACCCCTTCTCATGTACAGCACCATGGAACCAATGGTGATATATATATATAAATAATAGGTGGAGCCGGCCCCCGCACATTCCGGTATGTGACCCCTTCTCATGTACAGCACCATGGAACAAATGGTGCTATAGAAATAATAGGTGGAGCCGGCCCCCGCACGTTCCGGTATGTGACCCCTTCTCATGTATAGCACCATGGAACCAATGGTGATATATATATATATATATATATATATATATATATAAATAATAGGTGGAGCCGGCCCCCGCACATTCCGGTATGTAACACCTTCTCATGTACAGCACCATGGAACCAATGGCGCTATATAAATAATAGGTGGAGCCGGCCCCCGCACGTTTCGGTATGTGACCCCTTCTCATGTACGGCACCATGGAACCAATGGTGATATATATATATAAATAATAGGTGGACCCGGCCCCCGCACATTCCGGTATGTAACCCCTTCTCATGTACAGCACCATGGAACCAATGGCTTTATATAAATAATAGGTGGAGCCAGCCCCCGCACGTTCCGGTATTTAACCCCTTCTCGTGTACACCACCATGGAATCAATGGTGCTATAGAAATAATAGGTGGAGCCGGCCCCCGCACGTTCCGGTATGTGACCCCTTCTCATGTACAGACCTTGGAATCAATGGTTCTATAGAAATAATAGGTGGAGCCGGCCCCGCACGTTCCGGTATGTGACCCTTTCTCATGTACAGCACCATGGAACCAATGGCGCTATATAAATAATAGGTGGAGCTGGCCCCCCGCACGTTCCGGTATGTAACCCCTTCTCATGTACAGCACCATGGAACCAATGGTGCTATATAAATAATAGGTGGAGTCGGCCCCCGCACGTTCCGGTATGTGACCCCTTCTCATGTACAGACCATGGAATCAATGGTGCTATAGAAATAATAGGTTGAGCCGGCCCCCGCACGTTCCGGTATGTGACCCCTTCTCATGTACAGCACCATGGAACCAATGGCGCTATATAAATAATAGGTGGAGCCGGCCCCCGTACGTTCCGGTATGTGACCCCTTCTCATGTACAGCACCATGGAAACAATGGCGCTATATAAATAATAGGTGGAGCCGGCCCCCGCACGTTCCGGTAAGTGACCCCTTCTCATGTACAGACCATGGAATCAATGGTGCTATATAAATAATAGGTGGACCCGGCCCCCGCACGTTCCGGTATGTAACTCCTTCTCATGTACAGACCATGGAATCAATGGCGCTATATAAATAATAGGTGGAGCCGGCCCCCGCACGTTCCGGTATGTGACCCCTTCTCATGTACAGCACCATGGAACCAATGGCGCTATAGAAATAATAGGTGGAGCCGGCCCCCGCACGTTGCGGTATGTGACCCCTTCTCATGTACAGCACCATGGAACCAATGGCGCTATAGAAATAATAGGTGGAGCCGGCCCCGCACGTTCCGGTATGTAACCCCTTCTCATGTACAGCACCATGGAATCAATGGTGCTATATAAATAATAGGTGGAGCCGTCCCCTGCATGTTCCGGTACGTGACCCCTTCTCATGTACAGCACCATGGAATAAATGGTGCTATATAAATAATAGGTGGAGCCGGCCCCCGCACATTCCGGAATGTGACCTCTTCTCATGTACAGCACCATGGAATCAATGGTGCTATATAAATAATAGGTGGATCCGGCCCCCGCACGTTCCGGAATGTGACCCCTTCTCATGTACAGCATCATGGAATCAATGGTGCTATATAAATAATAGGTGGAGCCGACCCCCGCACGTTCCGGTATGTGACCCCTTCTCATGTACAGCACCATGGAACCAATGGTGCTATATAAATAATAGGTGGAGCCGACCCCCGCACGTTCCGGTATGTGACCCCTTCTCATGTACAGCACCATGGAATCAATGGTGCTATATAAATAATAGGTGGAGCCGGCCCCCGCACGTTCCGGTATGTGACCCCTTCTCATGTACAGCACCATGGAATCAATGGTGCTATATAAATAATAGGTGAAGCCGGCCTCGCACGTTCCGGTATGTGACCCCTTCTCATGTACAGCACCATGGAATCAATGGCGCTATATAAATAATAGGTGGAGCCGGCCCCGCACGTTCCGGTATGTGACCCCTTCTCATGTACAGCACCATGGAACCAATGGTGCTATATAAATAATAGGTGGAGCCGGCCCCCGCACGTTCCGGTATGTGACCCCTTCTCATGTTCAGCACCATGGAACCAATGGCGCTATAGAAATAATAGGTGGAGCCGGCCCCCGCACGTTCCGGTATGTGACCCCTTCTCATGTACACCACCATGGAACCAATGGTGCTATATAAATAATAGGTGGAGCTGGCCCCCGCACGTTCCAGTATGTGACCCCTTCTCATGTACAGCACCATGGAACCAATGGCGCTATATAAATAATAGGTGGAGCCGGCCCCTGCACGTTCCGGTATGTGACCCCTTCTCATGTACAGCACCATGGAATCAATGGTGCTATATAAATAATAGGTGGAGCCGGCCCCTGCATGTTTCAGTATGTGACCTCTTCTCATGTACAGCACCATGGAACCAATGGCGCTATATAAATAATAGGTGGAGCCGGCCCCCGCACGTTCCGGTATGTGACCCCTTCTCATGTACAGCACCATGGAATCAATGGTGCTATATAAATAATAGGTGGAGCCGGCCCCGCACGTTCCGGTATGTGACCCCTTCTCATGTACAGCACCATGGAACCAATGGCGCTATAGAAATAATAGGTGGAGCCGGCCCCGCACGTTCCGGTATGTGACCCCTTCTCATGTACAGCACCATGGAACCAATGGTGCTATATAAATAATAGGTGGAGCCGGCCCCCGCACGTTCCGGTATGTGACCTCTTCTCATGTACAGCACCATGGAATCAATGGTGCTATATAAATAATAGGTGGAGCCGGCCCCTGCACGTTCCGGTATGTGACCTCTTCTCATGTACAGCACCATGGAATCAATGGTGCTATATAAATAATAGGTGGAGCCGGCCCCCGCACGTTCCGGTATGTGACCCCTTCTCATGTACAGCACCATGGAATCAATGGTGCTATATAAATAATAGGTGGAGCCGGCCTCCGCACGTTCCGGTATGTGACCCCTTCTCATGTACAGCACCATGGAATCAATGGTGCTATATAAATAATAGGTGGAGCCGGCCCCCGCACGTTCCAGTATGTGACCCCTTCTCATGTACAGCACCATGGAATCAATGGTGCTGTAGAAATAATAGGTGGAGCTGGCCCCCGCACGTTCCGGTAAGTGACCCCTTCTCATGTACAGACCATGGAATCAATGGTGCTATATAAATAATAGGTGGAGCCGGCCCCCGCACGTTCCGGTATGTGACCCCTTCTCATGTACACCACCATGGAATAAATGGTGCTATATAAATAATAGGTGGAGCCGGCCCCCGCACGTTCCGGTATGTGACCCCTTCTCATGTACAGCACCATGGAACCAATGGCGCTATAGAAATAATAGGTGGAGCCGGCCCCTTCACGTTCCGGTATGTGACCCCTTCTCATGTACAGCTCCATGGAACCAATGGCGCTATAGAAATAATAGGTGGAGCCGGCCCCTGCACGTTCCGGTATGTGACCCCTTCTCATGTACAGCTCCATGGAACCAATGGCGCTATAGAAATAATAGGTGGAGCCAGCCCCCGCACGTTCCGGTATGTGACCCCTTCTCATGTACAGCACCATGGAACCAATGGTGCTATATAAATAATAGGTGGAGCCGGCCCCCACACGTTCCGGTATGTGACCCCTTCTCATGTACAGCTCCATGGAACCAATGGCGCTATAGAAATAATAGGTGGAGCCGGCCCCTGCACGTTCCGGTATGTGACCCCTTCTCATGTACAGCACCATGGAACCAATGGCGCTATAGAAATAATAGGTGGAGCCGGCCCCGCATGTTCCGGTATGTGACCCCTTCTCATGTACAGCACCAAGGAACCAATGGTGCTATAGAAATAATAGGTGGAGCCGGCCCCCGCACGTTCCGGTATGTGACCACTTCTCATGTACAGCTCCATGGAACCAATGGCGTTATAGAAATAATAGGTGGAGCCGGCCCCTGCACGTTCCGGTATGTGACCCCTTCTCATGAGCAGCACCATGGAACCAATGGTGCTATAGAAATAATAGGTGGAGCCGGCCCCCGCACGTTCCGGTATGTGACCACTTCTCATGTACAGCACCATGGAACCAATGGTGCTATAGAAATAATAGGTGGAGCCGGCCCCCGCACGTTCCGGTATGTGACCCCTTCTCATGAGCAGCACCATGGAACCAATTGTGCTATAGAAATAATAGGTGGAGCCGGCCCCCGCACGTTCCGGTATGTGACCCCTTCTCATGAGCAGCACCATGGAACCAATGGTGCTATAGAAATAATAGGTGGAGCCGGCCCCCGCACGTTCCGGTATGTGACCCCTTCTCATGTACAGCACCATGGAACCAATGGCGCTATATAAATAATAGGTGGAGCCGGCCCCCGCACGTTCCGGTATGTGACCCCTTCTCATGTACAGCACCATGGAACCAATGGCGCTATATAAATAATAGGTGGAGCCGGCCCCCGCACGTTCCGGTATGTGACCCCTTCTCATGTACAGCACCATGGAAACAATGGCGCTATATAAATAATAGGTGGAGCCGGCCCCCGCACGTTCCGGTATGTGACCCCTTCTCATGTACACCACCATGGAATAAATGGTGCTATATAAATAATAGGTGGAGCCGGCCCCCGCACGTTACGGTATGTGACCCCTTTTCATGTACAGCATCATGGAACCAATGGTGCTATAGAAATAATAGGTGGAGCCGGCCCCCACACGTTCCGTGTGTGACCCCTTCTCATGTACAGCACCATGGAACCAATGGCGTTATATAAATAGATGGAGCCAGCCTCCGCACGTTCCGGTATGTGACCCCTTCTCATGTACAGCACCATGGAACCAATGGTGCTCTAGAAATAATAGGTGGAGCCGGCCCCCGCACATTCCGGTATGTGACCCCTTCTCATGTACAGCACCATGGAATCAATGGCGCTATAGAAATAATAGGTGGAGCCGGCCCCGCACGTTCCGGTATGTGACCCCTTCTCATGTACAGCACCATGGAACCAATGGCGCTATATAAATAATAGGTGGAGCCGGCCCCCGCACGTTCCGGTATGTGACCCCTTCTCATGTACAGCACCATGGAACCAATGGCGCTATATAAATAATAGGTGGAGCCGGCCCCCGCACGTTCTGGTATGTGACCCCTTCTCATGTACACCACCATGGAATCAATGGTGCTATGTAAATAATAGGTGGAGCCGGCCCCGCACATTCCGGTATGTGACCCCTTCTCATGTGCAGCACCATTGAATCAATGGCGCTATAGAAATAATAGGTGGAGCCGGCCCCGCACGTTCCGGTATGTGACCCCTTCTCATGTACAGCACCATGGAACCAATGGCGCTATATAAATAATAGGTGGAGCCGGCCCCCGCACGTTCCGGTACGTGACCCCTTCTCATGTACACCACCATGGAATCAATGGTGCTATATAAATAATAGGTGGAGCCGGCCCCCGCACGTTCCGGTATGTGACCCCTTCTCATGTACAGCACCATGGAACAAATGGTGCTATAGAAATAATAGGTGGAGCCGGCCCCCGCACGTTCCGGTATGTGACCCCTTCTCATGTACAGCACCATGGAACCAATGGTGATATATATATATATATATATATATATATATATATATATATATATATATATAAATAATAGGTGGAGCCGGCCCACGCACATTCCGGTATGTAACCCCTTCTCATGTACAGCACCATGGAACCAATGGCGCTATATAAATAATAGGTGGAGCCGGCCCCCGCACGTTTCGGTATGTGACCCCTTCTCATGTACAGCACCATGGAACCAATGGTGATATATATATATAAATAATAGGTGGAGCCGGCCCCCGCACATTCCGGTATGTAACCCCTTCTCATGTACAGCACCATGGAACCAATGGCTTTATATAAATAATAGGTGGAGCCAGCCCCCGCACGTTCCGGTATTTAACCCCTTCTCATGTACACCACCATGGAATCAATGGTGCTATAGAAATAATAGGTGGAGCCGGCCCCCGCACGTTCCGGTATGTGACCCCTTCTCATGTACAGACCTTGGAATCAATGGTGCTATAGAAATAATAGGTGGAGCCGGCCCCGCACGTTCCGGTATGTGACCCGTTCTCATGTACAGCACCATGGAACCAATGGCGCTATATAAATAATAGGTGGAGCCGGCCCCCGCACGTTCCGGTATGTGACCCCTTCTCATGTACAGCACCATGGAACCAATGGCGCTATATAAATAATAGGTGGAGCCAGCCCCCGCACGTTACGGTATGTGACCCCTTCTCATGTACAGCACCATGGAACCAATGGTGCTATAGAAATAATAGGTGGAGCCGGCCCCTGCACGTTCCGGTATGTGACCCCTTCTCATGTACAGCACCATGGAATCAATGGCGCTATAGAAATAATAGGTGGAGCCGGCCCCCGCACATTCCGGTATGTGACCCCTTCTCATGTGCAGCACCATGGAATCAATGGCGCTATAGAAATAATAGGTGGAGCCGGCCACGCACGTTCCGGTATGTGACCCGTTCTCATGTACAGCACCATGGAACCAATGGCGCTATATAAATAATAGGTGGAGCCGGCCCCCGCACGTTCCGGTATGTGACCCCTTCTCATGTACAGCACCATGGAACCAATGGCGCTATATAAATAATAGGTGGAGCCGGCCCCCGCACGTTCTGGTATGTGACCCCTTCTCATGTACAGCACCATGGAACCAATGGCGCTATATAAATAATAGGTGGAGCCGGCCCCCGCACGTTCCGGTATGTGACCCCTTCTCATGTACAGCACCATGGAACCAATGGCGCTATATAAATAATAGGTGGAGCCGGCCCCCGCACGTTCCGGTATGTGACCCCTTCTCATGTACAGCACCATGGAATCAATGGCGCTATAGAAATAATAGGTGTAGCCGGCCCCCGCACATTCCGGTATGTGACCCCTTCTCATGTGCAGCACCATGGAATCAATGGCGCTATAGAAATAATAGGTGGAGCAGGCCCCGCACGTTCCGGTATGTGACCCGTTCTCATGTACAGCACCATGGAACCAATGGCGCTATATAAATAATAGGTGGAGCCGGCCCCCGCACGTTCCGGTATGTGACCCCTTCTCATGTACAGCACCATGGAACCAATGGCGCTATATAAATAATAGGTGGAGCCGGCCCCCGCACGTTCTGGTATGTGACCCCTTCTCATGTACACCACCATGGAACCAATGGCGCTATATAAATAATAGGTGGAGCCGGCCACCGCACGTTCCGGTATGTGACCCCTTCTCATGTACAGCACCATGGAACCAATGGCGCTATATAAATAATAGGTGGAGCCGGCCCCCGCACGTTCCGGTATGTGACCCCTTCTCATGTACACCACCATGGAATCAATGGTGCTATATAAATAATAGGTGGAGCCGGCCCCCGCACATTCCGGTATGTGACCCCTTCTCATGTGCAGCACCATGGAATCAATGGTGCTATAGAAATAATAGGTGGAGCCGGCCCCGCACGTTCCGGTATGTGACCCCTTCTCATGTACAGCACCATGGAACCAATGGCGCTATATAAATAATAGGTGGAGCCGGCCCCCGCACGTTCCGGTATGTGACCCCTTCTCATGTACAGCACCATGGAACCAATGGCGCTATATAAATAATAGGTGGAGCCGGCCCCCGCACGTTCCGGTATGTGACCCCTTCTCATGTACAGCACCATGGAAACAATGGCGCTATATAAATAATAGGTGGAGCCGGCCCCCGCACGTTCCGGTATGTGACCCCTTCTCATGTACACCACCATGGAATAAATGGTGCTATATAAATAATAGGTGGAGCCGGCCCCCGCACGTTACGGTATGTGACCCCTTTTCATGTACAGCATCATGGAACCAATGGTGCTATAGAAATAATAGGTGGAGCCGGCCCCCACACGTTCCGTGTGTGACCCCTTCTCATGTACAGCACCATGGAACCAATGGCGTTATATAAATAGATGGAGCCAGCCTCCGCACGTTCCGGTATGTGACCCCTTCTCATGTACAGCACCATGGAACCAATGGCGCTATAGAAATAATAGGTGGAGCCGGCCCCGCACGTTCCGGTATGTGACCCCTTCTCATGTACAGCACCATGGAACCAATGGCGCTATATAAATAATAGGTGGAGCCGGCCCCCGCACGTTCCGGTATGTGACCCCTTCTCATGTACAGCACCATGGAACCAATGGCGCTATATAAATAATAGGTGGAGCCGGCCCCCGCACGTTCTGGTATGTGACCCCTTCTCATGTACACCACCATGGAATCAATGGTGCTATGTAAATAATAGGTGGAGCCGGCCCCGCACATTCCGGTATGTGACCCCTTCTCATGTGCAGCACCATTGAATCAATGGCGCTATAGAAATAATAGGTGGAGCCGGCCCCGCACGTTCCGGTATGTGACCCCTTCTCATGTACAGCACCATGGAACCAATGGCGCTATATAAATAATAGGTGGAGCCGGCCCCCGCACGTTCCGGTACGTGACCCCTTCTCATGTACACCACCATGGAATCAATGGTGCTATATAAATAATAGGTGGAGCCGGCCCCCGCACGTTCCGGTATGTGACCCCTTCTCATGTACAGCACCATGGAACAAATGGTGCTATAGAAATAATAGGTGGAGCCGGCCCCCGCACGTTCCGGTATGTGACCCCTTCTCATGTACAGCACGATGGAACCAATGGTGATATATATATATATATATATATATATATATATATATATATATATATAAATAATAGGTGGAGCCGGCCCACGCACATTCCGGTATGTAACCCCTTCTCATGTACAGCACCATGGAACCAATGGCGCTATATAAATAATAGGTGGAGCCGGCCCCTGCACGTTTCGGTATGTGACCCCTTCTCATGTACAGCACCATGGAACCAATGGTGATATATATATATAAATAATAGGTGGAGCCGGCCCCCGCACATTCCGGTATGTAACCCCTTCTCATGTACAGCACCATGGAACCAATGGCTTTATATAAATAATAGGTGGAGCCAGCCCCCGCACGTTCCGGTATTTAACCCCTTCTCATGTACACCACCATGGAATCAATGGTGCTATAGAAATAATAGGTGGAGCCGGCCCCCGCACGTTCCGGTATGTGACCCCTTCTCATGTACAGACCTTGGAATCAATGGTGCTATAGAAATAATAGGTGGAGCCGGCCCCGCACGTTCCGGTATGTGACCCGTTCTCATGTACAGCACCATGGAACCAATGGCGCTATATAAATAATAGGTGGAGCCGGCCCCCGCACGTTCCGGTATGTGACCCCTTCTCATGTACAGCACCATGGAACCAATGGCGCTATATAAATAATAGGTGGAGCCAGCCCCCGCACGTTACGGTATGTGACCCCTTCTCATGTACAGCACCATGGAACCAATGGTGCTATAGAAATAATAGGTGGAGCCGGCCCCTGCACGTTCCGGTATGTGACCCCTTCTCATGTACAGCACCATGGAATCAATGGCGCTATAGAAATAATAGGTGGAGCCGGCCCCCGCACATTCCGGTATGTGACCCCTTCTCATGTGCAGCACCATGGAATCAATGGCGCTATAGAAATAATAGGTGGAGCCGGCCCCGCACGTTCCGGTATGTGACCCGTTCTCATGTACAGCACCATGGAACCAATGGCGCTATATAAATAATAGGTGGAGCCGGCCCCCGCACGTTCCGGTATGTGACCCCTTCTCATGTACAGCACCATGGAACCAATGGCGCTATATAAATAATAGGTGGAGCCGGCCCCCGCACGTTCCGGTATGTGACCCCTTCTCATGTACAGCACCATGGAATCAATGGCGCTATAGAAATAATAGGTGGAGCCGGCCCCCGCACATTCCGGTATGTGACCCCTTCTCATGTGCAGCACCATGGAATCAATGGCGCTATAGAAATAATAGGTGGAGCCGGCCCCGCACGTTCCGGTATGTGACCCGTTCTCATGTACAGCACCATGGAACCAATGGCGCTATATAAATAATAGGTGGAGCCGGCCCCCGCACGTTCCGGTATGTGACCCCTTCTCATGTACAGCACCATGGAACCAATGGCGCTATATAAATAATAGGTGGAGCCGGCCCCCGCACGTTCTGGTATGTGACCCCTTCTCATGTACACCACCATGGAACCAATGGCGCTATATAAATAATAGGTGGAGCCGGCCACCGCACGTTCCGGTATGTGACCCCTTCTCATGTACAGCACCATGGAACCAATGGCGCTATATAAATAATAGGTGGAGCCGGCCCCCGCACGTTCCGGTATGTGACCCCTTCTCATGTACACCACCATGGAATCAATGGTGCTATATAAATAATAGGTGGAGCCGGCCCCCGCACATTCCGGTATGTGACCCCTTCTCATGTGCAGCACCATGGAATCAATGGCGCTATAGAAATAATAGGTGGAGCCGGCCCCGCACGTTCCGGTATGTGACCCCTTCTCATGTACAGCACCATGGAACCAATGGCGCTATAGAAATAATAGGTGGAGCCGGCCCCTTCACGTTCCGGTATGTGACCCCTTCTCATGTACAGCTCCATGGAACCAATGGCGCTATAGAAATAATAGGTGGAGCCGGCCCCTGCACGTTCCGGTATGTGACCCCTTCTCATGTACAGCTCCATGGAACCAATGGCGCTATAGAAATAATAGGTGGAGCCAGCCCCCGCACGTTCCGGTATGTGACCCCTTCTCATGTACAGCACCATGGAACCAATGGTGCTATATAAATAATAGGTGGAGCCGGCCCTCACACGTTCCGGTATGTGACCCCTTCTCATGTACAGCTCCATGGAACCAATGGCGCTATAGAAATAATAGGTGGAGCCGGCCCCTGCACGTTCCGGTATGTGACCCCTTCTCATGTACAGCTCCATGGAACCAATGGCGCTATAGAAATAATAGGTGGAGCCAGCCCCCGCACATTCCGGTATGTGACCCCTTCTCATGTACAGCACCATGGAACCAATGGTGCTATATAAATAATAGGTGGAGCCGGCCCTCACACGTTCCGGTATGTGACCCCTTCTCATGTACAGCTCCATGGAACCAATGGCGCTATAGAAATAATAGGTGGAGCCGGCCCCTGCACGTTCCGGTATGTGACCCCTTCTCATGTACAGCACCATGGAACCAATGGCGCTATAGAAATAATAGGTGGAGCCGGCCCCGCATGTTCCGGTATGTGACCCCTTCTCATGTACAGCACCAAGGAACCAATGGTGCTATAGAAATAATAGGTGGAGCCGGCCCCCGCACGTTCCGGTATGTGACCACTTCTCATGTACAGCTCCATGGAACCAATGGCGCTATAGAAATAATAGGTGGAGCCGGCCCCTGCACGTTCCGGTATGTGACCCCTTCTCATGAGCAGCACCATGGAACCAATGGTGCTATAGAAATAATAGGTGGAGCCGGCCCCCGCACGTTCCGGTATGTGACCACTTCTCATGTACAGCACCATGGAACCAATGGTGCTATAGAAATAATAGGTGGAGCCGGCCCCCGCACGTTCCGGTATGTGACCCCTTCTCATGAGCAGCACCATGGAACCAATTGTTGCTATAGAAATAATAGGTGGAGCCGGCCCCCGCACGTTCCGGTATGTGACCCCTTCTCATGAGCAGCACCATGGAACCAATGGTGCTATAGAAATAATAGGTGGAGCCGGCCCCCGCACGTTCTGGTATGTGACCCCTTCTCATGTACAGCACCATGGAATCAATGGTGCTATATAAATAATAGGTGGAGCCGGCCCCCGCACGTTCCGGTATGTGACCCCTTCTCATGTATAGCACAATGGAACCAATGGTGCTATATAAATAATAGGTGGAGCCGGCCCCCGCACATTCTGGTATGTGACCCCTTCTCATGTACAGACCATGGAATCAATGATGCTATAGAAATAATGGGTGGAGCCGGCCCCCGCACATTCCGGTATGTGACCCCTTCTCATGTACAGCACCATGGAACCAATGGCGCTATATAAATAATAGGTGGAGCCGGCCCCCGCACGTTCCGGTATGTGACCCCTTCTCATGTACAGCACCATGGAACCAATGGCGCTATATAAATAATAGGTGGAGCCGGCCCCCGCACGTTCCGGTATGTGACCCCTTCTCATGTACAGCACCATGGAAACAATGGCGCTATATAAATAATAGGTGGAGCCGGCCCCCGCACGTTCCGGTATGTGACCCCTTCTCATGTACACCACCATGGAATAAATGGTGCTATATAAATAATAGGTGGAGCCGGCCCCCGCACGTTACGGTATGTGACCCCTTTTCATGTACAGCATCATGGAACCAATGGTGCTATAGAAATAATAGGTGGAGCCGGCCCCCACACGTTCCGTGTGTGACCCCTTCTCATGTACAGCACCATGGAACCAATGGCGTTATATAAATAGATGGAGCCGGCCTCCGCACGTTCCGGTATGTGACCCCTTCTCATGTACAGCACCATGGAACCAATGGTGCTATAGAAATAATAGGTGGAGCCGGCCCCCGCACATTCCGGTATGTGACCCCTTCTCATGTACAGCACCATGGAATCAATGGCGCTATAGAAATAATAGGTGGAGCCGGCCCCGCACGTTCCGGTATGTGACCCCTTCTCATGTACAGCACCATGGAACCAATGGCGCTATATAAATAATAGGTGGAGCCGGCCCCCGCACGTTCCGGTATGTGACCCCTTCTCATGTACAGCACCATGGAACCAATGGCGCTATATAAATAATAGGTGGAGCCGGCCCCCGCACGTTCTGGTATGTGACCCCTTCTCATGTACACCACCATGGAATCAATGGTGCTATATAAATAATAGGTGGAGCCGGCCCCGCACATTCCGGTATGTGACCCCTTCTCATGTGCAGCACCATGGAATCAATGGCGCTATAGAAATAATAGGTGGAGCCGGCCCCGCACGTTCCGGTATGTGACCCCTTCTCATGTACAGCACCATGGAACCAATGGCGCTATATAAATAATAGGTGGAGCCGGCCCCCGCACGTTCCGGTATGTGACCCCTTCTCATGTACACCACCATGGAATCAATGGTGCTATATAAATAATAGGTGGAGCCGGCCCCCGCACGTTCCGGTATGTGACCCCTTCTCATGTACAGCACCATGGAACAAATGGTGCTATAGAAATAATAGGTGGAGCCGGCCCCCGCACGTTCCGGTATGTGACCCCTTCTCATGTACAGCACCATGGAACCAATGGTGATATATATATATATATATATATATATATATATATATATATAAATAATAGGTGGAGCCGGCCCCCGCACATTCCGGTATGTAACCCCTTCTCATGTACAGCACCATGGAACCAATGGCGCTATATAAATAATAGGTGGAGCCGGCCCCCGCACGTTTCGGTATGTGACCCCTTCTCATGTACAGCACCATGGAACCAATGGTGATATATATATATAAATAATAGGTGGAGCCGGCCCCCGCACATTCCGGTATGTAACCCCTTCTCATGTACAGCACCATGGAACCAATGGCTTTATATAAATAATAGGTGGAGCCAGCCCCCGCACGTTCCGGTATTTAACCCCTTCTCATGTACACCACCATGGAATCAATGGTGCTATAGAAATAATAGGTGGAGCCGGCCCCCGCACGTTCCGGTATGTGACCCCTTCTCATGTACAGACCTTGGAATCAATGGTGCTATAGAAATAATAGGTGGAGCCGGCCCCGCACGTTCCGGTATGTGACCCCTTCTCATGTACAGCACCATGGAACCAATGGTGCTATATAAATAATAGGTGGAGCCGGCCCCCGCACGTTACGGTATGTGACCCCTTTTCATGTACAGCATCATGGAACCAATGGTGCTATAGAAATAATAGGTGGAGCCGGCCCCCACACGTTCCGTGTGTGACCCTTTCTCATGTACAGCACCATGGAACCAATGGCGTTATATAAATAGATGGAGACGGCCTCCGCACGTTCCGGTATGTGACCCCTTCTCATGTACAGCACCATGGAACCAATGGTGATATATATATAAATAATAGGTGGAGCCGGCCCCCGCACGTTACGGTATGTGACCCCTTCTCATGTACAGCACCATGGAACCAATGGTGCTATAGAAATAATAGGTGGAGCCGGCCCCCGCACATTCCGGTATGTGACCCCTTCTCATGTGCAGCACCATGGAATCAATGGCGCTATAGAAATAATAGGTGGAGCCGGCCCCGCACGTTCCGGTATGTGACCCCTTCTCATGTACAGCACCATGGAACCAATGGCGCTATATAAATAATAGGTGGAGCCGGCCCCCGCACGTTCCGGTATGTGACCCCTTCTCATGTACAGCACCATGGAACCAATGGCGCTATATAAATAATAGGTGGAGCCGGCCCCCGCACGTTCTGGTATGTGACCCCTTCTCATGTACACCACCATGGAACCAATGGCGCTATATAAATAATAGGTGGAGCCGGCCCCCGCACGTTCCGGTATGTGAACCCTTCTCATGTACAGCACCATGGAACCAATGGCGCTATATAAATAAAAGGTGGAGCCGGCCCCCGCACGTTCCGGTATGTGACCCCTTCTCATGTACACCACCATGGAATCAATGGTGCTATATAAATAATAGGTGGAGCCGGCCCCCGCACATTCCGGTATGTGACCCCTTCTCATGTGCAGCACCATGGAATCAATGGCGCTATAGAAATAATAGGTGGAGCCGGCCCCGCACGTTCCGGTATGTGACCCCTTCTCATGTACAGCACCATGGAACCAATGGCGCTATATAAATAATAGGTGGAGCCGGCCCCCGCACGTTTCGGTATGTGACCCCTTCTCATGTACAGCACCATGGAACCAATGGCGCTATATAAATAATAGGTGGAGCCGGCCCCCGCACGTTCCGGTATGTGACCCCTTCTCATGTACACCACCATGGAATCAATGGTGCTATATAAATAATAGGTGGAGCCGACCCCGCACGTTCCGGTATGTGACCCCTTCTCATGTACAGCACCATGGAACAAATGGTGATATATATATATATATATATATATATATATATAAATAATAGGTGGAGCCGGCCCCCGCACGTTTCGGTATGTAACCCCTTCTCATGTACAGCACCATGGAACCAATGGCTTTATATAAATAATAGGTGGAGCCAGCCCCCGCACGTTCCGGTATTTAACCCCTTCTCATGTACACACCATGGAATCAATGGTGCTATAGAAATAATAGGTGGAGCCGGCCCCCGCACGTTCCGGTATGTGACCCCTTCTCATGTACAGACCTTGGAATCAATGGTGCTATATTAATAATAGGTGGAGCCGGCCCCCGCACGTTCCGGTATGTGACCCCTTCTCATGTACAGCACCATGGAACAAATGGTGCTATAGAAATAATAGGTGGAGCCGGCCCCCGCACGTTCCGGTATGTGACCCCTTCTCATGTATAGCACCATGGAACCAATGGTGATATATATATATATATATATATATATATATATATAAATAATAGGTGGAGCCGGCCCCCGCACATTCCGGTATGTAACCCCTTCTCATGTACAGCACCATGGAACCAATGGCGCTATATAAATAATAGGTGGAGCCGGCCCCCGCACGTTTCGGTATGTGACCCCTTCTCATGTACAGCACCATGGAACCAATGGTGATATATATATATAAATAATAGGTGGACCCGGCCCCCGCACATTCCGGTATGTAACCCCTTCTCATGTACAGCACCATGGAACCAATGGCTTTATATAATTAATAGGTGGAGCCGGCCCCCGCACGTTCCGGTATTTAACCCCTTCTCATGTACACCACCATGGAATCAATGGTGCTATAGAAATAATAGGTGGAGCCGGCCCCCGCACGTTCCGGTATGTGACCCCTTCTCATGTACAGACCTTGGAATCAATGGTGCTATAGAAATAATAGGTGGAGCCGGCCCCGCACGTTCCGGTATGTGACCCTTTCTCATGTACAGCACCATGGAACCAATGGCGCTATATAAATAATAGGTGGAGCTGGCCCCCCGCACGTTCCGGTATGTAACCCCTTCTCATGTACAGCACCATGGAACCAATGGTGCTATATAAATAATAGGTGGAGTCGGCCCCCGCACGTTCCGGTATGTGACCCCTTCTCATGTACAGACCATGGAATCAATGGTGCTATAGAAATAATAGGTGGAGCCGGCCCCCGCACGTTCCGGTATGTGACCCCTTCTCATGTACAGCACCATGGAAACAATGGCGCTATATAAATAATAGGTGGAGCTGGCCCCCCGCACGTTCCGGTATGTGACCCCTTCTCATGTACAGCACCATGGAACCAATGGCGCTATATAAATAATAGGTGGAGCCGGCCCCCGTACGTTCCGGTATGTGACCCCTTCTCATGTACAGCACCATGGAAACAATGGCGCTATATAAATAATAGGTGGAGCCGGCCCCCGCACGTTCCGGTATGTAACCCCTTCTCATGTACAGACCATGGAATCAATGGTGCTATATAAATAATAGGTGGACCCGGCCCCCGCACGTTCCGGTATGTAACTCCTTCTCATGTACAGACCATGGAATCAATGGCGCTATATAAATAATAGGTGGAGCCGGCCCCCGCACGTTCCGGTATGTGACCCCTTCTCATGTACAGCACCATGGAACCAATGGCGCTATAGAAATAATAGGTGGAGCCGGCCCCCGCACGTTGCGGTATGTGACCCCTTCTCATGTACAGCACCATGGAACCAATGGCGCTATAGAAATAATAGGTGGAGCCGGCCCCGCACGTTCCGGTATGTAACCCCTTCTCATGTACAGCACCATGGAATCAATGGTGCTATATAAATAATAGGTGGAGCCGTCCCCTGCATGTTCCGGTATGTGACCCCTTCTCATGTACAGCACCATGGAATAAATGGTGCTATATAAATAATAGGTGGAGCCGGCCCCCGCACATTCCGGAATGTGACCTCTTCTCATGTACAGCACCATGGAATCAATGGTGCTATATAAATAATAGGTGGTTCCGGCCCCCGCACGTTCCGGAATGTGACCCCTTCTCATGTACAGCATCATGGAATCAATGGTGCTATATAAATAATAGGTGGAGCCGGCCCCGCACGTTCCGGTATGTGACTCCTTCTCATCTCATGTACAGCACCATGGAACCAATGGTGCTATATAAATAATAGGTGGAGCCGACCCCCGCACGTTCCGGTATGTGACCCCTTCTCATGTACAGCACCATGGAATCAATGGTGCTATATAAATAATAGGTGGAGCCGGCCCCCGCACGTTCCGGTATGTGACCCCTTCTCATGTACAGCACCATGGAATCAATGGTGCTATATAAATAATAGGTGGAGCCGGCCCCGCACGTTCCGGTATGTGACCCCTTCTCATGTACAGCACCATGGAACCAATGGCGCTATATAAATAATAGGTGGAGCCGGCCCCCGCACGTTCCGGTATGTGACCCCTTCTCATGTACAGCACCATGGAATCAATGGTGCTATATAAATAATAGGTGGAGCCGACCCCCGCACGTTCCGGTATGTGACCCCTTCTCATGTACAGCACCATGGAACCAATGGCGCTATATAAATAATAGGTGGAGCCGGCCCCCGCACGTTCCGGTATGTGACCCCTTCTCATGTACAGCACCATGGAACCAATGGCGCTATATAAATAATAGGTGGGGCCGGCCCCCGCACGTTCCGGTATGTGACCCCTTCTCATGTACGCCACCATGGAATCAATGGTGCTATATAAATAATAGGTGGAGCCGGCCCCCGCACGTTACGGTATGTGACCCCTTCTCATGTACAGCACCATGGAACAAATGGTGCTATAGAAATAATAGGTGGAGCCGGCCCCCGTACGTTCCGGTATGTGACCTCTTCTCATGTACAGCACCATGGAACCAATGGTGATATATACAGTATATATATATATATATATATATAAATAATAGGTGGAGCCGGCCCCCGTACATTCCGGTATGTAACCCCTTCTCATGTACAGCACCATGGAACCAATGGCGCTATATAAATAATAGGTGGAGCCGGCCCCCGCACGTTTCGGTATGTGACCCCTTCTCATGTACAGCACCATGGAACCAATGGTGATATATATATATATAAATAATAGGTGGAGCCGTCCCCGCACATTCCGGTATGTAACCCCTTCTCATGTACAGCACCATGGAACCAATGGCTTTATATAAATAATAGGTGGAGCCGGCCCCCGCACGTTCCGGTATTTAACCCCTTCTCATGTACACCACCATGGAATCAATGGTGCTAGAGATAAAATAGGTGGAGCCGGCCCCCGCACGTTCCGGTATGTGACCCCTTCTCATGTACACCACCATGGAATCAATGGTGCTAGAGATATAATAGGTGGAGCCGGCCCCCGCACGTTCCGGTATGTAACCCCTTCTCATGTACAGCACCATGGAACCAATGGCGCTATATAAATAATAGGTGGAGCCGGCCCCCCGCACGTTCCGGTATGTAACCCCTTCTCATGTACAGCACCATGGAACCAATGGTGCTATATAAATAATAGGTGGAGCCGGCCCCCGCACGTTCCGGTATGTGACCCCTTCTCATGTACAGACCATGGAATCAATGGTGCTATAGAAATAATAGGTGGAGCCGGCCCCCGCACGTTCCGGTATGTGACCCCTTCTCATGTACAGCACCATGGAACCAATGGCGCTATATAAATAATAGGTGGAGCCGGCCCCCGTACGTTCCGGTATGTGACCCCTTCTCATGTACAGACCATGGAATCAATGGTGCTATATAAATAATAGGTGGAGTCGGACCCGCACGTTCCGGTATGTAACCCCTTCTCATGTACAGCACCATGGAACCAATGGCGCTATATAAATAATAGGTGGAGCCGGCCCCCGCACGTTTCGGTATGTGACCCCTTCTCATGTACAGCACCATGGAACCAATGGTGATATATATATATAAATAATAGGTGGAGCCGGCCCCCGCACGTTCCGGTATGTGACCCCTTCTCATGTACAGCACCATGGAACCAATGGCTTTATATAAATAATAGGTGGAGCCAGCCCCCGCACGTTCTGGTATTTAACCCCTTCTCATGTACACACCATGGAATCAATGGTGCTATAGAAATAATAGGTGGAGCCGGCCCCCGCACGTTCCGGTATGTGACCCCTTCTCATGTACAGACCTTGGAATCAATGGTGCTATATAAATAATAGGTGGAGCCGGCCCCCGCACGTTCCGGTATGTGACCCCTTCTCATGTATAGCACCATGGAACCTATGGTGATATATATATATATATATATATATATATAAATAATAGGTGGAGCCGGCCCCCGCACATTCCGGTATGTAACCCCTTCTCATGTACAGCACCATGGAACCAATGGCGCTATATAAATAATAGGTGGAGCCGGCCCCCGCACGTTTCGGTATGTGACCCCTTCTCATGTACAGCACCATGGAACCAATGGTGATATATATATATAAATAATAGGTGGACCCGGCCCCCGCACATTCCGGTATGTAACCCCTTCTCATGTACAGCACCATGGAACCAATGGCTTTATATAAATAATAGGTGGAGCCAGCCCCCGCACGTTCCGGTATTTAACCCCTTCTCATGTACACCACCATGGAATCAATGGTGCTATAGAAATAATAGGTGGAGCCGGCCCCCGCACGTTCCGGTATGTGACCCCTTCTCATGTACAGACCTTGGAATCAATGGTGCTATAGAAATAATAGGTGGAGCCGGCCCCGCACGTTCCGGTATGTGACCCTTTCTCATGTACAGCACCATGGAACCAATGGCGCTATATAAATAATAGGTGGAGCTGGCCCCCCGCACGTTCCGGTATGTAACCCCTTCTCATGTACAGCACCATGGAACCAATGGTGCTATATAAATAATAGGTGGAGTCGGCCCCCGCACGTTCCGGTATGTGACCCCTTCTCATGTACAGACCATGGAATCAATGGTGCTATAGAAATAATAGGTGGAGCCGGCCCCCGCACGTTCCGGTATGTGACCCCTTCTCATGTACAGCACCATGGAACCAATGGCGCTATATAAATAATAGGTGGAGCCGGCCCCCGTACGTTCCGGTATGTGACCCCTTCTCATGTACAGCACCATGGAAACAATGGCGCTATATAAATAATAGGTGGAGCCGGCCCCCGCACGTTCCGGTAAGTGACCCCTTCTCATGTACAGACCATGGAATCAATGGTGCTATATAAATAATAGGTGGACCCGGCCCCCGCACGTTCCGGTATGTAACTCCTTCTCATGTACAGACCATGGAATCAATGGCGCTATATAAATAATAGGTGGAGCCGGCCCCCGCACGTTCCGGTATGTGACCCCTTCTCATGTACAGCACCATGGAACCAATGGCGCTATAGAAATAATAGGTGGAGCCGGCCCCCGCACGTTGCGGTATGTGACCCCTTCTCATGTACAGCACCATGGAACCAATGGCGCTATAGAAATAATAGGTGGAGCCGGCCCCGCACGTTCCGGTATGTAACCCCTTCTCATGTACAGCACCATGGAATCAATGGTGCTATATAAATAATAGGTGGAGCCGTCCCCTGCATGTTCCGGTATGTGACCCCTTCTCATGTACAGCACCATGGAATAAATGGTGCTATATAAATAATAGGTGGAGCCGGCCCCCGCACATTCCGGAATGTGACCTCTTCTCATGTACAGCACCATGGAATCAATGGTGCTATATAAATAATAGGTGGAGCCGACCCCCGCACGTTCCGGTATGTGACCCCTTCTCATGTACAGCACCATGGAACCAATGGTGCTATATAAATAATAGGTGGAGCCGACCCCCGCACGTTCCGGTATGTGACCCCTTCTCATGTACAGCACCATGGAACCAATGGCGCTATATAAATAATAGGTGGAGCCGGCCCCCGCACGTTCCGGTATGTGACCCCTTCTCATGTACAGCACCATGGAATCAATGGTGCTATATAAATAATAGGTGGAGCCGGCCCCCGCACGTTCCGGTATGTGACCCCTTCTCATGTACAGCACCATGGAATCAATGGTGCTATATAAATAATAGGTGGAGCCGACCCCCGCACGTTCCGGTATGTGACCCCTTCTCATGTACAGCACCATGGAACCAATGGCGCTATATAAATAATAGGTGGAGCCGGCCCCCGCACGTTCCGGTATGTGACCCCTTCTCATGTACAGCACCATGGAATCAATGGTGCTATATAAATAATAGGTGGAGCCGACCCCCGCACGTTCCGGTATGTGACCCCTTCTCATGTACAGCACCATGGAACCAATGGCGCTATATAAATAATAGGTGGAGCCGGCCCCGCACGTTCCGGTATGTGACCCCTTCTCATGTACAGCACCATGGAACCAATGGCGCTATATAAATAATAGGTGGGGCCGGCCCCCGCACTTTCCGGTATGTGACCCCTTCTCATGTACGCCACCATGGAATCAATGGTGCTATAGAAATAATAGGTGGAGCCGGCCCCCGTACGTTCCGGTATGTGACCTCTTCTCATGTACAGCACCATGGAACCAATGGTGATATATACAGTATATATATATATATATATATATATATATATATATATATAAATAATAGGTGGAGCCGGCCCCCGCACATTCCGGTATGTAACCCCTTCTCATGTACAGCACCATGGAACCAATGGCGCTATATAAATAATAGGTGGAGCCGGCCCCCGCACGTTTCGGTATGTGACCCCTTCTCATGTACAGCACCATGGAACCAATGGTGATATATATATATATAAATAATAGGTGGAGCCGTCCCCGCACATTCCGGTATGTAACCCCTTCTCATGTACAGCACCATGGAACCAATGGCTTTATATAAATAATAGGTGGAGCCGGCCCCCGCACGTTCCGGTATTTAACCCCTTCTCATGTACACCACCATGGAATCAATGGTGCTAGAGATATAGTAGGTGGAGCCGGCCCCCGCACGTTCCGGTATGTGACCCCTTCTCATGTACACCACCATGGAATCAATGGTGCTAGAGATATAATAGGTGGAGCCGGCCCCCCGCACGTTCCGGTATGTAACCCCTTCTCATGTACAGCACCATGGAACCAATGGTGCTATATAAATAATAGGTGGAGCCAGCCCCCGCACGTTCCGGTATGTGACCCCTTCTCATGTACAGACCATGGAATCAATGGTGCTATAGAAATAATAGGTGGAGCCGGCCCCCGCACGTTCCGGTATGTGACCCCTTCTCATGTACAGCACCATGGAACCAATGGCGCTATATAAATAATAGGTGGAGCCGGCCCCCGTACGTTCCGGTATGTGACCCCTTCTCATGTACAGCACCATGGAAACAATGGCGCTATATAAATAATAGGTGGAGCCGGCCCCCGCACGTTCCGGTAAGTGACCCCTTCTCATGTACAGACCATGGAATCAATGGTGCTATATAAATAATAGGTGGAGTCGGACCCGCACGTTCCGGTATGTAACCCCTTCTCATGTACAGCACCATGGAACCAATGGCGCTATATAAATAATAGGTGGAGCCGGCCCCCGCACGTTTCGGTATGTGACCCCTTCTCATGTACAGCACCATGGAACCAATGGTGATATATATATATAAATAATAGGTGGACCCGGCCCCCGCACGTTCCGGTATGTGACCCCTTCTCATGTACAGCACCATGGAACCAATGGCTTTATATAAATAATAGGTGGAGCCAGCCCCCGCACGTTCTGGTATTTAACCCCTTCTCATGTACACACCATGGAATCAATGGTGCTATAGAAATAATAGGTGGAGCCGGCCCCCGCACGTTCCGGTATGTGACCCCTTCTCATGTGCAGCACCATGGAATCAATGGTGCTATATAAATAATAGGTGGAGCCGGCCCCCGCACATTCCGGTATGTAACCCCTTCTCATGTACAGCACCATGGAATCAATGGGGCTATATAAATAATAGGTGGAGCCGGCCCCCGCACGTTCCGGAATGTGACCCCTTCTCATGTACAGCACCATGGAACCAATGGCGCTATATAAATAATAGGTGGAGCCGGCCCCCGCACGTTCCAGTATGTGACCCCTTCTCATGTACAGCACCATGGAATCAATGGCGCTATATAAATAATAGGTGGAGCCGGCCCCCGCACGTTCCGGAATGTGACCCCTTCTCATGCAACAGCACCATGGAACCAATGGTGCTATATAAATAATAGGTGGAGCCGGCCCCCGCACGTTCCGGTATGTAAACCCTTCTCATGTAACAGCACCATGGAACCAATGGCGCTATATAAATAATAGGTGGAGCCGGCCCCCGCACGTTCCGGTATGTGACCCCTTCTCATGTAACAGCACCATGGAACCAATGGCGCTATATAAATAATAGGTGGAGCCGGCCCCCGCACGTTCCGGTATGTGACCCCTTCTCATGTAACAACACCATGGAACCAATGGTGATATATATATAAATAATAGGTGGAGCCGGCCCCCGCACGTTCCGGTATGTGACCCCTTCTCATGTACAGCACCATGGAACCAATGGTGCTATAGAAATAATAGGTGGAGCCGGCCCCCGCACGTTCCGGTATTTGACCCCTTCTCATGTAACAGCACCATGGAATCAATGGCGCTATATAAATAATAGGTGGAGCCGGCCCCCGCACGTTCCGGTATTTGACCCCTTCTCATGTACACCACCATGGAACCAATGGCGCTATATAAATAATAGGTGGAGCCGGCCCCCGCACGTTCCGGTATTTGACCCCTTCTCATGTAACAGCACCATGGAATCAATGGTGCTATATAAATAATAGGTGGAGCCGGCCCCCGCACGTTCCGGTATTTGACCCCTTCTCATGTACACCACCATGGAACCAATGGCGCTATATAAATAATAGGTGGAGCCGGCCCCCGCACGTTCCGGTATTTGACCCCTTCTCATGTACAGCACCATGGAATCAATGGCGCTATATAAATAATAGGTGGAGCCGGCCCCCGCACGTTCCGGTATTTGACCCCTTCTCATGTACACCACCATGGAACCAATGGCGCTATATAAATAATAGGTGGAGCCGGCCCCCGCACGTTCCGGTATTTGACCCCTTCTCATGTAACAGCACCATGGAATCAATGGCGCTATATAAATAATAGGTGGAGCCGGCCCCCGCACGTTCCGGTATTTGACCCCTTCTCATGTACACCACCATGGAACCAATGGCGCTATATAAATAATAGGTGGAGCCGGCCCCCGCACGTTCCGGTATGTGACCCCTTCTCATGTACAGCACCATGGAACCAATGGTGCTATATAAATATATAATAATAATAAATAAACTCATTTATATTTTAGCTCTACCAAGGTTTTTTAATAGTAACTTAGTTATAAATTCACTTTATTAAAATCACCTGTGAAGTCTTTGGTATGATTTTCCAGATCAGCTTGTCACTGCTTTGTGCCACACAGGAAGACGTGACAACTAGTCGCTACTTTAGACATTTACCGATCCGCGGACGCACTCACACCGGCAGGCTCTCCGGGGCCTCTCGGCCGAGCATTATCCCTGCACGCTTCCCAGCTACTGACGCTCTGAACTTTCCCCTAAACATCGCTCAGACACAAGCCAAAAATTACAGAAATTAGACAATTTACCCATCATTGAAGGGACGGTGATACAATGAAGGATGAGCTGGCGGTGGAGAGAGGACCCGCCGTAATGGCGCCGTTTATTGGAGCGTCTGTTTCATCCCTCCTATAGATAGAGGGATAAAGAGCAGAAAAATCAGGAGTCAACTCAAAATGAAGGATCACGGACGAGAAGCACCGGTCTATCTCAGGGTTTCCACTCTTATAGTCTCCAGGTGGAGCGCTGACCAGTCTGTGGAGTACAACACGGAGTGCAACCCATAGTGACGGTTCATCCTCTGACGGCATACATGTATTAATGACAATATTAGTGATATCGATAGTACGGGGTATAAATAGAAGTGCTTTGTCAGACTTCTCTTCCCTCAATAACATATTTGCCCTTGAATGACCTTGTAGGGCGCACAGAGGAGAATGAGACATATCTGCAGATGACACTAAACTCTGCCCAGTAATCAGCACAAAGGAGGAGAATGTAACATCACAGAGGGGTTTACGTAAGCTGGAGCTGAGAAATGGCAATAGTGTTGGGGTATGTTCACACTAGGCGTTTTTTCAGGGGGGAGGTATCTGCAGTAAAACCTGATCTCTTGACAGGAAAGAAAACAAACGCATGTTTTGCCTGTTTTTTCTTGCATTTTTTGCTGTTTTTTTTGTGTGCATTTTTTTGCTGCAGTTTTGCCATGCTTGATTTGTCTCTTGTACTTGCTGATAAAGTTATTGCGGGAAAAAAAGTCCTATTGTACAGAATCAGGTTTAGGCACAAAAAACACAGCAAAACCTGATACAGGCGTTTTTGCTGTGGATTTTCAGTGTTTTTTACAACCCATTTGTGACAATAGGTGAAAAATGCTGAAAAAAACATTGAAAGAAGTGACATGCTCTGTCCAAAAACCAGGCAAAGCACAAAATCCTGATGACAAAAATACCAATGTGTGTGCATAAGATTTCTGAAATCTCAGACTTTGCTGGTACGGTAAAACACAGCTGAAAATCTGCATTAAAAACATATAGAAAAAACATCAAGTGTGAACTTAGCCTAATGTACATAAATGTAAGATCATGTATTAGGTGGAGGAAGTAAAATACACTGCTCAAAAAATAAAGTGAACACTTACACAACATGATGTAACTCTAAGTTAATCTCTCCTGTGAATCCAACCTGTCCAGTTATGAAACGACACCGATTGTGAATCAGTTTCTCCTGCTGTTGTGTAAATGGAACAGACAAGTGGAAATGATTGGCAATTAGCAAGACAACCCCTATAAAGGAGTGGTTCATCAGGGGGTGACCACAGACCATTTCTCTGTTCTCATCCTTTTTGTCTGTTTTGGTCACTTTTGCATTTTTTCATTGTCCTCATCCCTATAGATACTGCACAGTTGCATGAGGTGGTGTCTACAACCACAGAACTTGCTCAGGTGGTGCAGTTCATCCAGGATGGCACATCAATGTGAGCTGTGGCAAGAAGAGTAGCTGTGTCTGTCAGCACAGTGTCCAGAGCATGGAGCAGATACCAGGAGACAAAACAGTACATCAGGAGACATGAAGGGGGCTGTAGGAGGGCAACAACCCAGCAGCAGGACCGCTACCTCCTCCTTTGAGCAAGGAGGAACAGGAGGAGAAGGGCCAGAGCCCTGCAAAATGACCTCCAGCAGCAACTAACATCCATGTGACTGCTCAAACTGTCAGAAAGGGTGGTATGAGGGTCCGGAGTCCATAAGTAGATGTTGTGCTTGCAGCCCAACACCGAGTAGGGCGATTGGCAGATTCAACGTTAGTGTCCTAGTGTCCTGTGCTCTTCATGGAGGAGAGCAGGTTCACACAGAGCACATGTGAGAGTCTGGAGACGCCATGGAGAACATTCTGCTGCCTGCAGCATCCTCCAGCCTGACCGGTTTGGCAGTAGATCAGTAATGGCGTGTGGAGGCATTTCTTTGGACGGCTGCACAGCCCTGTGTTCCCTTTATTTTTTACGCAGTGGATGTAATTTTGTACTAAACTGTAAATCACTGGGCAAAACTATCACTGAAAAGACTTGGGTGCATGGTGGATGGCAAACTCAACTTTAGTGGCCAGTGTCAGGCAGCTGCTGCCAAGGAGCATAAAATAAGGGGGTGCATTAAAAGAGGCCAAGATGCTCACGATGAGAACACAGCTTCCTTCTATACAAGTCACTAGTGCGGGTGTACTTATATTCTGTGTACTGTACTTATCGCTGTGTATAAGGACTGATCTGCGCTAGAGAAGAGCGACCAAGGTTATTAACCCCTTCGCCCCGAGGCCATGCTCTGCTTTTTCGGGTTCATTTTTTCCAAGAGCCATAACTTTTTTATTTTTCTATCAATAGGGCCATGTAGCGGCTTGTATTTTTTGTGGGACAAGTTGTGCTTTTTAGAGACCCCACGGATTTTTTTTCCATATAATGTACTGGAAAACGGGGAAAAAAAATTCTAATTGCGGTAAAATTGCAAATAAAGTGCAATTCCACAATCTTGTATACAATGTTCACTAAATGCTAGCACTGCCCGGCCATTATGATTCTCCAGGTCATTACGAGATCATAGACCCCAAACATGTCTAGGGTCTTTTTTATTTCAATGGTGAAAAATAATCTAAAGTTTGATAAAAAAGAAAAATACAAAAAGCCCCATTTTCAAGCCCTGTAGTGTCTCCATTCTTCGAGATCTTGGGTTGGGTGACGCTTTTATTCATACCTTTTTGGTGTAGATATGATCTTTTGATAACCTGTTATTGCTTTTTTTGCAATTTTGCAGCGATCAGAAAAACATAATTCTGGTGTTTTTTATTTTTTTTCTCGTTACGCTGTTTACCGATTGGATTCATTATTTTTATATTTAGATAGTTCAGGCATTTTTGAACTCGGCGATACTAAAAATGTGTATTTTTTTATTTCGAATGGGGCGACGGGGGGGTGTTTGAACTTTTATATTTTTTACATTTTTAAAATGTTTTTAAAAACATTTTTTACTTGCTTCAATAGGAGACTTGAAGCTGCGATCATCTGATTACTTGTGCTACACATAGCAGGGCTTCAGAGGTTACATACTCATCAGAAGAAACACAGTTACACTTAGAGAAGCCAGGATGGCAGATCGCGTAGGGACAGGCAGATCGCGTAGGGACAGGCAGATCGCGTAGGGACAAGCAGATCGCGTAGGGACAGGCAGATCACGTAGGGACAGGCAGATCACATAGGGACAGGCAGATCAGGTAGGGACAGGCAGATCACGTAGGGACAGGCAGATCACGTAGGGACAGGCAGATCGTGTTGGGACAGGCGGATCGCGTAGGGACAGGCAAATCACGTAGGGACAGGCAGATCACGTAGGAACAGGCAGATCACGTAGGGACAGGCAGATCACGTTGGGACAAGCAGATCACGTTGGGACAGGCAGATCACGTAGGGACAGGCAGATCACGTAGGGACAGGCAGATCACGTAGGGACAGGCAGATCGATCGCGTAGGGACAGGCAGATCACGTAGGGACAGGCAGATCACGTAGGGACAGGCAGATCACGTAGGGACAGGCAGATCGCGTAGGGACAGGCAGATCGCGTAGGGACAGGCAGATCACGTAGGGACAGGCAGATCGCGTAGGGACAGGCAGATCGCGTAGGGACAGGCAGATCGCGTAGGGAAAGGCAGATCACGTAGGGACAGGCAGATCGCGTAGGGACAGGCAGATCGCGTAGGGACAGACAGATCGCGTAGGGACAGGCAGATCACGTAGGGACAGGCAGATCGCGTAGGGACAGGCAGATCACGTAGGGACAGGCAGATCACGTAGGGACAGGCAGATCACATAGAGACAGGCAGCTCACGTAGGGACAGGCAGATCACGTAGGGACAGGCAGATCACGTAGGGACAGGCAGATCACATAGGGACAGGCAGATCACATAGGGACAGGCAGATCACGTAGGGACAGGCAGATCACGTAGGGACAGGCAGATCGTGTTGGGACAGGCAGATCGCGTTGGGGCAGGCAGATCACATAGGGACAGGCAGATCACATAGGGACAGGCAGATCACGTAGTGACAGGCAGATCACATAGGGACAGGCAGATCACGTAGGGACAGGCAGATCACGTAGGGACAAGCAGATCACATAGGGACAGACAGATCACATAGGGACAGGCAGATCACGTAGGGACAGGCAGATCACGTAGGGACAGGCAGATCACATAGGGACAGGCAGATCATGTTGGGACAGGCAGATCGCGTTGGGACAGGCAGATCACATAGGGACAGGCGGGTCAATTAGGGACCGGCAGATCGCGTAGGGACAGGCAGATCGCGTAGGGACAGGCAGATCGCGTAGGGACGGGCAGATCGCGTAGGGACAGGCAGATCACATAGGGACAGGCAGATCGTGTAGGGACAGGCAGATCTTCTAGGGACAGGCAGATCGCGTAGGGACAGGCAGATCACGTAGGGACAGGCAGATTGCATAGGGACAGGCAGATCACATAGGGACAGGCAGATCTCTTTGGGACAGGCAGATCGCTTTGTGACAGGCAGATCACATAGGGACAGGCAGATCACGTAGGGACAGGCAGATCACTTAGGGACAGGCAGATCACTTAGGGACAGGCAGATCACGTAGGGACAGGCACATCACGTAGGGACAGGCAGATCACGTAGGGACAGGCAGATCACGTTGGGACAGGCAGATCACATAGAGACAGGCAGATCGCGTAGGGACAGGCAGATCATGTAGGGACAGACAGATCTCATAGGGACAGGCAGATCACGTAGGGACAGACAGATCACGTAGGGACAGGCAGATGACGTAGGGACAGGCAGATCACATAGAGACAGGCAGATCGCGTAGGGACAGGCAGATCACGTAGGGACAGACAGATCTCATAGGGACAGGCAGATCACTTAGGGACAGGCAGATCACGTAGGGACAGGCAGATCACGAAGGGACAGGCAGATCGCGTTGGGACAGGCAGATCACATAGAGACAGGCAGATCGCGTAGGGACAGGCAGATCACGTAGGGACAGGCAGATCACATAGGGACAGGCAGATCACATAGGGACAGGCAGATCACATAGGGACAGGCAGATCACGTAGGGACAGGCAGATCGCGTAGGGACAGGCAGATCACGTAGGGACAGGCAGATTACGTAGGGACAGGCAGATCACGTAGGGACAGGCAGATCACGTAGGGACAGGCAGATCACGTAGGGACAGGTAGATCGCATAGAGACAGGCAGATCACGAAGGGACAGGCAGATCACGTAGGGACAGGCAGATCGCGTAGAGACAGGCAGATCACGTAGGGACAGGCAGATCACGTAGGGACAGGCAGATCACGAAGGGACAGGCAGATCACGTAGGGACAGGCAGATCGCGTAGAGACAGGCAGATCGCGTAGGGACAGGCAGATCACATAGGGACAGGCAGTTCACATAGGGACGGGCAGATCGCGTAGGGACAGGCAAATCGCATTGGGACAGGCAGATCGCGTTGGGACAGACAGATCGCATTGGGACAGACAGATCGCGTTGGGACAGGCAGATCGTGTTGGGACAGGCAGATCGGGTAGGGACAGGCAGATCACGAAGGGACATTTTTGTGGACCGGTTGAAGGGCAGGTGTGTGAAACGGCCTTTGTCCACAGTCTACACATTGCTCCTGAGCTAATGCTTTTTTTCCGGCAATACACTTATTACTTCAGAACCGTGAGTGCCCTCCTCTTTTTTCTTTTTCATGTGATACAGTCTTGTGCACTCATTTTGGATTGAGCATCCGTTCTGTGGGTAGTTGGCGTGCAGTTCAGGTGTGTGAGGTTGCACCCCCATCAATGGTGCTATACCAAGGTGGATGCAATAGTGCCGAATTAACCCTCTTCTATTGACATTTCATTGGAGCTATATTACTGTCTGCCCCAGTTGCAGATTGAACTGGATGGACTTAAGTCTACCCTCAATGCTAAAGCTATGAAATATGATAAGATTAGATTAGCAGAAGGTGATCCGCAACCTCCGAGCCTTCCAGGTATGAGGAAGTGAAGGGACAATCATGGATGAAGAGATAGTCCACTATGAACAAAAAGGAAGATAAAAGCTCTTGGGAATATAATATCAGAAAGACTTTGTCTCATTTCAGTCCTCCCAGTCAGTAAGAAAAGAACGATCTGAGGAGAAGACATGGACAGCGATGAGATGAGATGTTTTACTAAGAACTTTAGTTTTGATAGATGTAAGAAAGGAAACCAAGGCTTCCACCGCATCCTCATCCAACTGTTTGGCCTCTTAGGTAATGGGAAGTCGTCGTTCATCAATACCTGTATCTATGTCTGGAAAGATTGTGAGTTCGAGAACTGGTCAAAAGCAGTGGATAAAGATGGAGGATCGACTACAGAGAGAATCCCGTATAAGCTGACCGAGAACCTCACCCTGGTGGACAACAGAGGTTGCATTAGGATGGATGATAAAGAATCAGGAGTCATCTTCGCTCAGCTCGGTGAGTACTGAGGGGTCTGTAGTATGAGGGGCCAGGAATTTCAGGAGAGAATTAAGGAAATTGTAATGATTTTTCCTAAAACTTTTCCAGCTCAAAAATATGGGGGAGATGGTTACAGCTAGAATCAGGGTTCAGTTTATTTCCATGAGAAGACGTCCGGCTCCATCAATTTATATCATAAAAGTCTAACTGTGATTGTTTTATGATGAAAAAAGCCATGGACAAAACTAGAGCTCGTCCCGCTCCCTCAATCGTTGGGAAACTCCATTTCCATTTCCCCTTGGAGAAATTTTGTCCTGTTTGATGTTTGGAGAATAAAAAATCCACTGACGAGAATATTTTCATGCGGGAGTCGCTCCCACTGCTCGATGTCCAGGAAGATCTGACACTCGTAATTGATATTAGTCTTAATTGTTTAGACAAATGAGCCTTCGAATCCAGCGACCTGTCAGACCAATTTCACATGTGGCATCTGTGTATTTTTACTTAAGAACATTGCAGAAAAGGGAAAGAAATGTAATTTTCATACAGAATTATTTAAAGATAAATTAAAAACTTTATGGGGATGTTTTCTTTCTGAGTCCCAAGGTGGAAAACAATAAGAAAATGCAGGATGCTCAGAATGGATTGAAGGAGTTTCTGATCACTAACAATAGTCGTCCTTTGCAGGACAGAAACATTCCTGGTAGTCAGGAAGCCGGGGCAAGATGACACAAAGCTCAGCAAGACCATCTCCACCATAGAGGCTCTCGCTTCTTGGAAGGGGGATTAGTCAAGGTTGAGTTAGAATATTTTTCTATGAGACGTATCGCTCTTCTTATGATGCTTCGGAACCTGATGCTTTTTTTTAGGTTCAATTTAATTCCTTGAACAGTTTGAGTGCTGGAGGGCCGGGCTGAAGGCCACCATTGTGGAGTCTGACCTACTGCAGTTGGAGGAGAGAGGGTAAATGGTGGGAGAAAGCAACTAGAAGAGAGAGGGGAAGACGATGGCATGAAGCAGTTGGAGAGAGGGGCAGATGGCGGCAGAAAACACTTGAAGGAGAGATGACGGCAGAAAGCAGCTAGAAGAGAGAGGACGATGACAGCAGGAAGCAGTTGGAGCAGAGAGGGGCAGATGGCTGCAGAAAGCAGCTAGAAGACAGAGGGGAAGATGATGGCAGGAAGCAGTAAGAGAGAGGGGAAGATGATGGCAGGAAGCAGTAAGAGAGAGGGGAAGATGATGGCAGGAAGCAGTTGGAGAAAGCAGTTCATCAAACATACTCAAACCCCATTGAATTCAATGGGGGGGGGCAAAACCAAATGCATAGACAACACCTTAAGCGGGTACAAAAAGCTGCCTAAACAGCTCAAATTAGAGACAGACACCAGTAAATGTGGCATCAATTGACCCAGAGTACAAATAGTATAATTGCGCTGCACGGATGTATGGGACAGGGCTTGGAGCAGCATTTCTAGCTTAAACATTGATCAGTAACAGGTAGATGAGTGCCAGGTGTAGGCCTGGTGCACTGAGAACCCTGCCAAATTCGGGCAACACACGAAGAAGGCCCAACTTGGAGTCCAAACATTTCCAAAAATTAGGAAAAGTGGCATCAAGTGACCCACAGTAGAAATTTGATAATGGTGCAGCAGCAGTCATCATGCTCCATGCACGAGGTGTCAGGGTTTGAGCCAGCATTTAGAGGTTTGAATTGAAGTTTAACTTAAGATGAGGTGGGTGAGGGACCGGTGTAGGTCGGCTGTGCTGGGAGACTTGATACCTCTTGCTACAGCTGAAACTGTTTTTTCGCTCAGTCGCACTCAGATGGCACAAATATCAGCTTGGTAGAGAACTAATGGAGATGTGACGTCAGCAGTCAATGACAGAAGCCCTTGTGTCTGGACATTGTGAATGGTTTCTGCGTCCTGATTGGCTGCATGAATCTCCAACCATTACATTAAAAAAAAAATTAAAAAATTAAAGTCTGACGCTACTCCCCCTCTCCCAACTCCCTCCCCTCATCAAAAATATGCCCCTTGCTCATCATACCACACCACTATCCAAGCCAAAGTCCTAATAAGAGCATTAGTGGAAATGCAATCATTTAGCGAACGTTGTCCAAATTTTGACAACTGAGGAAAAATGCTCGGAAAACCAAGCATGAATCCGAATGTGCTACGTTTGTGACGAATTTGAGATTGGAGAACGTTTTCCGAACAATTTTGCTCATCTCTACCTGTGAGGCCTGGCTGTGGTTGCACCCACTGTGACTACAATCATTGCACCCTGCCACCAAGTGTAAAAGATCAGACAGAGGACAGAAGTCAGGACCAATGATAAGTCACTGATTTCTCATAGAACATAGAGGAAAACTTTTCTGCTTTATGAAACAAGTTCAGCAATGTTAGTGCTCAAAATTCCCAGCCACCAGGGGTGTAATAATTATGGCTGCAAAGGACCTGAGAATAAGGAGGGCCTGTAGGGGCCATCGCTGTTTTCAACTGGAGGTGTGACCTCCTTTGTACAGAAGAATCCTGAGTATAAATTATAGCGGTCTTTGCCGGATGAAGAAGAAAAGTGAAAATGAACTACTTCAATTGGAGACGTCACCAGTGAGTACCTGAAGTTACCTGTACTGTACATACTGATACTTCCCACATACAATAACTGTGTAGGTGGAAAGTATTAGTGTCATTACTGTAGTTTTTATTTAATTATCAGTATAGTAGTATTATTTCATCGCTATGTGGTGGTAATATATGGTCATGGTGTGGCAAAATTACACAGGTCTACAAAATAAATTGTTTTTCTGGTACTAAGGTATTTGAGTGGATTTGGGGTATTTTGTTGAATTCAATAATCCCATGATTTTTGCTGAATTTGTTCTAGGTTTTGAGATAATTCATTCATGAAACTAATGCGGTCCCGCAATGCGACTTGTGTGTGATAACAGATGCAATCAGTTTTGATCTTTGGATTTTTTAGTGTCTTAGGTAATGAAATCAGGGCTGGCACAAGGAATTCCATGTCCCTATACTGGCAAAATTTTCAGGTCCCCTTAAGATTCTGCTCAGGCTCCACCCCTGCCACGCCTCCACCCTTGAACCTTTTACAGTCCCACCACCCACTCTTGGAAAAACTCCACTTCTGCACCACATCCTCACCAATCACACATTAACAGTTCCCATCAAACACCAGATTATAGACATAGCCAGCAGCTTTTGTTTTGGCCAAAAGATTTTTAAGCTGCCACCACAACAAGGTAGACTCTTTTGCCCGGGCCCTACTCTACTCTTACCTGATAAACATTTCTTAAAATATCCAATACTCTTTTTAGGTATATTATACCCAGGAGCTCTGTATATAGTGTCATGTACAGGTAATACAGTAATCACCAGTGACATTATACACAGGAGCTCTGTATATAGTGTCAGTGTACAGGTAATACAGTGATCACAGTGACATTATACACAGGAGCTCTGTATATAGAGTCAGTGTACAGGTAATACAGTGATCACAGTGACATTATACACAAGAGCTCTGTATATAGTGTCTGTCAGGAACACCGCACTGCACTTGCTCACTGAGCTAGTGCGCGTGTCCTGAGTTCAAAGACTGTGCACAAAGATGCCTGTGGAGCGGCCAGCAGTGGTGACAATGCATGCTCCAGGACCTGAAGCACTTGACTGCTGGGGGCGTGGCCTAAGCTCCACAGAGCTAGGAGCTGCATGGAAACTCCTAGAAAGGTAACTACAGGACAGTGTTACCAAGGGGCATAGACAGAGACAGAAACCAGATAAAGCCGAGGTCAAAGCACGAGATAGCAATACAGTACCAAAGGGTTTGACAGAGCGAATAGTCAGGATGTAGCAATAGATCAGAAAACCAGAACGGGCATTAGACGGTCCAATAGGGGTAAACTGTAACGGAGTAAAGATAGCCAAGCCAGGAGGTCAGAACCAGAAAAGACAATAGTACTAAAATGAGAGACGGAGTACAGAGTGAAGGAACAAGCCGGGTCATACACGGGAAGCAAACAAACAATGCAGAGTACATGCACACCAGGGGTCAGACACCCCAAAACAGCAGTATAACTGACAGAGAATGCTAGTTTGGCTTGAGTATAAATACCCCTCCCAGATCCAAAGAGAGACCGGCAAAAGTTAACCCTGTGAGAACAGGACATTAACCATGTCCTAACCATGACAGTGTCAGTGTACAGGTAATACAGTGATCACGAGTGACATTATACACAGGAGCTCTGTATATAGTGTCAGTGTGCAGGTAAAACATGGATCACCAGTGACATTATACACAGGTGCTCTGTATATAGTGTCAGTGTACAGGTAATACAGTGATCACCAGTAACATTATACACAGGAGCTCTGTATATAGTGTCAGAGTATTGGTAATAAAGTGATTACCGGTGACATTATACACAGGAGCTCTGTATATAGTGTCAGTGTACAGGTAATACAGGGATCACCAGTGACATTATACAAAGGAGCTCTGTATATAGTGTCAGTGTACAGGTAATACAGTGATCACCAGTAACATTATACACAGGAGCTCTGTATATAGTGTCAGTGTATTGGTAATAAAGTGATCACCGGTGACATTATACACAGGAGCTCTGTATATAGTGTACAGTGTACAGGTAATGCAGTGATCACGATCATCAGTGACATTATACAAAGGAGCTCTGTATATAGTGTACAGGTAATACAGTGATCACCAGTGACATTATACACAGGAGCTCTGTATATAGTGTCAGTGTACAGGTAATGCAGTGATCACCAGTGACATTATACACAGGAGCTCTGTATATAGTGTACAGTGTACAGGTAATGCAGTGATCTTCAGTGACATTATACAAAGGAGCTCTGTATATAGTCTACAGGTAATACAGTGATCACCAGTGACATTATACACAGGAGCTCTGTATATAGTGTCAGTGTACAGGAAATGCAGTGATCACCAGTTACATTATACACAGGAGCTCTGTATATAGTGTACAGTGTACAGGTAATGCAGTGATCTTCAGTGACATTATACAAAGGAGCTCTGTATATAGTCTACAGGTAATACAGTGATCACCAGTGACATTATACACAGGAGCTCTGTATATAGTGTCAGTGTACAGGAAATGCAGTGATCACCAGTTACATTATACACAGGAGCTCTGTATATAGTGTCAGTGTACAGGTAATGCAGTGATCACCGGTGACAAAAAAAAAAAGTCCCTAGTCTCACTTTATGCCATTGCTGTGTGGGAAATTCCCACACAGCAATGGCATAAAGTGAGACTAGGGACTTTTTTTTTTTTTAAGTGGCGGAGGAATACAGTGCGGAAGGATACCTACCTTCCGTCATTGGATTCCTGCAGCCCGTAGAGAACGGCAGCATCAGCTGATGCTGCAGTTCTCTACCCAAGATCGTCGTGGGACACACTCGTGGACTGCTTCGGATCGTGGGTGAGTATTTTTGTGGTTTGTTATGTTAATATTTATTCCGTAGACGACAATGGCTTCGGGGAACAATGTGACAAGTATTGGTAAGTATGTTACTCTATGTTATATGTACTGTATGTCTATGTATGTATTGTATGAATGTATTGTATGTATGTAGTATATATGTGGTATGTATGTAGCATGTAGTATGTATGTAGTATGTATGTAGCATGCATGTAGCATGTAGTATGTATGTAGCATGCATGTAGTATATATGTAGTATGTATGTAGCATGCATGTAGTATATATGTAGCATGTATGTAGTATGTATGTGGTATGTATGTAGCATGTAGTATATATGTAGCATGCATGTAGTATATATGTAGTATGTATGTAGCATGTATGTAGTATATATGTAGTATGTATGTAGTATATATGTAGCATGCATGTAGTATATATGTAGTATGTATGTAGTATATATGTAGCATGCATGTAGTATATATGTAGTATGTATGTAGTATATATGTAGCATGTATGTAGTATGTATGTAGCGTGCATGTAGCATGTAGTATGTATGTAGCATGCATGTAGTATATATGTAGTATGTATGTAGCATGCATGTAGTATATATGTAGCATGCATGTAGTATGTATGTGGTATGTATGTAGTATATATGTAGTATGTATGTAGTATATATGTAGCATGTATGTAGTATGTATGTAGCATGCATGTAGCATGTAGTATGTATGTAGCATGCATGTAGTATATATGTAGTATGTATGTAGCATGCATGTAGTATATATGTAGCATGCATGTAGTATATATGTAGTATGTATGTAGTATATATGTAGCATGTATGTAGTATGTATGTAGCATGCATGTAGTATGTATGTAGCATGCATGTAGTATATATGTAGTATGTATGTAGCATGCATGTAGTATATATGTAGCATGCATGTAGTATATATGTAGTATGTATGTAGTATATATGTAGCATGTATGTAGTATGTAGCATGCATGTAGTATATATGTAGTATGTATGTAGCATGCATGTAGTATATATGTAGTATGTATGTAGCATGCATGTAGTATATATGTAGCATGCATGTAGTATATATGTAGTATGTATGTTGCATGTAGTATGAATGTAGCATGTATGTAGTATGTAGTATGAATGTAGCATGTATGTAGTATGTAGTATGAATGTAGCATGTAATTTTTTTTTTTTTTTTTTTACATTTAACACATTAGCCGGATGATGGGACTACTACTGTCCCATCATTGGCTAATGTGTCAATCACTGTCATGGTAGCAGGCATCGCCCGATGGGACTTGTAGTCCCATCGGACGATGCCTGCACAGACCCCCGGAGCCTGCACAGACCACCGGCAGGCCGGCACAGCCCCCCGGCAGGCCGGCACAGCCCCCCGGAGCCTGCACAGACCACCGGCAGGCCGGCACAGACCACCGGAGCCTGCACAGACCCCCTGGCAGGCCGGCACAGCCCCCCGGCAGGCCGGCACAGCCCCCCGGCAGGCCGGCACAGCCCCCCGGAGCCTGCACAGACCACCGGCAGGCCGGCACAGACCACCGGAGCCTGCACAGACCCCCTGGCAGGCCGGCACAGCCCCCCGAAAGGCCCGTACAGACCCCAGAGAGGCTGTACAAGGGCAGGAAAGGGTTTTTCTTATTCCGATACCGGAAGTCCCATAGACTTGAATGGGACTTCCGGTATCGGAATCGGCGATACCGATACTTTTTTTAAAGATCGGCCGATACCATCCGATACGATACTTTGAAGTATCGGATGGTATCGCTCAACTCTACACAGGAGTGTTATGATTGAGTCACCGTAGGAGGCAAAAACAGAAATGCTAGCTAAGTCCAGAAAACCAGAGAAGCTGGCAGCTATCGGATTGCAGACCCCTGAACTTATCAACACAACTAGCAGTAGCCGTGGGGGGTTCCTACGATGCCCTAGACTCCTCGATCACAGCCGGAGAATTAAATAGGCCTAAAGAAAGAAAGGGGAAATCTAAACTGCCCAAGAGCAGACCCCAAAGCAATAGGCAGCCCCCAACATATAATGACGGTGAAGCAAGATGAAAACACTAACACAGACAGAAAGATAGACTGAGCAAAGACGGGGCCCAAGCTAACTACATAGGAAAGGACAGGAAGGCTGCTGTCTGCAATCCGTGAAAAACCCTATGAAAATAAGAGCCAACAGACTGACAGTGAAAAAGGCCCTGAAGAGGCTAGGCTTCAAAAAGCTATGTCAGTACTCAGGAATATTCTGAAGACAGAGCTACAGGCAAAAAGAGATTCAGCTCACCCCAGCAGGGAATGGCAGAATCCAGAAAAGCAAGGAAAACAAAAACAAAACACAAATGCAACAGGCAAAGCAAAAAACTTAGCTTTAGGGGAGCAGGAATCAGACTGGTGTCCTAGAAGTCCACAGAGAAATCACCCGCAGGGCAGAAGGGCGTCAGCAGCCTTATATCCAGTCCGTGACTCCACTCAGCCAATCATCCTCATTAGACTCAGGTGCCTGATAATCAGGCTCATTACCTTCCTTTACCAGAATAGGGAGTTCACAAGACCTCAGTGACGAAGGGGAAAATGAACTCACAACAGTACCTCCCCCTTGAGGAGGGGTCACCGAACCCTCAACCACGCCACCAGGGCGATCAGGGTGAGCCCGATGAAAGGCATGCACCAATCTTTTGGCATGAATATCAGAGGCAGAGACCCAGGAATTATCCTCCTGGCCATAACCCTTCCACTTAACCAAATACTGGAGTCTCCGTCTAGCCAAACGGGAATCCAGTATTTTCTCTACCTCATATTCCATGTTACCTTCAACCAATACAGGGTCTGGAGGTGCCACCCCAGGAACAACTGGTTCAACAAACCTCTTCAACAAGGACTTATGGAACACATTATGGATTTTAAATGTGACAGGAAGAGCCAAACAAAAAGAGACCGGATTAATAATCTCCAAAATCTTGTAAGGTCCAATAAATCTAGGCTTAAACTTAGGAGAAGCCACCTTCATAGCAATATTTTTTGATGATAACCACACCATATCACCAATCTTAAACTGGGGACCAATGGTCCTATGTCGATTGGAAAACCGCTGGGCCTTTTCCTGGGAGAGAGATAACTTATCCACCACTTGGTCCCAGATCTGGTGCATTCTCTCCACCACAGTGTCAACACCTGGGCAGGCAGAAGGCTCCACCTGCCCTGAAGAAAATCGAGGATGAAACCCAAAGTTACAAAAAAAAGGTGACATCAAAGTGGCAGAACTAGCTCTATTATTTAAAGGAAATTCAGCCAAGGGCAAAAACGAAACCCAATCATCCTGATCAGCGGAAATAAAACATCTCAAATACGATTCCAAGGTCTGGTTTGTTCTCTCTGTCTGCCCATTGGTCTGGGGGTGAAAACTGAAAAGCAGAGGAGAAGGACAACTGAATTCCCAGCTTGGAACAGAAAGTCCTCCAAAATCTAGACACAAAGTGAACTCCTCTGTCAGATACAATGTTCTCAGGAATCCCGTGTAAGCGAACCACCTGTTGCAAAAACAGGGGCACCAACTAAGAGGAAGATGGCAACTTAGGGAGTGGTACAAGATGAACCATCTTAGAGAACCTATCACAAATCACCCAAATAACAGTCATTCTCTGAGAGACCGGCATATCAGAGATGAAATCCATTGAAATATGGGTCCATGGTCTCCTGGGGACCGGCAAAGGCATCAACAATCCACTAGAGCGAGAACAAGATTTAGACCGGGAGCAAGTCCCACAGGACTGCACAAAATTCCTGACATCATGAGACATGGTGGGCCACCAAAAAGAGTGACTCACCAGATCTCTAGTACCAAAAATACCTGGATGACCAGCCAATGCAGAGCAATGAACTTCAGACATCACTCTCTTCTTCCACTGGTCAGGAACATACAACTTTCCACTGGGACAACGCTCAGGTTTGTCCTCCTGGAACTCTTGCAGCGCAAGTCTCAAATCGGGCGAGATGGCAGAAAGAACTACCCCTTCGCCTAAGATGGTAGCAGGCTTGGTCACCACAGGAGAATCAGCAAAGAAACTCCTAGAGAGGGTGTCTGCCTTGACATTCTTAGTTCCAGGAAGAAAAGAGACCACAAAATCAAAACGTGTAAAAAACAAGGCCCACCTAGCCTGTCTAGGGTTCAAGAGTTTAGCCGACTCTAGGTAAATCAAATTCTTGTGGTCAGTGAGGACCACAACTTGACGTTTAGCTCCCTCCAACCAATGTCTCCACTCCTCAAATGCCCATTTCATGGCCAACAGTTCCCGATTCCCCACATCATAGTTACGTTCAGATGGAGAGAACTTTCGGGAAAAGAAAGCACAGGGATTCATTTTAGATGTTACAGGATCCTTTTGGGACAAAACAGCTCCTGCACCAATCTCAGAAGCATCCACCTCTACCTGGAACGGGAGTGAGACATCAGGTTGCCGCAAAACCGGGGCGGAGGTAAATCTTCGCTTCAGCTCCTGAAAGGAAGCAACAGCCTCCGGAGACCAATTCAACACATCAGGACCCTTCTTAGTCAGATCAGTCAATGGCTTGGCAATACTAGAAAATTTTGCTATAAATTTCCGATAAAAATTAGCAAAACCCAAAAACTTCTGGAGGGCCTTCAAAGAAGTGGGCTGAACCCAATCATAAATGGCCTGTACCTTGGCCGGGTCCATTTCAATAGTTGACGGAGACAAAATAAATCCCAAAAATGAAATCCTCTGTACTCCAAAAAGGCATTTCGATCCTTTGACATACAGGGAATTCTCCCTCAAGATCCGGAACACAGTCCGAATATGTTCCACATGAGAGTCCCAATCCTTGGAGAAGATCAAAATATCATCCAGATAGATAATCAAAAATGTATCGACAAAGTCTCGGAAAATATCGTTCATGAAGCACTGGAAGACAGAAGGGGCATTAGTGAGCCCAAAAGGCATCACCAGGTACTCAAAATGTCCCTCCGGAGTATTAAATGCCGTCTTCCATTCATCCCCATGCTTAATGCGAATAAGATTATACGCCCCCCTGAGGTCAAGCTTGGTAAACCAGCAAGCACCTCTAACTCTAGAGAATAGATCCGAAATCAGGGGTAACGGATACTGATATTTAATAGTAATTTTGTTGAGGGAACGATAATCAATACAAGGTCTGAATGATCCATCCTTTTTGGCCACGAAAAAAAAAACCCGGCACCTAAGGGTGACGAGGATGGTCTAATATGACCCTTCTCCAACGCCTCCTTAATATAGGACCGCATAGCCTCGTGCTCGGGTACAGATAAATTGAAGAGCCGACCCTTGGGAAATTTACACCACGGGCTTAGTTCAATTGCACAGTCATAACTCCTATGAGGAGGCAAAGACGCAGACTCATTCTCACTAAATACATCATAAAAGTCTGCCAAATAGTCAGGAACATCATGCGACTGAGGAGAGGTGGAAAAAACCGGAGCCTCACTAAAGGCACACCGACAACCCCAACTCACCACAGACACAGATTTCCAATCCAAAACTCGATTATGAATTTGCAACCAGGGAAACCCCAGAACAACGGCATCATGCAGACCATGCAACACCAAAAATCTGCAGTTTTCTTGATGGTCTGGGGCGACCCGCATGACCACCTGTTAAATATTAATAATCCGTTAATTTCTTATAAGACCCAGTTCTGTAGAATGCTTTAGCTTACATGACATAGGCTATTTTTAAGCTTGGCTCATGGTAGAAAGACAGCTCCATATATGTAGAGACCACGTGCTTTAGGAGACGTATATAATTCATGGCTAACTGTAGAGGTCGCTCCTCTTCTTCCCTCACCATCATGAGAGACAGACGCAAGATGACATGACATAACAGCTGGTATATTACTTGACGGCGATGTGAGAAGCCGAACTGAGACACAGCAGCCATTTGCTATTCAGGATCTCGGAGAGAAGAAGAATACATGTTGCTTTTGCCATGTGGGATCTCAGAGCATGATCTAATGGACAATATCTCTTTCACTTATTTTTATTCACCTGTTTTTCTGTAATAACCTTTCTTTGATGGAAGAATCCAAATAAACCACTATATTTTTATCTGGTAACTAGTCCTGAGTATTTTACAGGATATGCATTATTTTACATTGGAGAGCCAGCCAGATCTGAATTTTTGTACTTTTTTGCGGATTTCCCTCAACTTGCCCACACGGGGGATTGCACTTTGCTAACGTCAAATCATATGTGCAAGTTATCGGGAATTCCACTACTTACAAGAATCACATAGAACCTAGAAGTAAGAAGTACCAGATAGATTGAGAAGTACTACAAGTGCCAAAAGTACCAGACGTAAGCCAGACGTGTAAAGACAGGAACCCAGCGTTGTCCATCAAAGGGAACAAGCTGAGACATTTCAAGGTAAGAGAAATGGATGTCATTAATTGTCTTGCTAAGCAGAGTAAATTGAAATTTAAGTCTGTAGACAATTCTAATTCAGAAGTTTTATGGTTAAGTTTATATGCCGAGTGTGAACTCGAGAATCAGAGGTTAGATTCTAAGTTTTTCAATAGAGAAAGAGAGAGATTAAAAAATATTCTACAGATGGTAGATATATTTCATAGATCTGTGTCAGAGAAATCTAAAAATGATTGTGTAGAGGATAGTGATATTCCCGAGATTCACTGTAATGTGGAGAAACAGTTACAAGTAGTAGCAGCCATTGAAGGTGACCTTGCAGACGTGGAACAAGATGGAGAAGTAGGAGGAGACTTCAGAACTGACGTAGAGGATGTACAAAGGAAAGACGTACCACTAAAAATAGAAGACTCACAGGCCCAAATCCGAAGTAGCGTGAGGAAGGATTTGATAAAGATATGCCAAATAATTCCTGCTTATGACAACAAAATAGATGTTTGTAGAAACTCTGAGATCTTTGAAAGTTGTTCTGGTAACTTTGATTTATCTAACGAGGAGAAGAATCAGTTGTTCAAAATGTGGATCCCTGTAAATTTTGCTAGGAGATTGTCTTTAAAGTTATCTGGTGAGACACATGAGAATTTAACTGATAAGGACAGATTAAAAATTCTCATTTTTTGTTCATCAAATGAAAATCATCCAGATATTGATATTCTTCAAAAATTAAGGATTGGTCGGAAGGAATGTATTTTTACGTTCATGTCCATATATGAACGTTTGTATAGAATGCTGAGTGAGAATGTCAAAACACCGTCCCTCATAAGGAGTTTTGTAAGCAAATTTTGGTTTCTAAATCCTGCATCTCGTGTTATTGCGTCACAAAAAGATTCTTTGTTTGAATGTGCGCAATCCCTTGATTTTGCCAGAAAACACGAGAATCGTGAGAGGAAAGTAAATTGTGCTAATTTTGTAAAGACAGGCAGAGTAAAATCTTATCAGAAGCCTGTATTAGCAAAGCCTTCTAAAATGAGATTTCCCCAAAATCAAATCTACGAAGAAAGAAAAAGAAAATCACATGTTTGTTATAAACCATATGGAATGATGCAAAAAAACACCGAAAAGACACAAATTGAATTAAGAAAAATGATGAGTTCTGATTTTCTTTCTGTAACAAAGATGGCCGAATTTAACAGACAGAAACAGGTGGTGAGTGACATCATGGCCTGTAAACTGAATACTCTGCTCCAAGAATCTATCAGCTTTAAAATGGCAAGAACCTTTCAGGATATTTTTTGCAGAGAAATAAGTATGGGTGTAGGAATTGGTTAGAAAAAGTAATATATATATTGTGTAACAGTGTTATACAATTAGTGAGTTATAGAGTATAATCCTGTAGTTTTATGGTTTGTGGATATATACATAGTCATACAGTATATATAGAGTGTTTGTAGAAGTAGAAATAGTAGAACTGTATTTTTTAATGAAAATTAAAATCTACATCAGTAATAATATTTAGAATTATATGATATTAACCTTATTTTTTATGTTTCCTTAGAATTTTCATTTCAAAGCAGGACTTAATCGAGAAAAATTCTCTTCCAAGGATTTATGCCTTTATTTACACAGGAAGTTGCAATATTGCATGATTTTATATATCTAACCCTTAAAAGGAAATAACCAATTGCATTTTAAAATGTTCTGGGTGTGTGCTTTTTTACTGCATGGTTTGAATGACAACCACAGCAGGGGAATTTGAACCTTGTTCTAATAATACAAGTATACCAGTATACTATGTCCCTGTTCCTTAGGAAAAGAATTTTAAAGGGGGTCTCAACTTTTGCAAAGCAATGGAATTTTTTTTCCAGGCCTAAATGTCAAGTATAGCTATACATATATATTTATGTCATGTGTATTTGGGGAATATTCAAAGAAATATTAAGAGACTAAATTGAAATAGTTTACAATGCATTGATAATTAGGATAATTTGGGTTAAAATACGTGTATTCATCACACTTTCATATGTGAGGTATTTGGTTTAAACTTAATATGTGACACAGTCTGAGTGACAGTGACTGAGTGTATGAGCAGCTGCTGAGCGAGTAATGTGATACGTTTGTGAGACCTCAGGATTCTATAAGAGAGAAAAAAAAAAAAACCCCAAAAGCTTTTATCTTTAGGAGGAAATATGCAGATCAGTTAAATTATTAGAATATTAGGATATATATAATGAAATATTATCTACACAACATATATTTCTGTATTTCTATAGTAATTATTATTTCTTGATTTAGTTAATTGTGGATAAGTGCAATCGCACAACAAAATAGAAAATAGTTTAGGAAGAAAATCTATTCTTTCCTTATCAGCTTTAGCTCTTTTAAACAGGCACCAGCACAGAGCCTGGTATTCACCAGCTGCATCTGGGAATAGTGGACCTTCCTTCTCTGTCCAAGTGTGTTAATCTTAAACTACATTTAAATTAATTTTTCCAAAGGATAATTTTATGATATTCAAATTAATTTTGATGGTTACACATCTTCAGACAAATAATGGTATAAGCAAGTATAAATTCACATAATTTATACATTAATTATTTTTAATTTTGGTTTTGATAAATGAATTATTTCATGAAACAATATTTTTTGGTATTAAGGGGGAAATATGTTTTTGATCCTGACTACATAATCACATTTGATTAATACCTCTTCTTCACACATTTTAATAGGAAAAAAAATATTAATAAGGTACAATGGTATAAGTATTGGGTATAATAACAAGTATTATAAAGAGTCATTTCTTTACACTAAGAGGAATTACATGCAAAGTTGCATAATTTGAATATTTTGGTAACACAAGTTTATGACAATTATGAAATAATCCAGATCATGGAAATATTAAGGGTATATGTTACTGAAGACATAACTACTCTGCATCAACATAAAGGCCTTATTCTTATTCTTATTTTTCATTCTTATTTTTCATTATTTTTAATTCTTTCACCAATATTTAGTAAAGTAATATCTACTGAGAATATTGCTTCATTAAATATAGCAATTATATGGTTCTATTACTAAGGAAAATGTTTCACTTCTGAGTTATATGCAACAATTCTTTTATTCATTCATTCGCTCACTCATATATTCTTATTTTGGTTCATGGCTATACATTCCTACATATTATTAGTATAATAAATATATTCCTTATTAATAAAGATGATAACACTGGTTACATAAAACAGTGACACCTATGGGTTGAAAAAGGTAATTACACCTATGACATAAAAAATGTTCTATCACATGAAAAATGCGGATAATAATGTATTATCACTTATTATTGGTTTATTATTTCAAATATTGAAATCCATATACAGTACAAATTCTGATAATAATTATATGGATATTACTGATTGCTATGGTACGCTGTGATATTATGGGATAGGGAAATTACCAGATTTGGTATAGAATAGGGAATGAAGACTTCAAGCAAGATACTGAAATTATGTTAATAAAGACTTTTCACATTTCTAAACTTCATTGATTTTTATCAGTTGCAAGAAGAAGAATGCCGCGATCCAGAAATCCCAGAAGGTAACAAAGCTATGATTACTGAGTAATAGACTGTGTTAATTACAAATGCAGTATCCACCACTGACAGTCACAAGTGCAGTATCCACCACCGACAGTCACAAGTGCAGTATCCACCACCGACAGTCACAATTAAAGTGTCTAACCTGACAACCAGAGGACGATGATCCTATGATGCTGAGATGAACGGTGTTATCACGTTCTTATCAAGTTCCAGAGGTTTTCAATCACCTGTAAAGCTTCGATGAAAGCTGGTGAACAATGAAGGTAATTATCAGGAAGCTACAACCCTGACATATGTCCTGTGCATTAGGACAAGGACTGGTTATGGTGCTATGTTTAGCAAGGAAGAGTCATTTTAACCCTTGCTTTGCTGACCAAAGACGTCACACCTGTTCAAAGACCAGTACCGATGGAGGATTCCAGAATATCCAAGGAGAGCCAATGTAAGCCCAGGTTTTTAAAGATGACACTGCACAGATATTAAAGCTGCATTTCATCTATAGACTTTGTTTCTTATCAACATTTGAATTTATGGACTTTGATTTGATACACCACACAATTCCTACAACATCTATATGCTATAAGAAAACTGTATTTTTAAAAGAACCAAGAAGAAGACAGAAGACATCAAAATGAAGACCAGATGACATCAGATGATGATGACTGGACCTGAGATGCTTCAATTTAGACTTAGGGAAGTATAATTATACATATTTTATATGAATATTGTTCACGGCTTACCATAACATGAATTCACATCAATTATGTCATTGAGTACTTATAACGGTAATCTAATATTATTATTATTATTATTATTATTATTATTGATATTAAATTATTTTGTCAAAGAAGAAGAAAAGAAGAAAAAAGATCGTTATATTTGAGGGTTCCAATTAATGTCTGTCTCCCTCAAAAGGGGGAATTGTTAAATATTAATAATCCGTTAATTTCTTATAAGACCCAGTTCTGTAGAATGCTTTAGCTTACATGACATAGGCTATTTTTAAGCTTGGCTCATGGTAGAAAGACAGCTCCATATATGTAGAGACCACGTGCTTTAGGAGACGTATATAATTCATGGCTAACTGTAGAGGTCGCTCCTCTTCTTCCCTCACCATCATGAGAGACAGACGCAAGATGACATGACATAACAGCTGGTATATTACTTGACGGCGATGTGAGAAGCCGAACTGAGACACAGCAGCCATTTGCTATTCAGGATCTCGGAGAGAAGAAGAATACATGTTGCTTTTGCCATGTGGGATCTCAGAGCATGATCTAATGGACAATATCTCTTTCACTTATTTTTATTCACCTGTTTTTCTGTAATAACCTTTCTTTGATGGAAGAATCCAAATAAACCACTATATTTTTATCTGGTAACTAGTCCTGAGTATTTTACAGGATATGCATTATTTTACACCACCTGGGTCCAAAACTGAGGTTTATTTTTAGCCAAAGGAGTAGCATCAAACCCCCTCAAAGGGATAGGCGTCTGCAGAGGCGTCATCGGAAATCCACAATGTTTAGCAAAATCCAAGTCCATTAGGTTTAGCGCTGCTCTCGAATCCACAAAAGCCTTGGCGGAAAATGTGGACAGGGAGCAGATCAGAGTAATTGCCAGAAGAAACTTAGGTTGAACACCACCAACAGAAAACGTGTGTGCAAAGCGTTTCTCTCGTTTAGGACAGACAGAAATAATATGCGAGGCATCGCCACAGAAAAAACACAGCTTATTACGCCTTCTGAACTCCTGACGTTGCGCCTTAGGCAAAACTCTATCACATTGCATAGGTTCAGACGTCTGTTCAACCCGTGGCAACACCTCTCGTGCAATCCTGCGTTCACGCAAACGCCGACCAACCTGAATGGCTAAAGACATAGAATCGTCCAGACCAGAGGGAACAGGAAATCCCACCATAGTATCTTTTACGGCTTCTGACAAACCCTTCCGAAAGAGAGCAGCCAAGGCATTATCATTTCAGGTGGTAAGTACCGCCCACTTTCGGAACTTTTGACAGTACAACTCTGCAGAATCTCGACCCTGGTTCAATGCCAACACGGTCTTTTCAGCCTGATCAATAGCATTAGGTTCATCATACAACAACCCCAAAGCTTGAAAGAATGCGTTCACATTAGTCAGAATAGGATCATCTGGTTTCAAAGAAAACGCCCAATCCTGGGGATCGCCACGCAGCAAAGAGATGACAATTTTAACCTGCTGCGCGGAGCTCCCTGACGAGTTAGGCTTCAAGGCAAAAAATAATTTACAAATATTTTTGAAACTCACAAATTTAGATCGATCCCCAAAAAATACATCAGGTGTAGGGATCTTTGGTTCAACAGCATGCGAATGAGCAAGGTAGGCGGAAATTCCCCGCACTTCCGCAGTGAGCTGCTCCACACAATCAGACAAATGTACTGAGTACACTAGGATCTGCGGTTTGGCGGGTGATTTTGTTATGAATGAGTCACCATAGGAGGCAAAAACAGAAATGCTAGCTAAGTCCAGAAAGCCAGAGAAGTTGGCAGCTATCGGATTGCAGACCCCTGAACTTATCAACACAACTAGCAGTAGCCGTGGGGGGTTCCTACGATGCCCTAGACCCCTCGATCACAGCCTCAGAATTAAATAGGCCAAAAGAAAGGGGAAATCTAAACTGCCCCAGAGCAGACCCCAAAGCAATAGGCAGCCCCCAACATATAATGACGGTGAAGCAAGATGAAAATACTAACACAGACAGAAAGATAGACTGAGCAAAGACGGGGCCCAAGCTAACTACATAGGAAAGGACAGGAAGGCTGCTGTCTGCAATCCGTGAAAAACCCTATGAAAATAAGAGCCAACAGACTGACAGTGAAAAAGGCCCTGAAGACGCTAGGCTTCAAAAAGCTATGTCAGTACTCAGGAATATTCTGAAGACAGAGCTACAGGCAAAAGGAGAATCAGCTCACCCCAGCAGGGAATGGCAGAATCCAGAAAAGCAAGGAAAACAAAAACAAAACACAAATGCAACAGGCAAAGCAAAAAACTTAGCTTTAGAGGAGCAGGAATCAGACTGGTTTCCTAGAAGTCCACAGAGAAATCACCCGCAGGGCAGAAGGGCGTCGGCAGCCTTATATCCAGTCCGTGACTCCACTCAACCAGTCATCCTCATTAGACTCAGGTGCCTGATAATCAGGCTCATTACCTTCCTTTACCAGAATAGGGAGTTCACCAGACCTCAGTGACGAAGGGGAAAATGAACTCACAACACAGGAGCTCTGTATATAGTGTCAGTGTATAGGTAATGCAGTGGTCACCTATGACATTATACACAGGAGCTCTGTAAACAGTATACAGTGTCAGGGTTCACCAGTGACGTCTCTAGTTGAAGTCCTTCATCTTTCTTTTCTTCATCCAGAGTAGACCTTCATCACTTCTTCCAGCCAGGACTCGTCTCTGTATAAAATAACACCCAGTTTCCACAGCACATTCCCTACTTTTTCCCTTTCTTCTACACTACACAGCTAAATAGACATGCACCCATCATTAATATATAATTAGTTATTACACAACCCACCATTCCAAATATAAATTATAATCCACCACTGTTCCCCCAACTATAAATAGCCACTTTCCTCACCTAATAAATATATAAATTAATTAGCCCCTGTACTCTTTCCCCCAATTTAATACCAGTCACTGCATCTTCAGCGGCCCGCACTATGTGCCTCCAGCTCCCTCGATTCATATTTACATGACCCTTCTGCCTCAATTTATTATGTTATGTCTATTACCCTCTATTCATTATCAACTGCTCTCCCCCACATTCAATATATCATTTACTCCCTCCAACCCTCAATTTAGCATTATTTGCTGCCCACCCCAATTCATCATCATTTGTTGTCCCCCACCCCCCACCCTCAATGCATCATTTACTCCCCACACCCTCAAAATTCATCATTATTTGCTCTTTCCCAAGTCATCACTTGCTCTCCCCACACCCCAGACCCTCAATTCATCATTTGCAGGAACGCTGGGTCAAGTCTATATTTCCAGTGTACAGGGGTGTTAAAAGAGACCTCCAAGTCCCATATTCATTAGTAGGGTTGATGATTGTGTACTAGTCATGCTACATCAGATTGCGGTGATGGTTGTCACGTCTTGCCCCTTATTTCATCATGTGCAGTCCCACCCCCAATACTGATCTCTGAGAAGAGGACTGGAGGTGACACTTATGTGTCTAACACTGATTTCTGTTACATCTCCAGGGAATCTGCTGCCGCTGGGTAACGTACAATGGGGAGAGGGATTTGGACTTGCAGAAAGAATGGTCAGAGCCGAGAAAGAAGTAAGAACCTCCGACTTCATCTTCCCAGTATTTGTGCAGAGGTGAGTACGAGACCAGACACCAACACGTCGGCTCAGTGCTACAGCCAAGAATCCACGTGAGTGTGATATAGAGCAGCACTGAACCTCTGTTCCTGTATATAGGGGCAGTATTATAGGCGATACACCCCTCAACTAAGAAATTACAATCCAGCCTGAAGAAGGCGCCGCTGTGCTCTGAAAGCTGCAAATATAGTTTTTTTTCTGGTTAGCCAATAAAGGGATCACTCCAAGAATATTTTTTGTTATTGTTGGTCATAAAAGTATTTACATCCATTTTTAAGGCTAGCACGGTATAACAATATAATTTTTTATTGTACATCATCACCAAGAACGAAAAGACCTAATTATGAAAATCCTAGTATGGAGACAGGTTATTAATCTGCAAATGACAAAAATATGAAAGAAATGTTCAAACCTTTGGATGTGTCCAGTCCGGAGTCTGAGCCTCGTGCAGATATTTCGGCGCCTCCAGTCTTGGCTGCTGTCACTGAGGTCATTAATGGTCGTCTAAGGGAGGTTCTGCCGCTGATTGTACAAATCATCAGGATCCGCTGCCGGCAGCTCCTGTGTGATCACTGACCAATGACGTCCCCAATGTGCTCGATGGAGACCAGTCTGGAGACGCTGCCGGCAGCTCCTGTGTGATCACTGACCAATGACGTCCCCGATGTGCTCGATGGAGACAAGTCCGGAGACGCTGCCGGCAACTCCTGTGTGATCACTGACCAATGACATCCCTGATGTGCGCAATGGAGACAAGTCTGGAGAGGCTGCCTGCAGCTCCTGTGTGATCACTGACCAATGACATCACCGATATACTCGATGGAGACCAGTCTGGAGACGCTGCCGGCAGCTCCTGTGTAATCACTGACCAATGACATCACCGATATACTCGATGGAGACAAGTCTGGAGACGCTGCCTGCAGCTCCTGTGTGATCACCAACCAATGACATCCCTGATGTGCGCAATGGAGACAAGTCTGGAGAGGCTGCCTGCAGCTCCTGTGTGATCACTGACCAATGACATCACCGATATACTCGATGGAGACCAGTCTGGAGACGCTGCCGGCAGCTCCTGTGTAATCACTGACCAATGACATCACCGATATACTCGATGGAGACAAGTCTGGAGACGCTGCCTGCAGCTCCTGTGTGATCACTGACCAATGACATCACCGATATACTCGATGGACACAAGTCTGCAGATGCTGCCGGCAGCTCCTGTGTAATCACTGACCAATGACATCACCGATATACTCGATGGAGACAAGTCTGGAGACGCTGCCGGCAGCTCCTGTGTGATCACCAACCAATGACATCCCTGATGTGCGCAATGGAGACAAGTCTGGAGAGGCTGCCTGCAGCTCCTGTGTGATCACTGACCAATGACATCACCGATATACTCGATGGACACAAGTCTGCAGATGCTGCCGGCAGCTCCTGTGTAATCACTGACCAATGACATCACCGATATACTCGATGGAGACAAGTCTGGAGACGCTGCCGGCAGCTCCTGTGTGATCACCAACCAATGACATCCCTGATGTGCGCAATGGAGACAAGTCTGGAGAGGCTGCCTGCAGCTCCTGTGTGATCACTGACCAATGACATCACCGATATACTCGATGGAGACCAGTCTGGAGACGCTGCCGGCAGCTCCTGTGTAATCACTGACCAATGACATCACCGATATACTCGATGGAGACAAGTCTGGAGACGCTGCCTGCAGCTCCTGTGTGATCACTGACCAATGACATCACCGATATACTCGATGGACACAAGTCTGCAGATGCTGCCGGCAGCTCCTGTGTAATCACTGACCAATGACATCACCGATATACTCGATGGAGACAAGTCTGGAGACGCTGCCGGCAGCTCCTGTGTAATCACCGACCAATGACATCACCGATATACTCGATGGAGACAAGTCTGGAGACGCTGCCTGCAGCTCCTGTGTGATCACTGACCAATGACATCACCGATATACTCGATGGAGACAAGTCTGGAGACGCTGCCGGCAGCTCCTGTGTAATCACCGACCAATGACATCACCAATATACTCGATGGAGACAAGTCTGGAGACGCTGCCTGCAGCTCCTGTGTGATCACTGACCAATGACATCACCGATAAACTCGATGGAGACCAGTCTGGAGACGCTGCCTGCAGCTCCTGTGTGATCACTGACCAATGACATCACCGATATACTCGATGAAGACAAGTCTGGAGACGCTGCCGGCAGCTCCTGTGTAATCACCGACCAATGACATCACCAATATACTCGATGGAGACAAGTCTGGAGAGGCTGCCTGCAGCTCCTGTGTGATCTCTGACCAATGACATCACCGATATACTCGATGGAGACAAGTCTGGAGAGGCTGCCTGCAGCTCCTGTGTAATCACCGACCAATGACATCACCGATATACTCGATGGAGACCAGTCTGGAGACGCTGCCTGCAGCTCCTGTGTAATCACCGACCAATGACATCACCGATATACTCGATGGAGACCAGTCTGGAGACGCTGCCTGCAGCTCCTGTGTGATCACTGACCAATGACATCACCGATATACTCGATGGAGACAAGTCTGGAGACGCTGCCGGCAGCTCCTGTGTAATCACCGACCAATGACATCACCGATATACTCGATGGAGACAAGTCTGGAGACGCTGCCGGCAGCTCCTGTGTGATCACTGACCAATGACATCACCGATATACTCGATGGAGACAAGTCTGGAGACGCTGCCGGCAGCTCCTGTGTGATCACTGACCAATGACATCACCGATATACTCGATGGAGACCAGTCTGGAGACGCCGCCTGCAGCTCCTGTGTGATCACTGACCAATGACATCACCGATATACTCGATGGAGACCAGTCTGGAGACGCTGCCTGCAGCTCCTGTGTGATCACTGACCAATGACATCACCGATATACTCGATGGAGACAAGTCTGGAGACGCTGCCGGCAGCTCCTGTGTAATCACCGACCAATGACATCACCGATATACTCGATGGAGACAAGTCTGGAGACGCTGCCGGCAGCTCCTGTGTGATCACTGACCAATGACATCACCGATATACTCGATGGAGACCAGTCTGGAGACGCCGCCTGCAGCTCCTGTGTGATCACTGACCAATGACATCACCGATATACTCGATGGAGACCAGTCTGGAGATGCTGCCTGCAGCTCCTGTGTGATCACTGACCAATGACATCACCGATATACTCGATGGAGACAAGTCTGGAGACGCTGCCTGCAGCTCCTGTGTGATCACTGACCAATGACATCACCGATATACTCGATGGAGACAAGTCTGGAGACGCTGCCGGCAGCTCCTGTGTAATCACCGACCAATGACATCACCGATATACTCGATGGAGACAAGTCTGGAGACGCTGCCGGCAGCTCCTGTGTGATCACTGACCAATGACATCACCGATATACTCGATGGAGACCAGTCTGGAGACGCCGCCTGCAGCTCCTGTGTGATCACTGACCAATGACATCACCGATATACTCGATGGAGACCAGTCTGGAGATGCTGCCTGCAGCTCCTGTGTGATCACTGACCAATGACATCACCGATATACTCGATGGAGACAAGTCTGGAGACACTGCCTGCAGCTCCTGTGTGATCACTGACCAATGACATCACCGATATACTCGATGGAGACAAGTCTGGAGACGCTGCCGGCAGCTCCTGTGTAATCACCGACCAATGACATCACCGATATACTCGATGGAGACCAGTCTGGAGACGCTGCCTGCAGCTCCTGTGTGATCACTGACCAATGACATCACCGATATACTCGATGGAGACCAGTCTGGAGACGCTGCCGGCAGCTCCTGTGTGATCACTGACCAATGACATCACCGATATACTCGATGGAGACCAGTCTGGAGACGCTGCCTGCAGCTCCTGTGTGATCACTGACCAATGACATCACCGATATACTCGATGGAGACCAGTCTGGAGACGCTGCCTGCAGCTCCTGTGTGATCACTGACCAATGACATCACCGATATACTCGATGGAGACCAGTCTGGAGACGCTGCCTGCAGCTCCTGTGTGATCACTGACCAATGACATCACCGATATACTCGATGGAGACCAGTCTGGAGAGGCTGCCTGCAGCTCCTGTGTGATCACTGACCGATGACATCACCGATATACTCGATGGAGACCAGTCTGGAGACGCTGCCTGCAGCTCCTGTGTGATCACTGACCAATGACATCACCGATATACTCGATGGAGACCAGTCTGGAGACGCTGCCGGCAGCTCCTGTGTGATCACTGACCAATGACATCACCGATATACTCGATGGAGACCAGTCTGGAGACGCTGCCGGCAGCTCCTGTGTGATCACTGACCAATGACATCACCGATATACTCGATGGAGACCAGTCTGGAGACGCTGCCTGCAGCTCCTGTGTGATCACTGACCAATGACATCACCGATATACTCGATGGAGACCAGTCTGGAGAGGCTGCCTGCAGCTCCTGTGTGATCACTGACCGATGACATCACCGATATACTCGATGGAGACCAGTCTGGAGACGCTGCCTGCAGCTCCTGTGTGATCACTGACCAATGACATCACCGATATACTCGATGGAGACCAGTCTGGAGAGGCTGCCTGCAGCTCCTGTGTGATCACTGACCAATGACATCACCGATATACTCGATGGAGACAAGTCTGGAGAGGCTGCCTGCAGCTCCTGTGTGATCACTGACCAATGACATCACCGATATACTCGATGGAGACAAGTCTGGAGACGCTGCCGGCAGCTCCTGTGTAATCACCGACCAATGACATCACCGATATACTCGATGGAGACAAGTCTGGAGAGGCTGCCTGCAGCTCCTGTGTAATCACCGACCAATGACATCACCGATATACTCGATGGAGACCAGTCTGGAGACACTGCCTGCAGCTCCTGTGTAATCACCGACCAATGACATCACCGATATTCTCGATGGAGACCAGTCTGGAGAGGCTGCCTGCAGCTCCTGTGTGATCACTGACCAATGACATCACCGATATACTCGATGGAGACCAGTCTGGAGACGCTGCCTGCAGCTCCTGTGTGATCACTGACCAATGACATCACCGATATACTCGATGGAGACAAGTCTGGAGAGGCTGCCTGCAGCTCCTGTGTGATCACTGACCAATGACATCACCGATATACTCGATGGAGACAAGTCTGGAGACGCTGCCGACAGCTCCTGTGTAATCACCGACCAATGACATCACCGATATACTCGATGGAGACAAGTCTGGAGAGGCTGCCTGCAGCTCCTGTGTGATCACTGACCAATGACATCACCGATATACTCGATGGAGACAAGTCTGGAGACGCTGCCGGCAGCTCCTGTGTAATCACCGACCAATGACATCACCGATATACTCGATGGAGACAAGTCTGGAGAGGCTGCCTGCAGCTCCTGTGTAATCACCGACCAATGACATCACCGATATACTCGATGGAGACCAGTCTGGAGACACTGCCTGCAGCTCCTGTGTAATCACCGACCAATGACATCACCGATATACTCGATGGAGACAAGTCTGGAGACGCTGCCGGCAGCTCCTGTGTCATCACTGACCAATGACATCACCGATATACTCGATGGAGACCAGTCTGGAGACGCTGCCTGCAGCTCCTGTGTGATCACCGACCAATGACATCACCGATATACTCGATGGAGACAAGTCTGGAGACGCTGCCGGCAGCTCCTGTGTAATCACCGACCAATGACATCACCGATATACTCGATGGAGACCAGTCTGGAGACGCTGCCTGCAGCTCCTGTGTGATCACTGACCAATGACATCACTGATATACTCGATGGAGACAAGTCTGGAGACGCTGCCGGCAGCTCCTGTGTAATCACCGACCAATGACATCACCGATATACTCGATGGAGACAAGTCTGGAGAGGCTGCCGGCAGCTCCTGTGTAATCACCGACCAATGACATCACCGATATACTCGATGGAGACCAGTCTGGAGACACTGCCTGCAGCTCCTGTGTAATCACCGACCAATGACATCACCGATATACTCGATGGAGACAAGTCTGGAGACGCTGCCGGCAGCTCCTGTGTGATCACTGACCAATGACATCACCGATATACTCGATGGAGACCAGTCTGGAGACGCTGCCTGCAGCTCCTGTGTGATCACCGACCAATGACATCACCGATATACTCGATGGAGACCAGTCTGGAGACGCTGCCTGCAGCTCCTGTGTGATCACTGACCAATGACATCACCGATATACTCGATGGAGACAAGTCCGGAGACGCTGCCTGCAGCTCCTGTGTGATCACTGACCAATGACATCACCGATATACTCGATGGAGACAAGTCTGGAGACGCTGCCGACAGCTCCTGTGTAATCACCGACCAATGACATCACCGATATACTCGATGGAGACAAGTCTGGAGAGGCTGCCTGCAGCTCCTGTGTGATCACTGACCAATGACATCACCGATATACTCGATGGAGACAAGTCTGGAGACGCTGCCGGCAGCTCCTGTGTGATCACTGACCAATGACATCACCGATATACTCGATGGAGACCAGTCTGGAGACGCTGCCTGCAGCTCCTGTGTGATCACTGACCAATGACATCACCGATATACTCGATGGAGACAAGTCTGGAGACGCTGCCGACAGCTCCTGTGTAATCACCGACCAATGACATCACCGATATACTCGATGGAGACAAGTCTGGAGAGGCTGCCTGCAGCTCCTGTGTGATCACTGACCAATGACATCACCGATATACTCGATGGAGACAAGTCTGGAGACGCTGCCGGCAGCTCCTGTGTAATCACCGACCAATGACATCACCGATATACTCGATGGAGACAAGTCTGGAGAGGCTGCCTGCAGCTCCTGTGTAATCACCGACCAATGACATCACCGATATACTCGATGGAGACCAGTCTGGAGACACTGCCTGCAGCTCCTATGTAATCACCGACCAATGACATCACCGATATACTCGATGGAGACAAGTCTGGAGACGCTGCCGGCAGCTCCTGTGTGATCACTGACCAATGACATCACCGATATACTCGATGGAGACCAGTCTGAAGACGCTGCCTGCAGCTCCTGTGTGATCACCGACCAATGACATCACCGATATACTCGATGGAGACAAGTCTGGAGACGCTGCCGGCAGCTCCTGTGTAATCACCGACCAATGACATCACCGATATACTCGATGGAGACCAGTCTGGAGACGCTGCCTGCAGCTCCTGTGTGATCACTGACCAATGACATCACTGATATACTCGATGGAGACAAGTCGGGAGACGCTGCCGGCAGCTCCTGTGTAATCACCGACCAATGACATCACCGATATACTCGATGGAGACAAGTCTGGAGAGGCTGCCGGCAGCTCCTGTGTAATCACCGACCAATGACATCACCGATATACTCGATGGAGACCAGTCTGGAGACACTGCCTGCAGCTCCTGTGTAATCACCGACCAATGACATCACCGATATACTCGATGGAGACAAGTCTGGAGACGCTGCCGGCAGCTCCTGTGTGATCACTGACCAATGACATCACCGATATACTCGATGGAGACCAGTCTGGAGACGCTGCCTGCAGCTCCTGTGTGATCACCGACCAATGACATCACCGATATACTCGATGGAGACCAGTCTGGAGACGCTGCCTGCAGCTCCTGTGTGATCACTGACCAATGACATCACCGATATACTCGATGGAGACAAGTCCGGAGACGCTGCCTGCAGCTCCTGTGTGATCACTGACCAATGACATCACCGATATACTCGATGGAGACCAGTCTGGAGACGCTGCCTGCAGCTCCTGTGTGATCACTGACCAATGACATCACCGATATACTCGATGGAGACCAGTCTGGAGACGCCGCCTGCAGCTCCTGTGTGATCACTGACCAATGAAATCACCGATATACTCGATGGAGACCAGTCTGGAGACGCTGCCGGCAGCTCCTGTGTAATCACCGACCAATGACATCACCGATATACTCGATGGAGACAAGTCTGGAGAGGCTGCCTGCAGCTCCTGTGTGATCACTGACCAATGACATCACCGATAAACTCGATGGAGACCAGTCTGGAGAGGCTGCCTGCAGCTCCTGTGTGATCACTGACCAATGACATCACCAATATACTCGATGGAGACAAGTCTGGAGACGCTGCCGACAGCTCCTGTGTAATCACCGACCAATGACATCACCGATATACTCGATGGAGACAAGTCTGGAGAGGCTGCCTGCAGCTCCTGTGTGATCACTGACCAATGACATCACCAATATACTCGATGGAGACAAGTCTGGAGACGCTGCCGACAGCTCCTGTGTAATCACCGACCAATGACATCACCGATATACTCGATGGAGACCAGTCTGGAGAGGCTGCCTGCAGCTCCTGTGTGATCACTGACCAATGACATCACCAATATACTCGATGGAGACAAGTCTGGAGACGCTGCCGACAGCTCCTGTGTAATCACCGACCAATGACATCACCGATATACTCGATGGAGACAAGTCTGGAGAGGCTGCCGGCAGCTCCTGTGTGATCACTGACCAATGACATCACCGATAAACTCGATGGAGACCAGTCTGGAGAGGCTGCCTGCAGCTCCTGTGTGATCACTGACCAATGACATCACCGATATACTCGATGGAGACCAGTCTGGAGAGGCTGCCTGCAGCTCCTGTGTGATCACTGACCAATGACATCACCGATATACTCGATGGAGACAAGTCTGGAGACGCTGCCGACAGCTCCTGAGTAATCACCGACCAATGACATCACCGATATACTCGATGGAGACAAGTCTGGAGAGGCTGCCTGCAGCTCCTGTGTGATCACTGACCAATGACATCACCGATAAACTCGATGGAGACAAGTCTGGAGAGGCTGCCTGCAGCTCCTGTGTGATCACTGACCAATGACATCACCGATATACTCGATGGAGACCAGTCTGGAGAGGCTGCCTGCAGCTCCTGTGTGATCACTGACCAATGACATCACCGATATACTCGATGGAGACAAGTCTGGAGACGCTGCCGACAGCTCCTGTGTAATCACCGACCAATGACATCACCGATATACTCGATGGAGACAAGTCTGGAGAGGCTGCCTGCAGCTCCTGTGTAATCACTGACCAATGACATCACCGATATACTCGATGGAGACCAGTCTGGAGACGCTGCCGGCAGCTCCTGTGTGATCACTGACCAATGACATCACCGATATACTCGATGGAGACCAGTCTGGAGACGCTGCCTGCAGCTCCTGTGTGATCACCGACCAATGACATCACCGATATACTCGATGGAGACCAGTCTGGAGACGCTGCCGACAGCTCCTGTGTGATCACTGACCAATGACATCACCGATATACTCGATGGAGACCAGTCTGGAGACGCTGCCTGCAGCTCCTGTGTGATCACTGACCAATGACATCACCGATATACTCGATGGAGACCAGTCTGGAGAGGCTGCCTGCAGCTCCTGTGTGATCACTGACCAATGACATCACCGATATACTCGATGGAGACCAGTCTGGAGACGCTGCCGGCAGCTCCTGTGTAATCACCGACCAATGACATCACCGATATACTCGATGGAGACCAGTCTGGAGAGGCTGCCTGCAGCTCCTGTGTGATCACTGACCAATGACATCACCGATATACTCGATGGAGACCAGTCTGGAGACGCTGCCTGCAGCTCCTGTGTGATCACCGACCAATGACATCACCGATATACTCGATGGAGACCAGTCTGGAGACGCTGCCTGCAGCTCCTGTGTGATCACTGACCAATGACATCACCGATATACTCGATGGAGACAAGTCTGGAGACGCTGCCTGCAGCTCCTGTGTGATCACTGACCAATGACATCACCGATATACTCGATGGAGACAAGTCTGGAGACGCTGCCGGCAGCTCCTGTGTGATCACCGACCAATGACATCACCGATATACTCGATGGAGACCAGTCTGGAGACGCTGCCTGCAGCTCCTGTGTGATCACTGACCAATGACATCACTGATATACTCGATGGAGACAAGTCTGGAGAGGCTGCCTGCAGCTCCTGTGTGATCACTGACCAATGACATCACCGATATACTCGATGGAGACCAGTCTGGAGACGCTGCCTGCAGCTCCTGTGTGATCACTGACCAATGACATCACCGATATACTCGATGGAGACCAGTCTGGAGACGCTACCTGCAGCTCCTGTGTGATCACTGACCAATGACATCACCGATATACTCGATGGAGACAAGTCTGGAGACGCTGCCGACAGCTCCTGTGTAATCACCGACCAATGACATCACCGATATACTCGATGGAGACAAGTCTGGAGAGGCTGCCTGCAGCTCCTGTGTAATCACTGACCAATGACATCACCGATATACTCGATGGAGACCAGTCTGGAGACGCTGCCGGCAGCTCCTGTGTGATCACTGACCAATGACATCACCGATATACTCGATGGAGACCAGTCTGGAGACGCTGCCTGCAGCTCCTGTGTGATCACTGACCAATGACATCACCGATATACTCGATGGAGACCAGTCTGGAGACGCTACCTGCAGCTCCTGTGTGATCACTGACCAATGACATCACCGATATACTCGATGGAGACAAGTCTGGAGACGCTGCCGACAGCTCCTGTGTAATCACCGACCAATGACATCACCGATATACTCGATGGAGACAAGTCTGGAGAGGCTGCCTGCAGCTCCTGTGTAATCACTGACCAATGACATCACCGATATACTCGATGGAGACCAGTCTGGAGACGCTGCCGGCAGCTCCTGTGTGATCACTGACCAATGACATCACCGATATACTCGATGGAGACCAGTCTGGAGACGCTGCCTGCAGCTCCTGTGTGATCACCGACCAATGACATCACCGATATACTCGATGGAGACCAGTCTGGAGACGCTGCCGACAGCTCCTGTGTGATCACCGACCAATGACATCACCGATATACTCGATGGAGACCAGTCTGGAGACGCTGCCTGCAGCTCCTGTGTGATCACTGACCAATGACATCACCGATATACTCGATGGAGACCAGTCTGGAGACGCTGCCGGCAGCTCCTGTGTAATCACCGACCAATGACATCACCGATATACTCGATGGAGACCAGTCTGGAGAGGCTGCCTGCAGCTCCTGTGTGATCACTGACCAATGACATCACCGATATACTCGATGGAGACCAGTCTGGAGACGCTGCCTGCAGCTCCTGTGTGATCACCGACCAATGACATCACCGATATACTCGATGGAGACCAGTCTGGAGACGCTGCCTGCAGCTCCTGTGTGATCACTGACCAATGACATCACCGATATACTCGATGGAGACCAGTCTGGAGACGCTGCCTGCAGCTCCTGTGTGATCACTGACCAATGACATCACCGATATACTCGATGGAGACCAGTCTGGAGACGCTGCCTGCAGCTCCTGTGTGATCACTGACCAATGACATCACCGATATACTCGATGGAGACAAGTCTGGAGACGCTGCCTGCAGCTCCTGTGTGATCACTGACCAATGACATCACCGATATACTCGATGGAGACCAGTCTGGAGACGCTGCCTGCAGCTCCTGTGTGATCACTGACCAATGACATCACCGATATACTCGATGGAGACAAGTCCGGAGACGCTACATTACCGGCTCATACTGAATAAATTGAGAGATTTTGAACATTTTGTGTCCATTTTCCCCATTTGCAGATTAGTGACGTCTCCAGCCTGTTTTTTCCCTAATTCTCCACTCTTCCTTCTTGGTGTTGTGTCTTCAGGGTTGCGGAGTGTGTGGAGCTACCGGCTGTTGATTTGAGCCTTATTCTCCCATTTACTGATCATTCTCAGGTTGTTTTCTTATTGATATTATTTTCAGTGTAAGAAAAGAAATCACAGATACAGAAAGAGAAGATCTGAAGCTCTTATTCCAGACCGCTCGGAAGCTGACGGGTAAGATCCTTCCTTATTGTCTACATTAAGGGTCTTCTGCATCTCGTTCATCCATGGGGAGTGTTCTGTTATGTATGTCCGGTCAAGGATCACACTCCTTGGATATCTCCAGGCTTGTTTATTACATGAGACTTGTGATACAATCCTACATTACAAGATGTCTGCTGACAACAACTAACCAACAAGTTCTTACACATCACCGTAGTGAGACCCCCTAGAGGCCACATCAACATATAACATATTGCTACATCCTTTCTCTTTTAACTGAAAGAACAATAAAATGAATAAACAATGTATACCATGACCATAGAATCATAGAATCATAGAATCATAGAATCGTAGAGTTGGAAGGGACCTCCTGGGCCATCTGGTCCAACCCCCTGCTCAAAGCAGGATTCGCTAAATCATCCCAGTTAGATGTCTGTCCAGCCTCTGTTTGAAGACTTCCATTGAAGGAGCACTCACCACTTCTCGTGGCAGCCTGTTCCACTCATTGATCACTCTAACTGTCAAAAAGTTTTTTCTAATATCTAATCTGTGTCTCCTCCCATTCAGCTTCATCCCATTGCTTCTAGTCTTTCCTTGTGCAAATGAGAATAAAGTTGATCCTTCTACAATGTGACAGCCCTTTAGATATTTGTAGACAGCTATTAAGTCTCCTCTCAGTCTTCTCTTTTGCAAACTAAACATTCCCAAATCCTGCAAACTTTCCTCATAAGACAGGGTTTGCAGACCGGTCACCATTCTGGTCGCTCTTTTCTGAACTTGCTCCAGTTTGTTGATGTCTTTTTTAAAATGTGGTGCCCAAAATTGGACACAATATTCCAGATGAGGTCTGACCAAAGAGGAGTAGAGGGAAATAATTACTTCACGTGATCTAGACTGTATGCTTCTGTTAATACATCCTAGAATTGCATTTGCCTTTTTTGCTGCTGCATCACACTGTTGACTCATATTCAGTCTGTGATCTATTAGTATACCCAAGTCTTTTTCACATGTGCTGTCACTTAGCCCTATTCCTCCCATTCTATATATGCTTTTTTCATTTTTATTGCCCAGATGTAGTACTTTGCATTTCTCCCTGTTAAAAACCATTCTGTTAGTTGCTGCCCACTTCTCCAGTTTATTTAAATCTTTTTGAATCCTCTCTCTCTTCTCTAGTATTAGCTATCCCTCCTAGCTTTGTGTCATCAGCAAATTTAATCAGTTTACCCTCAATTCCTTCATCTAAATCGTTGATAAAGATGTTGAACAATACAGGGCCCAGGACAGAGCCCTGTGGTACCCCACTTGAGACATTCTTCCAACTGGATGTGCAGCCATTTACGACCACTCTTTGGGTCCGATCACTAAGCCAGTTATGAATCCACCTAACAGTTGCCTTGTCCATTCCATACTTAGTCATTTTTTCAATAAGGATTGTATGAGAGACTTTGTCAAATGCTTTGCTGAAGTCAAGATATACTATATCTACAGCATTTCCTTGATCCACCCAATCAGTGATACCATCATAGAAGGAAATTAAATTAGTCTGACATGACTTATTAGTTACAAACCCATGCTGACTCTGTTTAATCACTTCATTCTTATCCAGGTATTGACATACATGTTGTTTAATAATTTGTTCAAAGATCTTTCCTGGTATAGAAGTCAGACTCACCGGCCTATAGTTGCCTGGGTCCACCTTCTTCCCCTTTTTGAAGATAGGAACAACATTTGCTCTTCTCCAGTCTTCTGGCACTTCTCCTGTTCTCCAAGAATTTTCAAAGATTATAGAGAGGGGTTCAAAAATGTCTTCTGCTATCTCCTTCAGTACTCTGGGGTGTAATTCATCTGGACCTGGAGACTTGAATACATTTAGGTTAGCTAAGTGTTTCCTCACTATCTTTCTGTTTATAGATATCCTGGATTCTTCTATTCCCTTAATAGGACAGTGAATAACAGTTGATGTTACATTTCCTTTCTGAGAGAAAACAGATGCAAAATAGGAATTTAAAAGTTCAGCCTTCTCAACATCCTGTCTTACCATTTCATCATTTTCATCCTGTAAAAATCCTATAGCATCTTTGACTTTTCTTTTACTTTTGACATATCCCCAAAATCCTTTATTATTGCTTTTGACATCTCTTGCAAGCCTCAATTCATTTTCAGCTTTAGATAATCTGATTTGTGCCTTGCAGGTTCTGCAGACAGCATTATATTCTTCTTTAGATATGCCTCCTTCTTTCCATTTTATAAACATTTTTTGCTTCCTTTTTAGCATGTGCTTAAGTTCTGTGTTCATCCATCCTGGTTTCCTTAAATGCTTCCTATTCTTCCCTCTTTTCGGAATTGTTAACAACTGTGCTTTGAGAATTTCATTTTTCAAGATTTCCCATCCTTCCTGGACATTTTTGTCTTTAAGGATATCCAGCCATTGGATCCCTCCAATTCTCTTTCTGAATCCCTTAAAATCTGCCTTTCTGAAATCTAACCTTGACGTCTGAGTCTTCTCAGGTCTTCCGCCTCTAGTTATCCAAAATTCTAAAATAGCATGGTCGCTACCTCCTAGGGTCCCAGCCACTTTTACCTCCTCAACCATTTCCTCCCTGTTTATAAGGATTAGATCCAAGGTAGCAGTTCCCCTTGTTTTCTCCCTTACCTTTTGGAAGATAAAGTTGTCAGCAAGAGAGGATAAGAATTTCCTTGACCTGTTAGTTTTGCCTGAGAGAGATTCCCAACAAATGTCTGGATAGTTGAAATCTCCCATGACAACTATGTCATATTTTTTGGAGAACTTGGCCATTTGATGCATAAAGAGTTCATCCATATCTTCAGCTTGCACAGGCGGCCTGTAGTAAATGCCTACAATGGTGTCCTTTCCATTGTTCTGTCCTTGTATTCTTACCCAAACAGTTTCCACAGAACTCCCAGTCTCTGAAGCTTCAATCTCTGTGCAGATATACGCGTTTCTAACATACAATGCGACACCCCCTCCTCGTTTATCAAGTCTGTTTCTTGCAAATAAGTTGTATCCTTCTAGTCTTGTATTCCAATCATGTGTATTGTCCCACCAAGTTTCAGTGATTCCAATGACATCATATTTCTTTTCCTGTGTTAGTAGTTCCAATTCTCCTTGTTTGTTGCCCATGCTTTGTGCATTAGTATAGAAACATTTTAGTTTGTGATTGGTTTCTCTTTCTCCAATATTTTTATTAATTAGATTCTTTCGTCTTTGTTCTTCCTTTCCACTTCTAATAGCAGAGTTCTCAATAGCATTTGTCAGGTGTATGGCTTTTTCTGGTCTTTTGCTTCCCTTCCCATGTTTTTCTAGTTTAAAGCTCTCCTTACAAGTGTAGCAAGGCGACTTCCAAATACATGCTTACCAGTCTTCGTAAGGTGCACCCCATCTCTAGCAAGTAGTCCATCGTATAAGTAGTTCACTCCGTGATCCAGAAATCCAAATCGTTGCTGACGGCACCATCGACGTAGCCAGTTGTTCACCTGCAGAATCTTATTCCACCTCCTTGTTCCATGGCCATCCACTGGGAGGATGGAAGAGAAGACCACCTGCGCTCCCAGGTCTTTCACTTTCTTGCCTAAGTCTTCAAAGTCTCTGCAGATGGTTTCCAGGTCGTTTCTTGCAGTGTCATTTGTCCCCACATGTAGTAGCAGGAATGGGTAGTCATCTGTAGGTCTGAAGAGTCCTGATATCCTGTCAGACACATCTTTAATTTTTGCACCTGGAAGACAACACATTTCTCTTGAAGTTATATCCGGTCTGCAGATAGCGGCCTCTGTTCCTCTCAACAGGGAATCCCCCATGACCACCACTCTCCGTTTCTTCTTCACAACATTTTTCTTTCTCCATCCAGGAGGACTCTGAGGGCGTACAAGGTTGCTGCTTGTTGGCAAAGTCTTATCCTGATGTATTTCTTCATCGTTTTCCTGCGTGAGAGCCTGGTACTGGTTCCTGAGCAGTATGGGTGCTGACTGCCTCCTGATCCTCCTGCTTCTCTGGGTCACATGTCTCCATTCCTCTGTTTCTTCAGGTGCACTTCGAATTTCTTCTCTTTCTGTAACATGAAGAGATAATTCTGCTCTGTCCAAGAACTCTTCACCTTCCTTAATGATCTTCAACGTAGCTAACCTCTCTTCGAGATTTTGCAACTTTTCCTCCAACAGGGACACAAGCTGCATTTGTGGCAGGTGAAGTTTGGCTTTTCCACTGGTAAATCTGTGAACATGTAGCAAGAAATGCAGCTCACCAAATGGCTCCTGGCCTCTTCCATCTTGAGATTTCTTAAAAACGATGAGCCAAAATTCGCGCGCCGATTTCCTCTTTTCAGCTGCAACGGCCAAAACCCAGTGATCGTTGAGCTCGCGGAGACTCTTCACTTATCCCAGAAGGCACTGGGAATATGCAAATGATCTCCTCAAGACTCTTCCCCTGGTTTCTCCGATTTCCTCTTTTCAGCTGCAACGGCCAAAACCCAGTGATCGTTGAGCTCGCGGAGACTCTTCACTTATCCCAGAAGGCACTGGGAATATGCAAATGATCTCCTCAAGACTCTTCCCCTGGTTTCTCCGATTTCCTCTTTTCAGCTGCAACGGCCAAAACCCAGTGATCGTTGAGCTCGCGGAGACTCTTCACTTATCCCAGAAGGCACTGGGAATATGCAAATGATCTCCTCAAGACTCTTCCCCTGGTTTAGAGCTATAACATAATAAGTCCAGTTAGATATAATCCTTGAGGTGCGCCGGCTCTCTGATAATTCTGCCAGCTCTAGCAACATAAGATGTGTTACTGCCTACATCTGGTAGTTTGGGTCGCCCTCCCAGGGCTGTGGGGTACTCGGTACCGGGCTGGTGTCAGCGGGATGTGTCACAGCAGCGGTGACCCGGTCCGTGGTCCTGGGCGCCCAATTAATAGGGGAAGTTTGAATGGTGGAATGTAGTTAATGGAATAGTTTGTGACGCCACCTGTGGTGTTTGGCAAGTGAGATGTTAAGCCAACGCTGCATGTGTGGCGCCCCTGAGGCTCGGTCGCCACAGAGGTACTGCATCTACTCCTGAGGTGCGGTGCCCCACCATCCAGGTAAGTTGGGGGCTCCTGACCACACTCCAACACTCGCATCCCACACAACACAGTAGTTCAGCAAAGCCACATTGCGGCTCCCTGCTTGGATCACAAAATGTGCTGGGAGGCGGGTGGAGTTTAGAATACATAAGAGAGCGGGAAGGGTTAGGATTTCAGGTCAGTCTGGAGAGGAAGTCACTCAGAGAGGAGTGAGGGAAGAAGATCCCTGGGAGAGGGATGGAGGAAGGAGGTGCTGCAGCAGATCTCAGTGACCTGGGTGTGCTGGCACGGGAAAGGAAAGAAGGAGAAAGACATTGAACTGAAACCTGATCTTCCATAAGAAGGAGAGATTAGTACGGAACGAAGGAGTAAAAGGGAACAGAGGATGTGAGTTAGGAGAGAACCCTGCCTAGAAGTTCTAAGCACAAGGCCGGGGCCCGGTCCCCGAGGTTGTATGGATGCTAATAGTCCTGCAGCAGACACTGGTGGAGTAGTGGGCTGTAAATGCACTACTCCCATCTAAGACTTGGGGCACAACAGCAACTTGGATAGTGAGCCGGGACTCAGGAGTAAGGAGTCCCCGAAGCAGGCTACAGCTGTCTGCCGTACAAGTACAGTTCTTGGGAACATCTGTCAGGAGGCACTCCAGTGTAACTCAGTACTGGGAGTACTTCACACTTAAAGGCGCTATAAGAGGAGACGTTCAGAAAGGTACATGTTGGCGGAGCGTTGGAAGGGAGCATTCCATCTGACCTGGAGGTTGATTGAGCCTCTGACCCAGAGAACACAGTATGGAGGCAGGCACCTGTGTGTACTACAGACTGTGAGTAAAGCTTTGGAACTACAAGGCCTGGTGTCCTCCATTGATTCTTGCGCCCACACACCCAGCACTGCTGCATCCGAGTACCAGCTACTACACTGCCTGCGCCTCTCAGCTACCCCCTACATCTACACTGCCCTGGGACTACAGCTCCACCTGTGGGGAGCTTCACCATCTTGGCTGCAACACACCACCAGTCCCAGAGGATCTGCATGCAGCATCGGCTTAACATCTCCCTTGCCGAATACCACAGGTGGCGTCACAAACTATTCATCAATTTTATTTCATTGTTCTTTCACCCCCTTTTGCAATGGAGCCCCAGGGCCACGGATCAGGTCACAGCTAACGTGACAACTCCCATTGAGATCGGTGGGCCCGGTGCCGAGTACCCAGATAGCCCTGGCTGGGCGCTCCACATGCAGATCCACTGGGACTGATGGTATGGTGCAGCAAAGATGTAAAAGCTCCCCACAGGTGAAGCTGTAGTCCCAGGGCAGTGTAGATGTAGGGTTAGAGGAGAGGCACAGGCGGTGTAGAAGCTGGTACCCTGATGTAGTGGTACAGGGTGTGTTAGCGCAGGAATAATTGGAGGACACCAGGGCATGTAGTTCCAAAGCTTTACTCACAGTCTGTAGTACACACAGGTGCCTGCCTCCGTGCTGTGTCCTCTGGGTCAGGGACTCAGTCAACCTCCAGGTCAGATGGAATGCTCCCTTCCAACACTCCGCCAACATGTGCCTTTCTGTACGCCTCCTCTTATAGCGCCTTTAAGTGTGAAGTACTCCCAGTACTGAGTTACACTGGAGTTCCACCTGACAGATTTTCCCAAGAACTATACTTGTACGGCAGACAGCTGTAGCCTGCTTCGGGGACTCCTTACTCCTGAGTCCCGGCTCACTATCCAAGTTGCTGTTGTGCCCCCAAGTCTTAGATGGCAGTAGTGCATTTACAGCTCACTACTCCACCGGTGTCTGCTGTAGGACCATTAGTATCCATACAACCTCGGGGACCGGGACCCGGCCTTGCGCTTAGAACTTCTAGGCAGGGTTCTCTCCTAACCCATGTCCTCTGTTCCCTTTTACTCCTTCATTCCGTACTAGTCTCATCCTTCTTATGGAAGATCAGGTTTCTGTTCAATGTCTTTCTCCTTCATTCCTTTCCCGTGCCAGTGTGGCGCCCCTGAGGCTCAGTCGCCACAAAGGTACTGCACCTTCTCCTAAGGTGTAGTGCCCCACCGCCTAGGTAGGTTGGGAACTCCTTTCCTCACTCCAACACCTGCATCCCACACACAGGATAGTTCAGCACTGATCACATTGCGGCTCATGCTTAGAGGGTAGCAGAGCACCTCTGGTGATTCCTTGCTTCGTAACACGAGATGTGCTGGGAGGTGGGTGGAGTTAGATATAAAAGAGTGGGAAAGTTTAGAATTACAGGTCAGTCAGGGGTGAGTCCCAGAGAAGGAGGTCAGTCTGACAGAGGGTCAGAGAGGAAGGAAGTCACTCAGACAGGAGTGAGGATCCCTGGAAGAGGGATGGAGGAAAGAGTGCTGCAGCTGCCTCAGTGACCTGAGCCAGCTGGCACAGGAAAGAGAACAGAAGGAGAAAGACGTAGAACTGCAACCTAAGCTTCCATAAGAGAAGGAACAGCGCGGAACAAAGGAGTAGGAGAACAGAGAGGAGTTGTGGGTTGGAAGAGGAACCCTGCCTATAGGTTCTCAGCGCAAGGCCGGGGCCCAGTCCCCGAGGTTGTAGGGACACTTATGGTTCTGCAGCAGACACCGGTGGAGTAGTTGGCTGTAAATGCACTACTCCCATCTAAGACTTGGGACACAACAGCAACACGGATAGAGAGCCGGGATCCAGGAGGTCCCTGATCAGGCTACAGCTGTCTGTCATACAAGTAGAGTTGTTAGGAACATCTGACAGGAGGAACTTCAGAGTAACCACGGTACTGGAGCTCTTCACACTAAAAGGAGCAATAGAGGAGTTGTTCAGGAAAGGTACATGTTGGCGGAGTGTTGGAGAGGAGAAGCTTAACTTGCCCGGGAGGTCGATTGAGTCTCTGCCCCGGAGGACACGGCATGGAAGCGGGCACCAGTGGTTACCAAGAACTGTAAGTAAAGCGTTGAAACTGCAAGCCCTGGTGTCTTCCAGTCATTGTGCGCCAACACCGTCAGCACCGCTACATCTGGGTATCATCCTTTACACTACCTGTGCCTACACACTGCCCTAGGGCTACAGCTTCACCTGTGGGGAGCTACACCATCTATGCTGCAACACACCATCAGCCCCAGAGGATCTGCACGCAGCATTGGCTTAACATCTTGCTTGCCAAACACCCCAGGTGGCGTCACGAACTATTCCATTCCATTAACTACAAACCACCATTGACATTGGGCGCCCAGGGCCACGGACTGGGTCACTGCTGCTGTGACACATTCCCCTGACACCGGCCCGGTACCGAGTAGCCCACAGCCCTGGGTGTGAGGGCGACCCACCAGCAGACCCAGGTCACTGAGGTCTGCTGCAGCACCTCCTTCCTCCATCCCTCTCCCAGGGATCTTCTCTCCTCACTGTCTCCCACCGACTGACTTGAAATCCTAAACCTTCCCGCTCTTTTATGTATTCTAACTCCACCCGCCTCCCAGCACGTTTCGTGTTCCAAGCAGGGAGCCGCAATGTGGCTTTGCTGAACTACTGTGTTGTGTGGGATGCAGGTATTGGAGCGTGGTCAGGAACCTCCAACCTACCTGGATGGTGGGGCACCACACCTCAGGAGGAGGTGCAGTACCTCTGTGGCAACTGAATCCTCAGGGGCGCCACAAGTTCTTCTGATTCTGGTAATATGCCTTCTGATATTGTCTGTCTCTGGCCAGAATCCTCACCCTGATGGTCAGCTGTCCCTGTTGGTACTTGACTTGTACTTGATGTCTCGTTGTCTTGGGTGTCAGGATACTGCTCAACAACTAACCAACAAGTTCTTACACTCTATAGTACACACATCAAAGTAGTGAGACCCCTAGAGGCCACATCAACATATAACATATTGCTACAGGGTGGTCTGCGTTTCTCCCTCCCACCAATATCTCAGCAAAACATTGATTGTTCTCACATTCCATATTGTGGTCACCTGCATCTAATGTCATAAGGTTAGTGACCAAGTGGCGGCAGGTGATCACCCGTCATGAGGCCGATTCCTCACAGTTCTATCTAAGCTGATCCAGATAAGGGAATCTGAGGCAGAGATCTTTTTCCTTGAACCACTGAGTCTCAGAACAGATTGATACCTCCTGTTCTACAGAGATCATTTCCCTGTTTATAGACATTAGTAGGTGTTGGGGACAACTCAGCTGCAACTCTGCAGAGCAATCATCGCACGGGTCACTGAGCATGTCCCCTATACTCTCCTGGAGGAGTGAGATACAGACAGCTCCACCTCTGGACAGAGATGTCTGCACAAGTCACTGATATCCAAGAAGTATCATTTCTCCGTGCGGAGAATGACATGCTAAGCATGTCGAGGTGAGGAGACTTAAAGCTGCAATGCTCCTCTGGGAAATATGCTAATTATGCAAATTGTCTCTTCAGAGAGGAAGAGGACAAGAACTCTAGTGCCACCTATTGGAAGTAGCGATCCTAAAAGTCAATGTCGACCCTTTAACGAGCCTAGTTACATGACTTAGGATAAAAGCCAAGCCAGAATCTCAATTTGCAGACACTGTTTCGGGGTACTGCCCCTCATCAGTGTGAGATCTGGTTTGGTTGTGAGAGAGGCATCTGACCGATATCCAAGAAGTATCATTTCTCCGAGCGGAGAATGACATGCTAAGCATGTCGAGATGAGGAGACTTAAAGCCGCAATGCTCCTCTGGGAAATATGCTAATTATGCAAATTGTCTCTTCAGAGAGGAAAAGGACTAGAACTCTAGTGCCACCTATTGGAAGTAGCAATCCTACAAGTCAATGTCGACCCTTTGGCTTTTATCTTAAGTCATGCAACAAAGCTCGTTTAAAGGGTCGACATTGACTTTTAGGAATGCTACTTCCAATAGGTGGCACTAGAGTTCTAGTCCGCACCCTCTCTGAAGAGATAATTAGCATATTTCCCAGAGGAGCATTGCGGCTTTAAGTCTTCTCATCTCGACATGCTTAGCATGTTATTCTCCGCAAGGAGAAATAATACTTCAAGGATATCGGTCAGACACCTCTCACACTGTGCACTGATGAGGGGCAAAGTTTCCTGGATACCTTGAGTGCTGTTTCTTAGATGACTTCGGTGGCTTAAACTGGTCGCTGCTTTTGGGAGATAGCCAGGAGGATTCGGTGAGGAGACCCTTGGAGTTGTCGACGATGGGAGTCCGACTTCAATTCTCTGGGACCGGTGATAGCCGCGTCAAAAATGGATTCAGGATTGACATCGCTGAAGATAAGAAGTTGCATTTTTCTCTGGGATATTTGGTCAACATGGTGTTTTATGACATCCTGAAGATTCGGAAGTCCGATATAATATGCCTGCAGGAGTTTAGGAGAGAAGGCAGGTATGTACTGGTGCTATCTTCTATGGTGGCTTGCCAGAATTTGTTTACTGCCCTGAAAAATGGAGTGGCAAATCCTTTGCTGGAAGGTCTTACCTTTCCTGTGCTGTACTCTAATTGTAGTTTTCATGCACAACCCTTTTGTTTCCTGGAGGACATTGCTTTATTTTTGAAAAGACATTGCATTTATGTTCAGTACTCCCACAGGGTCCTGAATGGAGAAGGGCTCTGGACTGGGAAGTACAAATTTTTTGTGAGATTTGGGATGGATCCCCAAAGCCCATTACCCCCCTCTTAATTTTTCAAATGGGAAAAATAGTGGTTGTTTGTTCTTTCCAGATGCCCCGATGTATTGCAGGAGGTGTAAACATTTCGGGCATACCCAGAATAGTTGCAAGGAGATGCCAACTTGCAGGAATTGCAATGCTTCTGGCCATATGGCAAAAGACTGCACAAATCCTGTTATATGTAATGCTTGTGGTGAGGAGGGCCATAAGTATCGGCACTGTAAGGCCAGGATCAGTCCTAGGTCTTACGCTGAGGTCTCAGGTGGGGCAGCTGCACCCCCTGCTGCTGTGGTTGACATTCCACAGGTTTCAGACCCGGATCTTATTGAGGAACCTGAAATCATGGATGCACATGAGGAGGCCCTGCCCCAAACGGAGTCTCCCAGCCCAGAGGTGGCAGTTTTGGAAGCTACTGATGTTGAATGTGAGCTCTCTCATCAGTCTGATGTCTGTGGGGAGGGGGAGTTGGAGAGTACTCTTGGCAATACCCCCAGTGTATCTTGGTTAGCTACTGAGGAGTTGGCCAGTTGTGGAGAACAAGGTGACTTCACTCTTGCGAGGCCCTCTGAGGATGAGGAGCCTGGAAATTCCTGTAAGAAGCCCAGAACGGATTGGGCAGACCCCGGTGAAGTTGGTTTAAGTCCGGTGAGTGAACGTAGTTACCCTCAGAATGTCTTCTCTCCTGACACCAATGCTTTTTTAGGCATTCCCGCAGGCATAAGCAGATTCAAGGAGTTGCAGTTCCAGATGGAAGACAAAAACGGCTGAAGAAGAAGTGACGTGTTTGTCGTCATGTAAATAACACAGTCATGTTATGGCTCCCCAAGCTGGTTGGGTCATTGCGTCCCTGAATGTCAGGCAAATTAGATCCAAATTCAGGAGGGCAATCGATCTAGATTATATTAAACAGATGAATGCTCACATCTTTTGTCTTCAGGAATGTGGGATTGTGGACGCGCCAAGCGATAAGGACTGGCCTTACGGACAGCATGTATGGTCTGGCTCATGTGTTAATAGGAATGATGGTGTAGGGATATTAATGGGTAACAGGGAGTAGTGTTGAGCGATACCATCTGATATTGAGAAATATCGGATCGGATTGGATCGGCCGATACCCAAAAAGTATCGGGTATCGCCGATTCCGATACCGGAAGTCCAATTCAAGTCAATGGGACAGAAATATCGGAATTTGAAAAACTCCTTTCTTTACTTGCACATCCTGTTTGGGAGAGGGGAAGAGTGTGGGCGGACACTGTGCGTGTCTGTGTGTGCGGGGTCTGTGCGGGCATGCCGGGGGTCTGTACGGGCATGCCGGAGGTGTGATCGGACTGCCGGGAGTCTGTGCCGGCTGCCAGGGGTCTGTGTGGGCCTGCCGGGAGTCTGTACGGGCCTGCCGGGGGTCTGTGCGGGCCTGCCGGGGGTCTGTGCGGACTGCCGGGGGTCTGTGCGGGCCTGCCGGGGGTCTGTGCCGGCTGCCGGGGGTCTGTGCCGGCTGCCGGGGGTCTGTGTGGACTGCCGAGGGTCTGCGCGGGACACCCGGGGGTTGTGTGTGCGTGTGCAGGCATCGTCCGATGGGACTACAAGTCCCATCAGGCTATGCCTGCTACAATGACAGTGATTGACACATTAGCCAACGATGGGACAGTAGTAGTCCCATCATCCGGCTAATGTGTTGAATGTAAAAAAAAAATACTACATACATACTACATTCATACAACATATATACATACTACATACATACATATATACTACATACTTACTACATACATACTACATATATACTACATTCATACAACATACATACATGCGTACTACATAATACATTCTACATATATACTACATTCATACAACATACATACATAGAACATACATGCTACATATATACTACATTCATACTACATACATACATACTACATACATGCTACATATATACTACATTCATACAACATACATACATACTACATACATACTACATACATACTGCAAACATACTACATTCATACAACATACATACAACATATATACAACATTCATACAACACACATACTTCATATATACTACATTCATACAACATACATACATACTACATACTACATACATACTACATATATACTACATTCATACAACATACATACATACTCCATACATGCTACATATATACTACATTCATACAACATACATATATACTACATACTTCATATATACTACATTCATACAACATACATACATAGAACATACATACTACATATATACAACATTCATACAACATACATACTACATACATACTTCATATATACTACATTCATACAAAATACATACTTCATATATACTACATTCATACAACATACATACATACTACATACATACTTCATATATACTACATTCATACAACATACATACATGCATACTACATACTACATACATACTGCAAACATACTACATTCATACAACATACATACAACATATATACAACATTCATACAACACACATACTTCATATATACTACATTCATACAACATACATACATACTACATACTACATACATACTACATATATACTACATTCATACAACATACATACATACTCCATACATACTTCATATATACTACATTCATACAACATACATACATAGAACATACATACTACATATATACAACATTCATACAACATACATACTACATACATACTTCATATATACTACATTCATACAAAATACATACTTCATATATACTACATTCATACAACATACATACATACTACATACATACTTCATATATACTACATTCATACAACATACATACTTCATATATACTACATTCATACAACATACATACTTCATATATACTACATTCATACAGCATACATACATACTACATACATGCTACATATATACAACATTCATACTACATACATACATACTACATACATACTACATACATACTACATATATACTACATTCATACAGCATACATACATACTACATACATGCTACATATATACAACATTCATACTACATACATACATACTACATACATACTACATACATACTACATATATACTACATTCATACAACATACATACATACTACATACATACTTCATATATACTACATACATACAACATATATACATACTACATATATACTGCATTCATACAACATTCATACATACTACATACATACTTCATATATACTACATTCATACAACATACATACTTCATATATACTACATTCATACAACATACATACATACTACATATATACTACATTCATACAAAATACATACTTCATATATACTACATTCATACAACATACATACATACTACATACATACTTCATATATACTACATTCATACAACATACATACTTCATATATACTACATTCATACAACATACATACATACTACATACATACTTCATATATACTACATTCATACAACATACATACTTCATATATACTACATTCATACAACATACATACATACTACATATATACTACATTCATACAAAATACATACTTCATATATACTACATTCATACAACATACATACATACTACATACATACTTCATATATACTACATTCATACTACATACATACTTCATATATACTACATTCATACAACATACATACTTCATATATACTACATTCATACAACATACATACTTCATATATACTACATTCATACAACATACATACATACTACATATATACTACATTCATACAACATACATACATACTACATACATACTTCATATATACTACATTCATACTACATACATACTTCATATATACTACATTCATACAACATACATACTTCATATATACTACATTCATACAACATACATACATACTACATATATACTACATTCATACAACATACATACATACTACATACATACTTCATATATACTACATTCATACAACATATATACATACTACATATATACTACATTCATACAACATACATACATACTACATATATATTACATTCATACAACATACATACATACTACATACATACTTCATATATACTACATTCATACAACATACATACATACTACATACATACTTCATATATACTACATTCATACAACATACATACTTCATATATACTACATTCATACAACATACATACATACTACATATATACTACATTCATACAACATACATACATACTACATATATACTACATTCATACAACATACATACATACTACATACATACTTCATATATACTACATTCATACAACATACATACTTCATATATACTACATTCATACAACATACATACTACATACATACTTCATATATACTACATTCATACAACATACATACTTCATATATACTACATTCATACAACATACATACATACTACATACATACTTCATATATACTACATTCATACAACATACATACATGCTACATACTCCATACATACTTCATATATACTACATTCATACAACATACATACATACTTCATATATACTACATATATACTACATTCATACAACATACATACATGCTACATACTCCATACATACTTCATATATACTACATTCATACAACATACATACATACTACATACTCCATACATACTACATATATACTACATTCATACAACATACATACTTCATATATACTACATTCATACAACATACATACATACTCCATACATACTTCATATATACTACATTCATACAACATACATACATGCTACATACTCCATACATACTTCATATATACTACATTCATACAACATACATACATACTACATACTCCATACATACTACATATATACTACATTCATACAACATACATACTTCATATATACTACATTCATACAACATACATACATACTACATACATACTTCATATATACTACATTCATACAACATACATACTTCATATATACTACATTCATACAACATTCATACATACTACATATATATAACATTCATACTACATACATACTTCATATATACTACATTCATACAACATACATACATACTACATACATACTTCATATATACTACATTCATACAACATACATACATACTACATACATACTTCATATATACTACATTCATACAACATACATACTACATACATACTTCATATATACTACATTCATACAACATACATACATACTACATACATACTACATATATACTACATTCATACAACATACATACATACATGCTACATATATACTACATTCATACAACATACATACTTCATATATACTACATTCATACAACATACATTCATACTACATACATACTACATATATACTACATTCATACAACATACATACTTCATATATACTACATTCATACAACATACATTCATACTACATACATACTTCATATATACTACATTCATACAACATACATTCATACTACATACATACTACATATATACTACATTCATACAACATACATACATACATGCTACATATATACTACATTCATACAAAATACATACATGCTACATACTCCATACATACTTCATATATACTACATTCATACAACATACATACATGCTACATACTCCATACATACTTCATATATACTACATTCATACAACATACATTCATACTACATACATACTACATATATACTACATTCATACAACATACATACATACTACATACTCCATACATACTTCATATATACTACATTCATACAACATACATACTTCATATATACTACATTCATACAACATACATTCATACTACATACATACTACATATATACTACATTCATACAACATACATACTTCATATATACTACATTCATACAACATACATTCATACTACATACATACTTCATATATACTACATTCATACAACATACATTCATACTACATACATACTACATATATACTACATTCATACAACATACATACATACATGCTACATATATACTACATTCATACAAAATACATACATGCTACATACTCCATACATACTTCATATATACTACATTCATACAACATACATACATGCTACATACTCCATACATACTTCATATATACTACATTCATACAACATACATTCATACTACATACATACTACATATATACTACATTCATACAACATACATACATACTACATACTCCATACATACTTCATATATACTACATTCATACAACATACATTCATACTACATACATACTACATATATACTACATTCATACAACATACATACATACTACATACTCCATACATACTTCATATATACTACATTCATACAACATACATACATACTACATACTCCATACATACTTCATATATACTACATTCATACAACATACATTCATACTACATACATACTACATATATACTACATTCATACAACATACATACATACTACATACTCCATACATACTTCATATATACTACATTCATACAACATACATTCATACTACATACATACTACATATATACTACATTCATACAACATACATTCATACTACATACATACTACATATATACTACATTCATACAACATACATACATACTACATACTCCATACATACTTCATATATACTACATTCATACAACATACATACATACTACATACTCCATACATACTACATATATACTACATTCATACAACATACATACATACATGCTACATATATACTACATTCATACAACATACATACATACTACATACTCCATACATACTTCATATATACTACATTCATACAACATACATACATGCTACATACTCCATACATACTTCATATATACTACATTCATACAACATACATACATACTACATACTCCATACATACTACATATATACTACATTCATACAACATACATACTTCATATATACTACATTCATACAACATACATACATACTACATACATACTTCATATATACTACATTCATACAACATACATACTTCATATATACTACATTCATACAACATACATACATACTACATACATGCTACATATATACTACATTCATACAAAATACATACTGTACTTCATATATACTACATTCATACAACATACATACATACTACATACATACTTCATATATACTACATTCATACAACATACATACATACTACATACATACTTCATACATACTACATTCATACAACATACATACTACATACATACTTCATATATACTACATTCATACAACATACATACATACTACATACATACTTCATATATACTACATTCATACAACATTCATACTTCATATATACTACATTCATACAACATACATACATACTACATACATGCTACATATATACTACATTCATACAAAATACATACTGTACTTCATATATACTACATTCATACAACATACATACATACTACATACATACTTCATATATACTACATTCATACAACATACATACATACTACATACATACTTCATACATACTACATTCATACAACATACATACTACATACATACTTCATATATACTACATTCATACAACATACATACATACTACATACATACTACATATATACTACATTCATACAACATACATACATACATGCTACATATATACTACATTCATACAACATACATACTTCATATATACTACATTCATACAACATACATTCATACTACATACATACTACATATATACTACATTCATACAACATACATACTTCATATATACTACATTCATACAACATACATTCATACTACATACATACTTCATATATACTACATTCATACAACATACATTCATACTACATACATACTACATATATACTACATTCATACAACATACATACTTCATATATACTACATTCATACAACATACATTCATACTACATACATACTACATATATACTACATTCATACAACATACATACTTCATATATACTACATTCATACAACATACATTCATACTACATACATACTTCATATATACTACATTCATACAACATACATTCATACTACATACATACTTCATATATACTACATTCATACAACATACATACATACTACATACATACTTCATATATACTACATTCATACAACATACATACTACATACATACTTCATATATACTACATTCATACAACATACATACATACTACATACATACTACATATATACTACATTCATACAACATACATACATACATGCTACATATATACTACATTCATACAACATACATACTTCATATATACTACATTCATACAACATACATACTTCATATATACTACATTCATACAACATACATACTACATACATACTTCATATATACTACATTCATACAACATACATACTACATACATACTTCATATATACTACATTCATACAACATACATTCATACTACATACATACTACATATATAATACATTCATACAACATACATACTACATATATACTACATTCATACAACATACATACTTCATATATACTACATTCATACAACATACATTCATACTACATACATACTACATATATACTACATTCATACAACATACATACTTCATATATACTACATTCATACAACATACATACTTCATATATACTACATTCATACAACATACATTCATACTACATACATACTACATATATACTACATTCATACTACATACATACTTCATATATACTACATTCATACAACATACATACATACTACATACATACTACATATATACTACATTCATACAACATACATACATACATGCTACATATATACTACATTCATACAAAATACATACTTCATATATACTACATTCATACAACATACATTCATACTACATACATACTACATATATACTACATTCATACAACATACATACTTCATATATACTACATTCATACAACATACATTCATACTACATACATACTTCATATATACTACATTCATACAACATACATACATACTACATACATACTACATATATACTACATTCATACAACATACATACTTCATATATACTACATTCATACAACATACATACATACTACATACATACTTCATATATACTACATTCATACAACATACATACATACTACATACATACTACATACATACTACATTCATACAACATACATACTTCATATATACTACATTCATACAACATACATTCATACTACATACATACTTCATATATACTACATTCATACAACATACATACATACTACATACATACTACATATATACTACATTCATACTACATACATACTTCATATATACTACATTCATACAACATACATACATACTACATACATACTACATATATACTACATTCATACAACATACATTCATACTCCATACATACTTCATATATACTACATTCATACAACATACATTCATACTCCATACATACTTCATATATACTACATTCATACAACATACATACATACTACATACATACTACATATATACTACATTCATACTACATACATACTTCATATATACTACATTCATACAACATACATACATACTACATACATACTACATATATACTACATTCATACAACATACATTCATACAACATACATACTTCATATATACTACATTCATACAAAATACATACATACTACATACATACTACATATATACTACATTCATACAACATACATTCATACAACATACATACTTCATATATACTACATTCATACAACATACATACATACTACATACATACTACATATATACTACATTCATACAACATACATTCATACAACATACATACTTCATATATACTACATTCATACAACATACATTCATACTACATACATACTACATATATACTACATTCATACAACATACATACATGCTACATACATACTTCATATATACTACATTCATACAACATACATTCATACTACATACATACTTCATATATACTACATTCATACAACATACATACTTCATATATACTACATTCATACAACATACATTCATACTACATACATACTACATATATACTACATTCATACAACATACATACTTCATATATACTACATTCATACAACATACATTCATACTACATACATACTTCATATATACTACATTCATACAACATACATACTTCATATATACTACATTCATACAACATACATACATACTACATACATACTACATATATACTACATTCATACAACATACATACTTCATATATACTACATTCATACAACATTCATACATACTACATATATATAACATTCATACTACATACATACTTCATATATACTACATTCATACAACATACATACATACTACATACATACTTCATATATACTACATTCATACAACATACATACATACTACATACATAATTCATATATACTACATTCATACAACATACATACTTCATATATACTACATTCATACAACATTCATACATACTACATATATATAACATTCATACTACATACATACTTCATATATACTACATTCATACAACATACATACATACTACATACATACTTCATATATACTACATTCATACAACATACATATATACTACATACATACTTCATATATACTACATTCATACAACATACATACATACTACATATATATAACATTCATACTACATACATACTTCATATATACTACATTCATACAACATACATACATACTACATACATACTTCATATATACTACATTCATACAACATACATATATACTACACACATACTTCATATATACTACATTCATACAACATTCATACATACTACATATATATAACATTCATACTACATACATACTTCATATATACTACATTCATACAACATACATACATACTACATACATACTTCATATATACTACATTCATACAACATACATACTACATACATACTTCATATATACTACATTCACACAACATACATACTACATACATACTTCATATATACTACATTCATACAACATACATACTACATACATACTTCATATATACTACATTCATACAACATACATACTTCATATATACTACATTCATACAACATTCATACATACTACATATATATAACATTCATACTACATACATACTTCATATATACTACATTCATACAACATACATACTACATACATACTTCATATATACTACATTCACACAACATACATACTACATACATACTTCATATATACTACATTCACACAACATACATACTTCATATATACTACATTCATACAACATACATACATACTACATACACACTTCATATATACTACATTCATACAACATACATACTACATACATACTTCATATATACTACATTCACACAACATACATACTACATACATACTTCATATATACTACATTCATACAACATACATACTTCATATATACTACATTCATACAACATACATACATACTACATATATACTTCATATATACTACATTCATACAACATACATACATACTCCATACATACTTCATATATACTACATTCATACAACATACATACTACATACATACTTCATATATACTACATTCACACAACATACATACTACATACATACTTCATATATACTACATTCACACAACATACATACTTCATATATACTACATTCATACAACATACATACATACTACATACATACTTCATATATACTACATTCATACAACATACATACTACATACATACTTCATATATACTACATTCACACAACATACATACTACATACATACTTCATATATACTACATTCATACAACATACATACTTCATATATACTACATTCATACAACATACATACATACTACATACATACTTCATATATACTACATTCATACAACATACATACATACTCCATACATACTTCATATATACTACATTCATACAACATACATACATACTACATATATACTACATTCATACAACATACATACTTCATATATACTACATTCATACAACATACATACATACTACATACATACTACATATATACTACATTCATACAACATACATACATACTACATTCATACAACATACATACTACATACATACTTCATATATACAACATTCATACAACATACATACTACATACATACTTCATATATACTACATTCATACAACATACATACATACTACATACATACTACATATATACAACATTCATACAACATACATACTACATACTACATACATACTACATATATACAACATTCATACAACATACATACATACTACATACATACTTCATATATACTACATTCATACAACATACATACTACATACTACATACATACTACATATATACAACATTCATACAACATACATACATACTACATACATACTTCATATATACTACATTCATACAACATACATACATACTACATACATACTACATATATACAACATTCATACAACATACATACATACTACATACATGCTACATATATACTACATTCATACAACATACATACATACATACTACATTCATACAACATACATACTACATACATACTACATACTCCATACATACTTCATATATACTACATTCATACAACATACATACTACATACATACTACATACTCCATACATACTTCATATATACTACATTCATACAACATACATACATACTACATACATGCTACATATATACTACATTCATACAACATACATACATACTACATACTCCATACATACTTCATATATACTACATTCATACAACATACATACATACTACATACATGCTACATATATACTACATTCATACAACATACATACATACTACATACTCCATACATACTTCATATATACTACATTCATACAACATACATACATACTACATACATGCTACATATATACTACATTCATACAACATACATACATACTACATACTCCATACATACTTCATATATACTACATTCATACAACATACATACATACTACATACATACTACATATATACTACATTCATACAACATACATACATACTCCATACATACTTCATATATACTACATTCATACAACATACATACATGCTACATACTCCATACATACTTCATATATACTACATTCATACAACATACATACATACTACATACTCCATACATACTTCATATATACTACATTCATACAACATACATACATACTCCATACTCCATACATACTACATATATACAACATTCATACAACATACATACATACATACTACATTCATACAACATACATACATACTACATACATACTACATACATGCTACATATATACTACATTCATACAACATTCATACAACATACATACATACTACATACATGCTACATATATACTACATTCATACAACATACATACATACATACTACATATATACTACATTCATACAACATACATACATACTACATACTCCATACATACTTCATATATACTACATTCATACAACATACATACATACTACATACTCCATACATACTTCATATATACTACATTCATACAACATACATACATACTACATACATACTACATATATACTACATTCATACAACATACATATATACTACATACTCCATACATACTTCATATATACTACATTCATACAACATACATACATGCTACATACTCCATACATACTTCATATATACTACATTCATACAACATACATACATACTACATACTCCATACATACTTCATATATACTACATTCATACAACATACATACATACATACTTCATATATACTACATTCATACAACATACATACATACTACATACTCCATACATACTTCATATATACTACATTCATACAACATACATACATACTACATACTCCATACATACTTCATATATACTACATTCATACAACATACATACATGCTACATACTCCATACATACTTCATATATACTACATTCATACAACATACATACATACTACATACTCCATACATACTTCATATATACTACATTCATACAACATACATACATACATACTTCATATATACTACATTCATACAACATACATACATACTACATACTCCATACATACTTCATATATACTACATTCATACAACATACATACATACTACATACTCCATACATACTTCATATATACTACATTCATACAACATACATACATACATACTTCATATATACTACATTCATACAACATACATACATACTACATACTCCATACATACTTCATATATACTACATTCATACAACATACATATATACTACATACTCCATACATACTTCATATATACTACATTCATACAACATACATACATGCTACATACTCCATACATACTTCATATATACTACATTCATACAACATACATACATACTACATACTCCATACATACTTCATATATACTACATTCATACAACATACATACATACTACATACTCCATACATACTTCATATATACTACATTCATACAACATACATACATACTACATACTCCATACATACTTCATATATACTACATTCATACAACATACATACATACTCCATACTCCATACATACTACATATATACAACATTCATACAACATACATACATACTCCATACATACTTCATATATACTACATTCATACAACATACATACATACTACATACATACTACATATATACTACATTCATACAACATACATATATACTACATACTCCATACATACTTCATATATACAACATTCATACAACATACATACATACTCCATACATACTTCATATATACTACATTCATACAACATACATACATACTACATACTCCATACATACTTCATATATACTACATTCATACAACATACATACATACTACATACTCCATACATACTTCATATATACTACATTCATACAACATACATACATACTACATACTCCATACATACTACATATATACTACATTCATACAACATACATACATACTCCATACTCCATACATACTACATATATACAACATTCATACAACATACATACATACTCCATACATACTTCATATATACTACATTCATACAACATACATACATACTACATACATACTACATATATACTACATTCATACAACATACATATATACTACATACTCCATACATACTTCATATATACAACATTCATACAACATACATACATACTCCATACATACTTCATATATACTACATTCATACAACATACATACATACTACATACTCCATACATACTTCATATATACTACATTCATACAACATACATACATACTACATACTCCATACATACTTCATATATACTACATTCATACAACATACATACATACTACATACATACTACATTCATACAACATACATACATACTACATACTCCATACATACTTCATATATACTACATTCATACAACATACATACATACTCCATACATACTTCATATATACTACATTCATACAACATACATACATACTACATACTCCATACATACTTCATATATACTACATTCATACAACATACATACATACTACATACTCCATACATACTTCATATATACTACATTCATACAACATACATACATACTACATACATACTACATATATACTACATTCATACAACATACATACTTCATATATACTACATTCATACAACATACATACTACATATATACAACATTCATACAACATACATACATACTCCATACATACTTCATATATACTACATTCATACAACATACATACATACTACATACATACTACATATATACTACATTCATACAACATACATATATACTACATACTCCATACATACTTCATATATACAACATTCATACAACATACATGCATACTCCATACATACTTCATATATACTACATTCATACAACATACATACATACTACATACATACTGCAAACATACTACATTCATACAACATACATACATACATACTACATTCATACAACATACATACATACTACATACATACTTCATATATACTACATTCATACAACATACATACATACTCCATACATACTTCATATATACTACATTCATACAACATACATACATACTACATACATACTTCATATATACTACATTCATACAACATACATACATACTCCATACATACTTCATATATACTACATTCATACAACATACATACATACTACATACATACTTCATATATACTACATTCATACAACATACATACATACTCCATACATACTTCATATATACAACATTCATACAGCATACATACTACATACTACATTCATACAACATAAATACATGCATACTACATACTACATACATACTGCAAACATACTACATTCATACAACATACATACATACTACGTACATACTACATATATACTACATTCATACAACATACATATATACTACATACTCCATACATACTTCATATATACAACATTCATACAACATACATACATACTCCATACATACTTCATATATACTACATTCATACAACATACATACATACTACATACATACTGCAAACATACTACATTCATACAACATACATACATACTACATTCATACAACATACATACTACATATATACTACATTCATACAACATACATACATACTCCATACATACTTCATATATACTACATTCATACAACATACATACATACTACGTACATACTGCAAACATACTACATTCATACAACATACATACATACTACATTCATACAACATACATACTACATATATACTACATTCATACAACATACATACATACTCCATACATACTTCATATATACTACATTCATACAACATACATACATACTACATACATACTGCAAACATACTACATTCATACAACATACATACATACTACATTCATACAACATACATACTACATATATACTACATTCATACAACATACATACATACTACATACATACTGCAAACATACTACATTCATACAACATACATACATACTACATTCATACAACATACATACTACATATATACTACATTCATACAACATACATACATACTACATACATACTGCAAACATACTACATTCATACAACATACATACATACTACATTCATACTACATACATACTTCATATATACTACATTCATACAACATACATACATACTTCATATATACTACATTCATACAACATAAATACATGCATACTACATACTACATACATACAACATACATACATACTACGTACATACTACATATATACTACATTCATACAACATACATACATACTACGTACATACTACATATATACTACATTCATACAACATACATACATACTACATACATACTTCATATATACTACATTCATACAACATACATACATACTCCATACATACTTCATATATACTACATTCATACAACATACATACATACTACATACATACTTCATATATACTACATTCATACAACATACATACATACTACATACATACTTCATATATACTACATTCATACAACATACATACATACTCCATACATACTTCATATATACTACATTCATACAACATACATACTACATACTACATTCATACAACATAAATACATGCATACTACATACTACATACATACTGCAAACATACTACATTCATACAACATACATACATACTACATACATACTTCATATATACTACATTCATACAACATACATACATACTCCATACATACTTCATATATACTACATTCATACAACATACATACATACTACATACATACTTCATATATACTACATTCATACAACATACATACATACTACATACATACTTCATATATACTACATTCATACAACATACATACATACTACATACATACTTCATATATACTACATTCATACAACATACATACTACATACTACATTCATACAACATAAATACATGCATACTACATACTACATACATACTGCAAACATACTACATTCATACAACATACATACATACTACATACTCCATACATACTTCATATATACAACATTCATACAACATACATACATACTACATACTCCATACATACTTCATATATACTACATTCATACAACATACATATATACTACATACTCCATACATACTTCATATATACAACATTCATACAACATACATACATACTCCATACATACTTCATATATACTACATTCATACAACATACATACATACTACATACATACTGCAAACATACTACATTCATACAACATACATACATACTCCATACATACTTCATATATACTACATTCATACAACATACATACATACTTCATATATACTACATTCATACAACATAAATACATGCATACTACATACTACATACATACAACATACATACATACTACGTACATACTACATATATACTACATTCATACAACATACATACATACTACGTACATACTACATATATACTACATTCATACAACATACATACATACATACTACATTCATACAACATACATACATACTACATACATACTTCATATATACTACATTCATACAACATACATACATACTCCATACATACTTCATATATACTACATTCATACAACATACATACATACTACATACATACTTCATATATACTACATTCATACAACATACATACATACTCCATACATACTTCATATATACTACATTCATACAACATACATACTACATACTACATTCATACAACATACATACATACTCCATACATACTTCATATATACTACATTCATACAACATAAATACATGCATACTACATACTACATACATACTGCAAACATACTACATTCATACAACATACATACATACTACGTACATACTACATATATAATACATTCATACAACATACATATATACTACATACTCCATACATACTTCATATATACAACATTCATACAACATACATACATACTACATACATGCTACATATATACTACATTCATACAACATACATACATACTCCATACATACTTCATATATACTACATTCATACAACATACATACATACTCCATACATACTTCATATATACTACATTCATACAACATACATACATACTCCATACATACTTCATATATACTACATTCATACAACATACATACATACTCCATACATACTTCATATATACTACATTCATACAACATACATACATACTCCATACATACTTCATATATACTACATTCATACAACATACATACATACTACATACATACTTCATATATACTACATTCATACAACATACATACTACATACTACATTCATACAACATAAATACATGCATACTACATACTACATACATACTGCAAACATACTACATTCATACAACATACATACATACTACGTACATACTACATATATACTACATTCATACAACATACATACTCCATACATACTTCATATATACAACATTCATACAACATACATACATACTCCATACATACTTCATATATACTACATTCATACAACATACATACATACTACATACGTACTGCAAACATACTACATTCATACAACATACATACATACTACATTCATACAACATACATACTACATATATACTACATTCATACAACATACATACATACTCCATACATACTTCATATATACTACATTCATACAACATACATACATACTTCATATATACTACATTCATACAACATAAATACATGCATACTACATACTACATACATACAACATACATACATACTACGTACATACTACATATATACTACATTCATACAACATACATACATACTACGTACATACTACATATATACTACATTCATACAACATACATACATACATACTACATTCATACAACATACATACATACTCCATACATACTTCATATATACTACATTCATACAACATACATACATACTACATACATACTTCATATATACTACATTCATACAACATACATACATACTCCATACATACTTCATATATACTACATTCATACAACATACATACTACATACTACATTCATACAACATAAATACATGCATACTACATACTACATACATACTGCAAACATACTACATTCATACAACATACATACATACTACGTACATACTACATATATACTACATTCATACAACATACATATATACTACATACTCCATACATACTTCATATATACAACATTCATACAACATACATACATACTCCATACATACTTCATATATACTACATTCATACAACATACATACATACTTCATATATACTACATACATACTACATACATACTGCAAACATACTACATTCATACAACATACATACATACTACATTCATACAACATACATACTACATATATACTACATTCATACAACATACATACATACTTCATATATACTACATTCATACAACATACATACATACTCCATACATACTTCATATATACTACATTCATACAACATACATACTACATACTACATTCATACAACATAAATACATGCATACTACATACTACATACATACTGCAAACATACTACATTCATACAACATACATACATACATACTACATTCATACAACATACATACTACATATATACTACATTCATACAACATACATACATACTCCATACATACTACATATATACAACATTCATACAACATACATATATACTACATACATACTTCATATATACTACATACATACTCCATACATACTTCATATATACTACATTCATACAACATACATACTACATACTACATACTACATACATACTGCAAACATACTACATTCATACAACATACATACATACTACGTACATACTACATATATACTACATTCATACAACATACATATCTACTACATACTCCATACATACTTCATATATACAACATTCATACAACATACATACATACTCCATACATACTTCATATATACTACATTCATACAACATACATACATACTACATACATACTGCAAACATACTACATTCATACAACATACATACATACTACATATATACTACATTCATACAACATACATACATACTCCATACATACTTCATATATACTACATTCATACAACATACATACATACTTCATATATACTACATTTATACAACATACATACATACTCCATACATACTTCATATATACTACATTCATACAACATACATACATACTACATACTACATTCATACAACATAAATACATGCATACTACATACTACATACATACTGCAAACATACTACATTCATACAACATACATACATACTACATTCATACAACATACATACTACATATATACTACATTCATACAACATACATACATACTACATTCATACAACATACATACTCCATATATACTACATTCATACAACATACATACATACTCCATACATACTTCATATATACTACATTCATACAACATACATACATACTTCATATATACTACATTCATACAACATAAATACATGCATACTACATACTACATACATACTGCAAACATACTACATTCATACAACATACATACAACATACAGTGGGGCAAAAAAGTATTTAGTCAGTCAGCAATAGTGCAAGTTCCACCACTTAAAAAGATGAGAGGCGTCTGTAATTTACATCATAGGTAGACCTCAACTATGGGAGACAAACTGAGAAAAAAAAATCCAGAAAATCACATTGTCTGTTTTTTTTTCATTTTATTTGCATATTATGGTGGAAAATAAGTATTTGGTCAAATACAAAATTTCATCTCAATACTTTGTGATATATCCTTTGTTGGCAATGACAGAGGTCAAACGCTTTCTGTAAGTCTTCACAAGGTTGCCACACACTGTTGTTGGTATGTTGGCCCATTCCTCCATGCAGATCTCCTCTAGAGCAGTGATGTTTTTGGCTTTTCGCTTGGCAACACGGACTTTCAACTCCCTCCAAAGGTTTTCTATAGGGTTGAGATCTGGAGACTGGCTAGGCCACTCCAGGACCTTGAAATGCTTCTTACGAAGCCACTCCTTTGTTGCCCTGGCGGTGTGCTTTGGATCATTGTCATGTTGAAAGACCCAGCCACGTTTCATCTTCAATGCCCTTGCTGATGGAAGGAGGTTTGCACTCAAAATCTCACGATACATGGCCCCATTCATTCTTTCATGTACCCGGATCAGTCGTCCTGGCCCCTTTGCAGAGAAACAGCCCCAAAGCATGATGTTTCCACCACCATGCTTTACAGTAGGTATGGTGTTTGATGGATGCAACTCAGTATTCTTTTTCCTCCAAACACGACAAGTTGTGTTTCTACCAAACAGTTCCAGTTTGGTTTCATCAGACCATAGGACATTCTCCCAAAACTCCTCTGGATCATCCAAATGCTCTCTAGCAAACTTCAGACGGGCCCGGACATGTACAGGCTTAAGCAGTGGGACACGTCTGGCACTGCAGGATCTGAGTCCATGGTGGCGTAGTGTGTTACTTATGGTAGGCCTTGTTACATTGGTCCCAGCTCTCTGCAGTTCATTCACTAGGTCCCCCCGTGTGGTTCTGGGATTTTTGCTCACCGTTCTTGTGATCATTCTGACCCCACGGGGTGGGATTTTGCGTGGAGCACCAGATCGAGGGAGATTATCAGTGGTCTTGTATGTCTTCCATTTTCTAATTATTGCTCCCACAGTTGATTTCTTCACTCCAAGCTGGTTGGCTATTGCAGATTCAGTCTTCCCAGCCTGGTGCAGGGCTACAATTTTGTTTCTGGTGTCCTTTGACAGCTCTTTGGTCTTCACCATAGTGGAGTTTGGAGTCAGACTGTTTGAGGGTGTGCACAGGTGTCTTTTTATACTGATAACAAGTTTAAACAGGTGCCATTACTACAGGTAATGAGTGGAGGAAAGAGGAGACTCTTAAAGAAGAAGTTACAGGTCTGTGAGAGCCAGAAATCTTGATTGCTTGTTTCTGACCAAATACTTATTTTCCACCATAATATGCAAATAAAATGAAAAAAAAAACAGACAATGTGATTTTCTGGATTTTTTTTTCTCAGTTTGTCTCCCATAGTTGAGGTCTACCTATGATGTAAATTACAGACGCCTCTCATCTTTTTAAGTGGTGGAACTTGCACTATTGCTGACTGACTAAATACTTTTTTTCCCCACTGTACATACATAGAACATACATACTACATATATACAACATACATACTACATACATGCTACATATATACAACATTCATACAACATACATACATAGTACATACATACTACATATATACAACATACATACTACATACATGCTACATATATACAACATTCATACAACATACATACATAGTACATACATACTACATATATACAACATACATACTACATACATGCTACATATATACTACATTCATACAACATACATACTTCATATATACTACATTCATACAACATACATACTTCATATATACTACATTCATACAACATACATACATACTACATACATACTACATTCATACAACATACATACATAGTACATACATACTACATATATACAACATACATACTACATACATGCTACATATATACTACATTCATACAACATACATACTTCATATATACTACATTCATACAACATACATACATACTACATACATACTACATTCATACAACATACATACTTCATATATACTACATTCATACAACATACATACATACTACATACATACTACATTCATACAACATACATACTTCATATATACTACATTCATACAACATACATACATACTACATATATACTACATTCATACAACATACATACTACATACATACTACCTACATACTACATACATACTGCAAACATACTACATTCATACAACATACTACATACTCCATACATACTTCATATATACTACATTCATACAACATACATACATACTACATATATACTACATATATACTACATTCATACAACATACATACATGCATACTACATACTACACATATACAACATTCATACAATATACATACATACTACATACATACTACATATATACAACATTCATGCAACATACATACATACTACATACTACGTACATACTACATACATACTACATTCATACAACATACATACTACATACATGTCTCTGAGGAAGAACCTGGTGTAAGGTTCGAAACGCGTCAGGCGTGGGGGGTCTGTTTTCCCCTTTATGGTTTTATCATGAAATTATGTGAATAAAACTTATCGTGGATTTTATTAAGTCTCCAGTGCCGGATCTTCCTTCTCTCTTCATGTATACTACATACATACTACATTCATACAACATACATACATGCATACTACGTACATACTACACATATACTACATTCATACAACATACATACATACTACATACATACTACATACATACTTCATACATACTACATATATACAACATTCATACAACATACATACATACTACATACATACTACATTCATACAACATACATGCATACATATTACATATTGTGAGAATCATGTGGGAATAGTGGATGAGGGCAGGTATATCTCGCCCAGATTCCTTTCCTATGTGGCCTAGTCTGGTCAGTGTCTCACCTGGTGACTAATGGATAATGGGAGGTGGATATAAAAGGATGCCAGGTGGTTGTGTGAGTGTCTCAGCCTGGGAACGCAGAGAGCCTGTCTGTGTGAGAGACACACGTGAGTGAAAGCAGTGCCCACTGCACCTGTGGTTTGGCTGGACGGGAGAAGCCCGCCAGTTGGTAGTCAGGTTGTATCTTGTTTAGTTAGTGCCGGACAGGCAAGGATTTGTTTTATGTTTTATTTCTTTATGCATTGCTTTCACCATTAATAAACCTGACCCAGGGTCAGTTATACCCGAATCCCAGCTCTGCGCCTGAGTTTCATGCTGAACGCACGTGACCTTTGACCCCAGCAAAGCCGATCCCGGAGTGTTTTATCACATTGTGGTGGAGAATGCAGGCATCACGTGAGAAGCATGAGCATGGAGGACGTGGTGAAAGCGCTGGTACAGTCCACCACCGTCCAGCAAGAAGCTAATCGGGTGATGATGGTCCAGCTGAAGGAGTTGGTGGACATGACAGCTACCGATCGTTCGCTTCTCCAGCAGGTGGCGCAGCGCCTGGCAAGCTTACATGAGGTTAACCTGGATGCCAAGTCGAGAGTGATTCACGTGAGTCGGTACTGGCAGAAGATGACGACCGAAGATGACGTCGAGGCATACCTGACCACGTTTGAACGGACGGCGGTGCGAGAAAAATGGCCGAAGGCACGATGGGCCGGCCTGATTGCCCCGTTTCTTTCCGGTGAGGCCCAAAAGGCTTATTATGACTTAGAACCTGAAGCCGCACAGGACTTTGACAAACTGAAAGCCGAGATCTTGGCCCGGCTGGGAGTGACGACCGCTCTCCGTGCACAGAGAGTGCATCAATGGACTTATCAGCCGGATAAACCTCCACGGTCACAGATGTTCGACCTGATCCACGTGACGAAGAAGTGGCTACAACCCGAGGTGTTGACAGCGCCAGAGATAATCCAGAGAGTCATCATGGACTAATACCTGAGAGCTCTACCGGCTGCCCTGAGGAAGTGGGTAAGCCATGGAAATCCTACGACGGCAGATCAACTGGTGGATCTGGTTGAACATTACTCCGTGGCGGAAGGACTCCGAGATGACGCTACCCCACCTCGTTCTTCATCATCTCCACGTGGAACCGGTAAGACTGTTCCAGGGAGTAGGGGAGAAGGAAAAATCCCTAAAAAAGTGGGGGAGGAAAACGGGACTGCCCGCACTGCGAGGCCGAGAGTAACTAACTATGGTCTAAGCAAGGGGCCCGTTAGGTGTTTCCGCTGCCAAGAGATGGGACACATTTCTGCGAACTGTCCGGTCACTACTGAACCCATGCAGTGCGACGTCACAGACTCTAAAAACCGCATGGCTATGGTTGCATGGGTAGTGAGTGTGAATGCCGGTCAAAAGGATGTGGAAAAACACTTGTGTGATTTAACTGTTGATGGCAAAAATGTGGTGGCATTGTTAGACTCGGGAAGTGTGGTGACTCTGGTGAAGGCCAGTCTGGTGTCAGCCCCGAGTGGACCATCAGACAAATTTTCTGTAACGTATGTGCATGGAGACACCTGTTCGTACCTCACCACGGTCATATGCATTACTACTTCCTATGGGTCTGTGCAACATAAAGTGGGACTCGTCCCTGCGTTATTGCATGATGCCATCTTGGGCCGGGATTTTCCCCACTTCTGGCAATTGTGGGAGAATCAGTTGATGCCCTCGGGTAATAGTGTACATGATTCTTCTCCCAGGGCGCGTGTGGGTCCCGAACCCCTGGAAGAGGTCTCCCGGAAGACTCGGGGGAAGAGTTTGTTGGAAATGACCTGCAGTTCCCGTTTTCAGTCATGGCGGGTGATACGGAGGAGACCAGGGAAGAGGAGGAGGCCGACAGCCGTCCACCTCCCCGTTTGCCGGATTTGGAAGTTCAGAAAGATGACTTCCAAAGTGAGCAAATAAAGGATCCTACCCTTTCTCAGGCTAGGACAAATGTAAAAGTGATAAATGGGGTACCCGTAGAACCTGGCTCTAGGCTGGCATATCCTTACATGGTCCTGGAGAATGATTTACTATATCAGATAGAGAAAAAGGGGGAAGACACGGTGCAACTATTAGTCGTGCCAAAATCCTACCGGCGGCAGATGCTGGACCTGGCCCACGGACATGTGATGGGAGGTCACCTGGGAGTCCAGAAAACCACCGAAAGGACATTACACTGTTTTGTTTGGCCAGGCATGCATCACAATATTCGTGTATATTGTGAGTCTTGTCCTGACTGCCAAGCCTCTGCGCCTAAGCCCCTGTTCTGTAGCCCTTTGGTACCCCTACCTATTATTGAGGTCCCGTTTGAGAGAATTGGGATGGATTTAGTTGGGCCCCTTCCACGGTCTGGACGTGGACACCAACATATCCTGGTCATCTTGGATTATGCCACTCGTTACCTGGAGGCCATCCCTTGGCGTAACACGGCCACCAAGACGATTGCCAAGGAACTGGTGCATGTGTTTAGTCGGGTCGGTATACCAAAACAGATACTCACCGACCAGGGGACCCCCTTTATGTCCTGGGTAATGAAGGAGCTCTGCCGGTTGTTACAAATCGAACCGTTACGCACATCCGTGTATCACCCTCAAACAGACGGGTTGGTCGAACGGTTCAATAAAACTCTGAAGCAGATGCTGAGAAAGGCGATAGACAAGGATGGGAAGAACTGGGACTATTTACTTCCGTATTTGCTTTTTGCCATCAGGGAAGTGCCCCAGTCTTCCACGAGGTTCTCGCCTTTCGAGTTATTATACACCCGACGTCCTCGCGGACTGTTAGACGTCGCCAAAGAATCCTTGGAGGGTCAGGTCACTCCGTTTAAAACGGTGATAGATCACGTATCCCAAATGCAGGACTGTATTGCGGCTGTTATGCCTATCGTCAAAGAACACATGATGCAGGCTCAGGGAGCCCAAAAAAGAATCTATGATAGGGGCGCCAAGATCCGTACGTTTGCACCTGGAGATAGGGTGTTGATCCTGGTCCCCACGGTGGACAGTAAGTTCCTGGCAAAGTGGCAGGGCCCCTTTGAGATTAAGGAAAGAGTTGGTGAAGTAAACTACAAAGTATACCAGGCAGGTAAACGGAAACCTGAACAGGTTTATCATGTGAATCTGATAAAACCCTGGAAAGGTCGGTCTGCCTTGTCAGCGGAACTGGCCGGTCCCGTCTGCTCAGAGACTGATGGATCGAGTCCTGAGGCCACATAGGCAGTACGCTTCGGCCTATTTGGATGACATTGTCATTTACAGCTTGGACTGGGAGACTCATCTCCAGAAAGTACAAGCTGTGATTGACGACCTGTGGGAGGCAGGTCTAACTGCGAACCCCAAGAAATGTCACATCGGGCTAGAAGAAGCCCGGTATTTGGGGTATGTAATTGGGAGGGGTGTTGTTAAACCCCAGGTTGATAAGATTCAAGCGGTTCAGGACTGGCCGCAACCTGTCAACAAGAAGCAGGTGCAAGCCTTTCTGGGGATCGCCGGCTATTATCGCCGGTTCATACCCAATTTTGCAGCCATCGCTACCCCCCTGACGGATCTTACCAAATGGAAAGACTCCGTCATGATTAAATGGAATTTAGCGGCTGAAGAAGCCTTCCATAGCCTAAAACGGGCACTTTGCTCTCAACCAGTACTGGTGACTCCGGACTTCCGCAGCGAGTTTGTGGTACAAACGGATGCCTCTGATACCGGTATCGGGGCCGTACTCTCACAAGTGAGGGACGGAGTGGAACATCCAGTCCTCTATCTCAGCAGGAAGCTGAATAAACATGAGCAAAAGTATGCGGTAGTGGAAAAAGAGTGCCTAGCCATTAAGTGGGCTCTAGAGGCCCTCAAATATTACCTGGTGGGCAGAAAGTTCAGGCTGATCACTGACCATGCCCCTCTCAAGTGGATGCACTTGCACAAGGAACGGAATAGCCAGATGACCCGGTGGTTCCTTGCCCTGCAGGCCTACACTTTTACGGTGGAGCACCTCCCAGGGGAACAGATGGGGAATGCAGATGCCCTGTCCCGAGTGCACTGTTTGGCAGGTGTCATTGCTTGACCAGAGTGGTCTGAGCAGAGGGGGGGGATATGTGAGACTCATGTGGGAATAGTGGATGAGGGCAGGTATATCTCGCCCAGATTCCTTTCCTATGTGACCTAGTCTGGTCAGTATCGCACCTGCTTACTAATGAATAATGGGAGGTGGATATAAAAGGATGTCAGGTGGTTGTGTGAGGGTCTCAGCCTGGGAACACAGAGAGTCTGTCTGTGTGAGAGACACACGTGAGTGAAAGCAGTGCCCACTGCAACTGTGGTTTGGCTGGACGGGAGAAGCCCGCCAGTTGGTAGTTAGGTTGTACCTTGTTTAGTTAGTGCCGGACAGGCGAGGATTCGTTTTATTTTCTTTATGCATTGCTTTCACCGTTAATAAACCTGACCCAGTGTCATTTATACCCGAATTCCAGCTCTGCGCCTGAGTTTCATGCTGAACGCATGTGACCTTTGACCCCAGCAAAGGCGATCCCGGAGTGTTTTATCACAATATATACTACATTCATACAACATACATACATACTACATACATACTACATATATACAACATTCATAAAACATACATACTACATACATACTTCATATACAGTATATTACATATATACATTCATACTACATACATACTACATATAAACAACATACATACTTTATATATACTACATTCATACAACATACATACATGCTACATACATGCTGCATATATACTACATTCATACAGCATTCATACAACATACACACATACTACATACATACATACTGCATATATACTACATTCATACAACATACATACATGCATACTACATACATTCTACATTGATACAACATACATACATATATACTACATACATACAACATGCTACAGACATACAAAATACATACTACATACATATTACATACAATACATTCATACAATACATACATATAGACATACAGTACATACAACATAGAGTACATACTTACCATCACTTGTCACTTTGTTCCCCAAAGCCAGTGTCATCTATAAAAAAATATGAAAATAACAAACAACCGATATACTCCCTGATCAGCAGAAATCCACGAGTGTCCCATGACGATCTTCCGTGGAGAACAGCAGCATCAGCTGATGCCACCGCTCTCTAGGGGCTCCAGGAATACAATGATGGAAGGTAGGTATCCTTCCGCACTGTATTCCTCCGCCACTGTAAAAAAATAGTCCCTAGTCTAACTTTTGGCATTGCAGTGTGAGAAAGTTCACACGCAGCTTTTACCATAAAGTGAGACCAGTGAACTATAGTAACCTCTCAGTGATGCACTGCAGGAGATCGTCGTGGGACACTCATGGATTTCTGCGGATCAGGGAGTATATTGCTTGTTTGTTTTTTTCATATTTTTTATAGATGACACTGGCTTCGGGGAACAAAGTGACAAGTTATGGTGAGTATGTACTCTGTTATATGTACTGTATGTCTATATGTATGTATTGTATGAATGTATTGTATGTAGTATATATGTAGTATGTATGTAGTATGTATTTTGTATGTCTGTAGCATGTTGTATGTATGTTGTATGTAGTATGTATGTATGTTGTATGAATGTAGTATATATGTAGTATGTATGTATGTTGTATGAATGTAGTATGTATGTAGTATGTATGTAGTATGCACGTATGTTGTATGAATGTAGTATATATGTATGTTGTATGAATGTAGCATATATGAAGTATGTATGTAGTATGTATATATATATATATATATATATATATATATATATTTTTTTACATTCAACACATTAGCCGGATGATGGGACTACTACTGTCCCATCATTGGCTAATGTGTCAATCACTGTCATTGTAGCAGGCATAGCCCGATGGGACTTGGAGTCCCATCTGACGATGCCGGCGCACAGAGACAAAGACCCCCGGCAGCCCGCACAGATCCCTGGCAGGCCCGCACAGACCCCCGGCAGCCGGCACAGACCCCCGGCAGGCCCGTACAGACCCCCGGCAATCCGCAGAGACCACCGGCAGCCAGCACAGACCCCCGGCAGGCCCGTACAGACCCCCAGCAGTCCGCACAGACACCCGGCAGCCGGCACAGACCCCGGCAGGCCCGTACAGATCCCCGGCAGGCCGCACAGACTCCCGGCAGGCCCGGTCAGACCGCGCATCATGATGCGCACAGACCGCACATCATGATGACATCATTTCAGCAGCCAATCACAGCCACAACAGTGGCTCATTGCATTATGGGAACCTCCGATTCCATTAGCCGATATTGTAAAAATATCGGTACTCGGTATCGGAATTCCGATACAGCGAATATCGGCCGACACCCGATATTTGCAGTATCGGAATGTTCAACACTAACAGGTAGATTAGTTTAGATAGCTACCCGGTGGTAGAGGTGGGTAGATGTATAATTGCACATGTTAGCTATAGGGGTGGCGGGCTAGAATTTTTAATGTGTGCTGTCCATCAGGACATGACAGGAAAAAGGAGCGTCTGGCTCTTCTGGAAAAATTAAGTTTGTTTCTTCTGGGCAAAATGCCTACAGTTTTAGTTGGAGACTTTAATTGCATCACAGAAGGGAATTGTGACATAACTGGTAAAAAGTTATCCAATCTTATTTCTGATTTTTCCCTTCAAGATGCTGCTGCTCTGAAATTTGGCCTTCCACCACTGCCAATGTACCTGTCATGTGCCCCATCCTGAGTGACACGGCCAGCAGGCCAGTAACTGATACAGCAGGACGCGGCACGTGTAATTGTCCTATGTGACGCGGCCCACAGGCCAGTAACTAAAGCAATAAGACAAAGGGAAAGGGAAAACCTGGTTAACAATAACAATGGTGGCCCTGCGATTGGGAAATGGGGAAGTGGAGACCTCCTGCACTCCCCTGAGTCAGTGTCTCTACACTCCTAATGTTCCCTAGGCCGGTTCCGCACCAGGAGCCGATCAGGAACCTCAAACCCCTGACTCGCCCTGCACCTAAACCCTCACTAGGGAATTGGTCGGTGTGTAAACTAATCCCACCACTGCACTAAACACACATAAGGAAAAATGACAAAACTGGGGAACACCACTTAGCTTTGCTCTGTTGCCTACGCTCCCAGCAACAGAGCCCACCACCTGCGTGCATCTTTTCCTCCACCATGTTCAACATCTGGGTGCACTGTCCAGAAACGGACCTCCTCAGCATCATAGTGCAGCCTTGGAGCAAACAGAATCCACACCTGCGTGCAGCTGTCCAGAAACAGAGTCCCGCAAATGAGTCCAGCTTTTCTGCCAAAAAGTCCAGCATGCTTGAGTCCAGCTTTCAGCAACAATGTCCAGCATTTTGAGTGCAGCTCTAGACCATAGCTGCCACTCCACCAATCCATGCACGAGCTCCTTGCTGACACCATAGCTACGACTCCACCACGCCATGCCAGCACTCCTTGCAGACACCATAGCTGACACTCCAGGGATTTCACTGAGTTGCCCGTGACTCTCCTTTAGCTCCATCCTTCACCCAGGCTTGCTTGCAAAAGAATACTTTATCACCAACAGTGATTACCACACCTGATACTCTCTTATAGAGCTATCGCACCTGTTACATGATTACGTGCACAAACTAAGGTAACCAAAGTGCAATGATCCTAATGGCCACCGGGGGAAAACAACAACTGAAATCACCACAGTGCAATGACCCTAATGGCCACCAGGGGCAAAACCACCTTTGGCACACAGCCAAGGGAAAAAAAGGTTACTTTGTGCATTTACTCTCTCAGGTCCAACCTGGATCATGACAGTACCATGCTGATAGGGGTGGTATTGCATCCAGGATAGATAAAATGATGTTTTCCAAAAATATGTTGTGTATGAATTTTGAACAAAATGCTGTACCTTTTTCTAATCATGAGTGTTTGAGAGGTGTGTTTAGTGCGATTGATGACCGTGTGTATGGGGGTGGGGTTTGGAAGCTGAATGTAAGATTGTTAGAAGATGAGGATGTGATGAATGAATTAAAAATAAAGTATAAAGAGTGGAGAGTATGTAAGAGGGATTTTGCTTGTGTGCTGGAATGGTGGGACTGGGTTAAGGTGTGTTGCAAAAAATTCTTCAAAAAATGGGGCTATAAAAAGCTGCTATTTATCGGAGTAGATTTAATGATTTAAACAGGTGCTTAGACTGGTAAAGGAAGTGTGTAGAAAGTGGCATGGATGTGTCTGATCTGCTGGCTGAGACAAAGAGTGAATTAAAGAGTGTTATGGATGAAAAAGGGAAAGAAATCATCTATCGCACCAAAATAGAACATCTTGAGAAAGATGAAAAGTGCATGCGGTTCTTTTTTAAGAAAATGAATGGGAGAAAGGCTGATATGGATAAAATCCTGGATAGGAACGGTTTGTGTGTGTCAGGTGACAATGTGATAAAGGAGGTGAATAGGTTCTATAGTAAGTTATATGATAAAAAATGGATTGATTCTGGTCTTGTTTCAGAAGTGCTGAATGGGTTAGAGAACAAGTTGGATAGTGGAGAATGTGATATTTTGAATGAGGACGTAATTATGGAAGAAGTAGAAAATGTGATGAAGAGTGCTAAAAAGAATAAGACTCCAGGTAAAGACGGATTGCCGGTAGAATTCCATGTGAAGGTGTGGGATTGTCTGGGTGCTGATGTGACTGAGATATGTAAGTATATGTGGGAGAGTGGTAAGTTGTGTGAATCAATGAAAGAGGGGGTGGTTGTGCTTGTGCATAAGAAAGGTGAGAGAAAGTGTTTAGAGAATTGGAGACCTATAACATTGCTGAACGCAGATTACAAAATCTACAGCAAATTGTTGGCGAATCGTATGCGTGAGGTGATTGGTAGCGTTGTGGATGAGGATCACGTGTGTGCTGTGCCCAGGAGAAGTATGAGTGATAACTTATTGTTATTAAGGGATTTGATTGGAGACTGCATGGGAAGGAAACGGAAGTGTAGGGTTCTGTCAATTGATTTTGAGAAAGCGTTTGATAGGGTCTCGCATGTGTTTAAAGTTCTGGAGAGAATGGGATTTCCTCAAAAATGTGTGAATGGGATAATGTCTTTGTATGATTGTGTGTCAAGTGAGTTTCTTGTTAATGGCTGGTTGAGTGAGAAAGTGAATATTAAGTCTGGTGTGAGGCAGGGGTGTCCCATGTCCCCTGTCTTGTTTGTATGTGTGATTGAACCTCTGTTGTGCTTGGTGAGACGTGATAAAATGATGCGAGGTTTGTTGGTACCTGGGAGTGGTGGGAAGCAGGTGAAAGTTCTTGGATATATGGATGATGTTGTGGCTGTGAGTGAAAGTGTTGCGTCTATGAGTAGGGTTACGTTGCTTCTGGAGTTTTTCTGTGGTGCATCTGGCTTTAGAGTGAATTGGAATAAATGCAGTTTTAAGTGTTTAGGGGATGACAGGGTTAAAATGGAGGGGGTAAAGTGTGAGGAGGGTGCTATCAAAGTGCTGGGAGTATTATTTAATAAGGACTTGGAAGGTAAGGAGAGCTGGGAGGAGTGTGGATTGCGCATAGAGCGTAATGTAAATTTTTGGCGACTGAGAGACTTGACCTTGAGTGGTAAGATTTTGGTCATAAAAGCGGTGATTCTTCCCATTTTGCTTTTTATTGCAACAGTTTTTCCACCGTCGTGTAGGAAAATAAAAAGAGTGGAAAAGTTAGATTTTACTTTTCTCTGGAGCAGTAAATTAGAGAAACTTAAAGGGAATCTGTCACCCATATTTAGTGATATCATGTAAAGATAACCCTAAACAGTGCATCCCATAAGGATTCTATGAGGCCTTTTGACTCCCCCCCGACCCCGCACCTTTGAGGCATAAATACCTTTTTCAGCTTGGTGGGGATGCATGCAAATTGCCGCGGTCCGATGGGCGTGGCTTACTAGTCTTCTCCCCCCCACCTCCTCGGCTTGCTTCATGTAATCTTCATCTGTGAATACCACAGATGCCGTTGGTTTCCGTGCTTGCAATGTAAAGGCCCCCGGCGCCTGCCCAGTATGCTTTGCCCAACTGTGGGCAAAGCATATCATCGCTACTGCGCAAGCGCCGGTATTTTCCAGCGCAGTCTATGCCCCGGAAGTGTGTCCTGCATGTGGTGGTTCTGATGCAGAGGGTGTCTGGAAATGTAAAACATGGCAGCACCTGATCAAATACCAGTGACTTTTAGTGATGTTGATTGATGTTCAGGATGTCTTTTGTGTATACCCTTGGCTTGTTACACTAAAATAAATATGAACCATGATGATGAGAGTTGAAGTTGATGAGCTTATATTGAGTTGCTTACAACTAACCTGAATTTTCTTCTTTTTTTTTTAAAAACAAAAGAAACACCGTTTCTGCAAATTGAGCTTCTGGTTTGGGTTTTATCCTAAGTGATGTAGCAAGGCTCGTTAAAGGGTCGACACTGACTTTTAGGATTGCTACCTCCAATAGGTGGCGCTAGAGTTCTAGTCCTCTTCCTCTCTGAAGAGACAGTTTGCATAATTAGCAGAAGTCACTGAGCATGCTCACTTTCTCAGGAGTCGCTTATCATACTCATTATAGTAATTGTTTTTACACATTTGTGAAGTCAGTCAGGCTGAGGGTTATAATTTCTTCTTATTTGGATCAGGAGCCAAATTGATTTTTTAAATCCAGAAATAAGGCTTTCCACCTTGTAGCACCCACTGCTGGATTGCCACGTCACCTGGCCATTACTTACATGTCTCTGGTGCACTCGGGAAAGATATAAATCTTCATACCGTGTTAGCCAGTAGATAGAAAAATGTCCAGATCTGCGAGTCCTTAATCTTAATATTTTTCTATTAACCACCGAGGAATCAAATCTTGATATTTTTCTTGTACACTCAGCAATTTCTTATCCACATTACTGATCATTAGAGATGAGAGAATCTGCCAGGATTCCTGAGATCGCCCGAGCGTGGCGGGAATTTGTCACAATGCTGGAGGCCTAGTCAGCACATTGGGCGCTGATGACTACTCGGTGCCAGAAGAGCAGCCCCGAGTGCAGACTGCAGGAGAACATATGAGAGGAGTCACAGAGGACTGGTGTGCCTATGTGTTCATTGCCGGGGACATGTGTAAGTGGTGAAGGGAGTCACCATTTTGTGACTACAATCCAGTAATTTTGCAGCCACCCGGCTGACATTTTGCTAAATTCATACAAAGTGAACCACAAAAAGTTGAAGGAAAGAAAAAAGAAGTTCCAGCGCCATATCTGTCGGATGACTACAGAACAACGCGTTTCGACGCCTCAGGTCAGAACATGATTAAGACCTGAGGCGTCGAAACGCGTTGTTCTGTAGTCATCCGACAGATATGCTGTACCTGCTGGAATTTTAATATGCAATGGCACAATAAAATGGATTTTTAATTTTCTATTCCTGGCACTGGAACTTCTTTTTTCTTTCCTATTATTGATTGACTGCCTAGTCAAATCCGTGCGCAGGATCTGGATCCTACCAGCAAGGCAGTGCGGTGAGCTGGATTAATTTCTCTCTTTTTTTACAAAAAATTGAAGGTGAATTGAATTTGAACAGATTCTCTCATCTCTGCTGCCAACTTTATTGTTGGAAAACCTAAAAATCTACTCAAAACTAGTGATGGTCAAACTCAAACAGTACGGGGTCTGTACTGAGCACCTAGTGTCCATGCACGGACCCCGGACACATTTCTCAATGAAGTTCATGTTACTGTTCAGTTTCAGCACCCCAGACACCAGCTGTTTCCCACACTGTCATCTCTGTGACTGTGCAAGAAACACCAAAGGCTCTGATTGGTTGGTAAGATCATTACTGCTGGTCAGAGCGCTGCGGTTCCCACGCTGTCAGATGAAAGCGTGTGAGCCAGCAGCTGTAAACTTCGGTAAAAAGGTTACTGCCAGTCACATTACTATTCTCATCTGACAGCAAAGAGAGCAGGCAAGGCTGATGAGCGTATTTGTCAGCTGGCGTCTGTGCAATTGATAAATAAATGAATTAAAAAATGACGTGGGGTCTCTTCTATTTTTGATAACCAGTGCAGGTAAAACCGAAAGATGCCGGCTGCAACCCCAAGCTGTGAGATTTATCATGGCTGATTATCATGAATAGAGAGGTCCCACGCAGCACTTTTCAATTATTTATATAGATAATTAAAAAGTGGTGTGGGGTCCCCCATTTTTGACAGCCAGCCAAGCTAAAGCAGACATATGGGGGCTGATATTCTCAGACTGGTAAGGGGTCATGGATATTGGCCACTCCAGCCTAAAAATAGCAGCCCACAGCCACCCCAGAAAAGGCGCATCTATTAGATGCGCCAATTCTCGTGCATTGCCTGGCTCTTGCCACTTGCCCTGTGGCGGCAGAAAGTTGAGTAATGGTTATGTGGTTGATGTAAGCTGTTTTATGGCCCCGACATGAAGCTCACAGGTTAGTAATGGAGAGGCATCTATAAGATGCCCCCATTACTAATCCTATAGTTAGATTGTAAAAAAAAAATGCACAGCTAGAAATAAAGACACTGACACCTTTATTATTATTATTATTTATTATTATAGCGCCATTTATTCCATAGCGCTTTACATGTGAGGAGGGGTGTACATAATACATACAAGTACAGTAATCTTAAACAATACAAGTCACGACTGGTTCAGGATGAGAGAGGACCCTGCCCGCGAGGGCTCACAATCTACAACGGGATGGGTGAGGATACAGTAGGCGAGGGTAGAGATGGTCGTGCAGCGGTTTGGTGGATCAGTGGTTACTGCAAGTTGTAGGCTTGTCGGAAGAGGTCGGTCTTCAAGTTCTTTTTGAAGGTTTCCATGGTAGGCGAGAGTCTGATATGTTGTGGTAGAGAGTTCCAGAGTAGAGGGGATGCGCGGGAGAAATCTTGTATGCAATTGTGGGAAGAGGAGATAAGAGGGGAGTACAGAAGGAGATCTTGTGAGGATCGGAGGTTTCGTGCAGGTAAGTACCGGGAGACTGGGTCACAGATGTACGGAGGACTCAGGTTGTGGATGGCTTTGTATGTCATGGTTAGGGTTTTGAACTGGAGTCTTTGGGTAATGGGGAGCCAGTGCAGGGATTGACAGAGGGGAGAGGCCGGGGAATAGCAGGGGGGACAGGTGGATTAGTCAGGTAGCAGAGTTAAGAATAGATTGGAGGGGTGCGAGAGTGTTAGAGGGGAGGCCACAGAGCAGGAGGTTGCAGTAGTCAAGGCGGGAGATGATGAGGGCATGGACTAGGGTTTTTGCAAATTCTTGGTTGAGGAATGTACGGATCTGTGAAATATTTTTGAGTTGAAGTCGGCAGGAAGCGGAAAGGGCTTGGATATGTGGTTTTGTGGTGCCCCTGAGGCTTCAGTCGCCACAGAGGTACTGCACCTTCTCCTAAGGTGTAGTGCCCCACCATCCAGGTAAGGTGGGAACTCCCGACTGCACTCCACACCTGCACCCCACACACAGGATAGTTCAGCAGGGACCCATCCATGCTTTATGCTGGAAAGGTCAAAGGATGCCTTTTGTGGTCCCTGGCTTCGTAACACAAGAGGTGCTGGGGAGGTGGGTGGAGTTAGCTATAAAAGAGAGGGAAAGTGTAGGATTTCCGGAGAAAGAGTTGGTTAGAGAAGAGAGAAGATGGGTGTCTGAGGGACGTGCTGCAGCAGGTCCCAGTGATCTGGGCTGCTGGCACGATAAAGACCAGAGAAAGAGACTGATAAGATTGATAACCTAACCTTCCATAAGAGAGATAGAACAGATCGGAACTAAGGAGAATAGAAGGACGGTGAGAAGCAGGTTGAGAAAGAGAGAGAACCCTTCCAGTCCAGAAAACGCAAAGGCCCCCGAGGTTGATTGGATCTTTATGTCCGGCAACAGACACCGGAGGAGTAGTGAGCCGCTAACGCCTTACTCACATCATAGACTTGGGACACAACAGCAACTGAATAGAGAGCCGGGACGCAGTGAGGAGTCCCCGAAGCAGGCTACAGCTGTCTGTCATACAAGTAAAGACTAGGAACACCTAGAGAGAGGCATTCCAGGGTAACTAAGTACTGGAGTGCTTCACACCTAAAGGCGCATTGGAGGAGTCGTTCAGTGAAGGAACATATTGGCGGAGTGTGGAAGGGAGAATGCTATCCTGCCTGGAGGTTGGCTGGAGCCCTGACCCGGAGAACACAGTACGGAGGCAGGCAGTGGTGTGAACTGCAAACAGTGAGAAAAGCTTTGGAACCGCATACTCGGGTGTCCTCCAGTTATTCTCGCACCTCTACACCTGTGTACCAGCATCAACACCATTCTGCGCTTCTCCTCATCCATTGCACCTACACTGCCCTGGGACTATAGCTCCACCTGTGGGGAGCTACACCATCTTTGCTGCACCACACCATCAGTCCCAGTGGATCTGCATGCAGCGTTGGCTCAACATCTTACTTGCCAAACACCACGGGTGGCGTCACGTACTATTCATGTAAACTTTAACACCTTTAACATCACCGCCATTGATATTGGGCACACACACACACATTGGGGACACGGACCGGGTCACCGCTGCTGTGACACATTCCCGCCTTGACACCGGCCCGGTACCGAGTACCCCACTGCCATGGGCGAGCGGGGGCGACCCAGTTTGAAAGAGAGATCAGTGTCAAGGATAACCCCGAGGCAGCGAGCTTGTGGGACTGGAGAGAGTGGGCAGCAGTTTACTTTAATGGATAGGTCTGTTGGGGGGGTCACGTGAGATGAGCGAAAGATGATGAATTCTGTTTTTTCCATATTAAGTTTTAGAAATCTAGCGGAGAAGGATGAAATAGCGGACAGACATTGAGGGATTCTGTTCAGTAGGGAGGTGATATCTGGTCCAGAGATGTAGATCTGTGTGTCATCAGCATAGAGGTGAAACTGAAAGCCATGAGATTCTATGAGCTGTCCGAGGCCGAAGGTGTAAATGGAGAAGAGCAGGGGCCCTAGGACTGAACTTTGCGGTACTCCGACGGATAGGGGGCGAGGTGAGGAGGTGGTGTGCGAATGGGAGACGCTGAATGTGCGGTCTGCTAGGTATGACGCAATCGAAGATAGGGCCAAGTCTGTGATACCAAGAGATGAGAGGGTCTGTAGTAATAGGGAATGGTCCACTGTGTCAAAGGCAGAGGACAGGTCCAGGAGGAGGAGGACAGAGTAGTGTCGCTTGGCCTTGGCGTCTAGTAGGTCATTGGTGACCTTAGTTAGGGCAGTTTCAGTGGAGTGGTGTGGCCGGAAGCCGGATTGCAAGTGGTCAAGGAGGGAGCAAGAAGAGAGGTGGGAGGATAGTTCAAGATGGATGTGTGGTTCCAGTAGTTTTGAGGCATAGGGGAGAAGTGATATAGGGCGATAGCTAGATACAGAGGATGGGTCAAGAGAGGGCTTTTTGAGGATAGGTGTGATTGAGGCATGTTTAAAGCTTGAGGGGAAAACACCAGTTGTTAGTGATAGGTTGAATAGATGGGTTAGGGTTGGGATGAAGACTGTGGTGAGGTTTGGGATGAAGTGGGATGGGATCGGGTCAAGTGCACAGGTAGTGAGATGTGATCTTGAGAGTAGAGTGGAGAGTCGATCTGTAATGGTGGATAAGTTGGTTTTGGGGGAGGAGGGCAGGGCCGCTAGGAGGAAGGGCACTGGGGGTTGTTGATTAAAACTGTCTCTGATGTTATCAATCTTCTCCTTGAAAAATGAAATAAAAAATGAATAATGAAATAAAAATAAAAAAACAAAGTTCTACTCACCTTAAGCCTTTTTCATTGTAGCCCTGTGTCACCTGTAAAAGATGAAAAATAATAAACAACCATATTCCTCACCTGGTCAATAGTGATGAGCGAGTATACTCGTTGCTCAGGTGGTCTCCGAATATTTTGGTGTGCTCGGAGATTTAGTGTTTGTCGACGCAGCTGCATGATTTGCGACTGCTAGACAGCCTGAATACATTATTATTATTATTATTATGCATTTATATAGCGCCATTTATTCAATGGCGCTTTACATGTGAAAAGGGGAAATATAGACAAGTATAATAAACAATACATGTGGGGATTGCCTGTTTGTTAGGAATTCCACGCATGTATTCAGGCTGTCAAGTAGCCGCATATCACGCAGCTGCGTTGACAAACACTAAATCTCTAAGCACGCCAAAATACTCGGAGGTCACCCGAGCAACTATATTGGAAAATGGCGGGCGCATGCACAGTGCGCCCGCCGGCTGCAGATTCCATTCATTAATTTTGATCACTGTGATAAACTCTCACACTGATCAAAATAGAATGAAAAGTAAATAAACCCCCCCTTTATCACCCCCATAGGCAGGAACAAAAAATAAAATAAAGGAATTATTTTTATTTTTTTTTCCGTTAGGGTTAGGGTTGGAAATAGGGTTAGGGTTAGGGTTGGAAATAGGGTTAAGGTTAGGGTTGGAATTAGGGTTAGGGTTGGAATTAGGGTTAGGGTTGGAATTAGGGTTAAGATTAGGGATGTGTTGGGGTTAGGGTTGGGATTAGGGTTAGGCTTGTGGTTAGGGTTATGGTTGGGATTAGGGTTAGGGGTGTGTTGGGGTTAGAGTTGGAGTTGGAATTGAGGGGTTTCCACTGTTTAGGCACTTCAGGGGGTCTCCAAACGCGACATGGTGCAACCATTGATTCCAGCCAATTTTGCGCTCAAAAAGTCAAACGGTGCTCCCTCCCTTCCAAGCCCTGACATGTGCCCAAACAGTGGTTTACCCCAACATATGGGGTATCAGCGTACTCAGGAAAAATTGCACAACAACTTTGGGTGTCTAATTTCTCCTGTTACTCTTGGGAAAATAAAAAATTGAAAAAATTGGGGGCTAAAAAATTATTTTTGTGGAAAAAAATATATTTTTTTATTTTCATGTCTCTGCGTTATAAACTTCTGTGAAGCACTTGGGGGTTCAAAGTGCTCACCAGACATCTAGATAAGTTCCTTGGGAGGTCTAGTTTCCAAAATGGGGTCACTTGTGGGGGGTTCCACGGTTTCGGTACATCAGGGGCTCTGCAAATGTAAGATGATACCCGCAGAAGATTCCATCATCAGCATTTCATAGCCCCGACGTGTGCCCAAACAGTGGTTCACCCCACATATTGGGTACCAGCGTACTCAGGACAAACTGGACAACAACTTTTGGGGTCCAATTTCTCCTGGTACCATTGTGAAAATAAAAAATTGAGCACTAAAATATAATTTTTTGAGGAAAAAAAATATTTGTTATTTTCACGGCTCTGCATTATAAACGTTTGTGAAGCACTTGGGGGTTCAAAGTACTCACTATGCATCTAGATAAGTTCCTTAGGGGGTCTAGTTTCCAAAATGGGGTCACTTGTGGGGGAGCTCCAATGTTTAGGCACACAGGGGCTCTCCAAACACGACATGGTGTCCGATAACGATTGGAGCTTATTTTCCATTCAAAAAGTCAAATGGTGCTCCTTCCCTTCCGGACCCTGCCGTGCGCCCAAACAGTGGTTTATGACCATATATGAGGTATCGGTGCACTCAGGAGAAATTGCTCAACAAATTTTAGGATCCATTTTATCCTGTTGCCCATGTGAAAATGAAAAAACTGAGGCTAAAAGAAAATTTTTGTGAAAAAAATACTTTTTTTTACGGATCAATTTGTGAAGCACCTGGGGGTTCAAAGTGATCATTATGCATCTAGATAAGTTCCTTGGGGGGTCTAGTTTCCAAAATAGGGTCTCTTGTGTGGGAGCTCCAATGTTTATGCACACAGGGGCTCTCCAAACGCGACATGGCAAGCGCTAAATATTCCAGCATATTTTCCATTCAAAAAGTCAAATGGCACTCCTTCCCTTCTGAGCCCTGCCGTGCACCCAAACAGTGGTTTATAACCTCATATGAGGTCTCAGTGCACTCAGGAGAAATTGCCAAACAAATTTTAGGATCCATTTTATCATGTTGCCCATGTGAAAATGAAAAAATTGATGCCAAAAGAAAATTTTTGTTGGAAAAATTAAAATGTCCATTTTTTCTTTCCATGTTGCTTTAGGTCCTGTGAAGCACCTGAAGGGTTAATAATCTTCTTGAATGTGGTTTTGAGCACCTTGAGGGGTGCAGTTTTTAGAATGGTGTCACTTTTGGGTATTTTCTGCCATATAGACCCCTCAAAGTGACTTCAAATGTGAGGTGGTCCCTAAAAAAATGGTTTTGTAAATTTTGTTGTAAAAATGAGAAATCGCTGGTCAACTTTTAACCCTTATAACGTCCTAACAAAAAAAAATTTTTTTCCAGAATTGTGCTGATGTGAAGTAGACATGTGGGAAATGTTATTTAGTAACTATTTTGTGTCACATAACTCTCTGGTTTAACAGAGTAAAAATTCAAAATTTGAAAATTGCGAAATTTTCTAAATTTTTGCCAAATTTCTGATTTTTCCACAAATAAATGCAAAAATTATCGACCTAAATTTACAACTAACATGAAGCCCAATATGTCACGAAAAAAAAATCTCAGAATCGCTAGGATGCGTTGAAGCGTTCCAGAGTTATTACCTCATAAAGGGACACTGGTCAGAATTGCAAAAAAATGGCCTGGTCATTAAGGTCAAAATAGGCTGGACATGAAGGGGTTAATTGTTTAAATAATTTAAAAAAATGATATGGGACCCCTCTTTTCTTGATAACCAGCCATGATAAAACTGACAGCTGAGGGCCGCAGCTCACAGCTGTCTGATTTTGCCTGCGCTGGTTATCAAAAATACAGGGGAACCCATGTCATTTTTTAAAAAAATGTATTTATTTATAGCGCAGGTGCCTGCTAATGAATACTCTCATCAGTGGCGCCTGCTCTCGCTGCGATCAGGGACAGCAAGCGTATGCTGATGACAGTAGTACAATGCTGGCTCACATGCTGCTGACAGCGTAGGAACTGCAGCTCTCTGACCGGTGGTAATGATCTTACCGCTGAGCAGAGCCTGTGTTTGCCGTGTTGTCATGCAGATGACAGCATAACAAACAATGGATGTTTGCTCCCTCCATTCAGATGAATGGGGTTCAGGTACGAGTTCAGTTTCGGGTACTGTTTTGGTACCAGAACTAAAATTGTTTTTGGGGAGATTGGGAACAAGTTGTGGGAAATTAGAATTAGTTCATCTCACACCAGGATCTTCGTTGTATCTTCTGTGACAAATGATGGAATCTATGGATCTCTTCTTACCTTGTGTCTCTTGTCTTCCAGGAGTCGTCCCAATAGTCGTTCTCACTCATAAGACAGCGGGGTCTCTAACTAAAACAGAAGGAATATTCAGGGACATCGGAATCGACAGAATCTTTTCATTTGAGAATTACACCAGAGAAGATCACATGAAAACCAGAGGAAAACATGAAGAAGTCCTGAAATTCTTGTGTGAAGTCATTAGAGACGTTCAGTTTCAGGTGGAACAACCTCGAAATCCATCGGAGGAGATGAAGATGAGGAGGAAATTTGTGCTTAACTACATCCATGAGTGTGAAATGAAGGAACAGCAGAGAAAAGTGGAAAATATGAAGGCCTTAGAACAGGCACAGAAACAGAAAGGCCTAAAGCAACAAGAAGAGGAGATGAAGAAACGGAGGGAGGAAGAAGAGAGGAAGCAAGAGGAGGAATTGATCAGACGCCAGCAAGAGCTCCGATGGGAGAGAGAACGTGAAGAAGCTATACGAGAAGACATAATCACGGCCCAGACAGAAAACCCAGTTAAGAAACCAAGTTTAATTAAAAAAATTCTTAAAATAAAAAAAAAAGATTCCTAACAGAAGACTCAAGAGCAGACGATGGACCCTCGTCCCAGTTACCAGTATTCTGGGTTCCGAGCTGACATGTCTCCCCATCTGCTGCTGTTCAGTGCTTTACTTCTAAGATACATTGTAAGAATAAAAATCTTTCCTCCAGTCAACCGTCTCATGCCTTAGAAGACAGTAGAAAGTTATTTGTGTCTGTGGACAGAAAGTTTGCTTTTATAAATGTTTTCTTATGATGAGTGATTGCTCGGGATGCGATGGGAAGAAGGAGAATGGGCCGGGGAAGCGATGGGAAGAAGGAGAATGGGCCACGGAAGCGATGGGAAGAAGGAGAATGGGCCGGGGAAGCGATGGGAAGAAGGAGAATGGGCCGGGGAAGCGATGGGAAGAAGGAGAATGGGCCGGGGAAGCGATGGGAAGGAGAATGGGCCGTGGAAGCGATGGGAAGAAGGAGAATGGGCCGCGGATGCGACGGGAAGAAGGAGAATGGGCCGTGGAAGCGATGGGAAGAAGGAGAATGGGCCGCGGATGCGATGGGAAGAAGGAGAATGGGCTGGGGAAGCGATGGGAAGAAGGAGAATCGGCCGAGGAAGCGATGGGAAGGAGAATGGGGTGGGGAAGCAATGGGAAGAAGGAGAATGGGCCGGGGAAGCGATGGGAAGAAGGAGAATGGGCCGCGGATGCGATGGGAAGAAGGAGAATGGGCCGTGGAAGTGATGGGAAGAAGGAGAATGGGCCGCGGATGTGATGGGAAGAAGGAGAATGGGCCGGGGAAGCGATGGGAAGAAGGAGAATGGGCCGCGGAAGCGATGGGAAGAAGGAGAATGGGCCGGGGAAGCGATGGGAAGAAGGAGAATGGGCCGCGGATGTGATGGGAAGAAGGAGAATGGGCCGGGGAAGCGATGGGAAGAAGGAGAATGGGCCGCGGAAGCGATGGGAAGAAGGAGAATGGGCCGGGGAAGCGATGGGAAGAAGGAGAATGGGCCGGGGAAGCGATGGGAAGAAGGAGAATGGGCCGGGGAAGCGATGGGAAGGAGAATGGGCCGTGGAAGCGATGGGAAGAAGGAGAATGGGCCACGGATGCGACGGGAAGAAGGAGAATGGGCCGTGGAAGCGATGGGAAGAAGGAGAATGGGCCGCGGATGCGATGGGAAGAAGGAGAATGGGCTGGGGAAGCGATGGGAAGAAGGAGAATCGGCCGAGGAAGCGATGGGAAGGAGAATGGGGTGGGGAAGCAATGGGAAGAAGGAGAATGGGCCGGGGAAGCGATGGGAAGAAGGAGAATGGGCCGCGGATGCGATGGGAAGAAGGAGAATGGGCCGTGGAAGTGATGGGAAGAAGGAGAATGGGCCGCGGATGTGATGGGAAGAAGGAGAATGGGCCGGGGAAGCGATGGGAAGAAGGAGAATCGGCCGAGGAAGCAATGGGAAGGAGAATGGGCCGGGGAAGCGATGGGAAGAAGGAGAATGGGCCGGGGAAGCGATGGGAAGAAGGAGAATGGGCCGGGGAAGCGATGGGATGAAGGAGAATGGGCCGGGGAAGCGATGGGAAGGAGAATGGGCCGGGGAAGCGATGGGAAGGAGAATGGGCCGGGGAAGCGATGGGAAGGAGAATGGGCCGGGGAAGCGATGGGAAGAAGGAGAATGGGCCGGGGAAGCGATGGGAAGAAGGAGGATGGGCCGGGGAAGCGATGGGAAGAAGGAGAATGGGCCGCGGAAGCCATAAACCTGAGATCAGAATGAGAAATAATAGAGAAATGAAGAAGCAGAAAAGCGTGAAAACTGAAGATGAGAACGTGCTCAATGCAAAGTGAATTTTACAAAACTTAGTTCAGCAAGTTGGCGTCTGATCGGTAAAACCCAGGAGCTCAATGGAGCAGAGGAAGAGAGAAGGAAGCAGGGCAGCCACTGAATACAGGCGAAAAAAGGCAGCAGAGACAAAGTCAGAGCAGTGACAGCCCAAAGTTAGAAGAAAGGCAAGGAAAGGGTAAGGCTGGGGGCAACACGGCGACCTTGGCTGTGACACAGGTCATGAGGCCGATATTGGCTATATCTCACTGCTACATTGTGGCACAATACAAGTGATCGGGGTCACAGTGTATATTTCATGCTACCATGTTGGATTATTTTCGACATGTCGCAGTTGTGATACCCTAGAGCCGCAATATGACCCTGTTCACTTCTATTGTACTGCAGTGTAGCAGCAGCACAGAAAAGTTTGGCTACAAAACCTGAGTGGTGGCCAATGTCGCTGTGTAGCCTCAGTATAAAGGCAAAACAAAGATGAAGTGGAAACAGTGTAGGGAAGGTGATCTGACGGACGAAATTATTAGTAAGAAGGAAGGAAGGTTTGCACAGTTTAGGCAGATAGCAGTTATGACAGTGGGGGAACAGCTAGGAAAGTGTAGATGACGTGCAGTACCTTGGGTTGACCACTAGATGGCAGGGAGGAGTGTAAGTTCAGGACTTAACAGCAGCTTAGGGCTTTAGAAACCGTTGGTCATGGGGGGTGGAGTTACAGGGAATCGGGAAAGTTATAAATTTGACAGGAGGGTTCCAGAAAGTTCCAGTCCCCGGGAGGTGCTCAAGAGACAAGGAGTCTGTGACAGTTTGTGTGCTGTGAGGATAGCCAAACCAGGGGACTGAGGAGAGAGGAAGTCAGGGGGGTGGTCCTGACATGAAGTACCGCAGCACAGACGAGGCCCCGGGGAAAAGTGTACCGTATTGAAGGCGATAACTGACCAGTAAAAGTGCTGATGGTGAACGGGCCTAAGGCGGCCACAGTGACTGCACTGACAGGATCGTCACTAAGTGAAAAAGGGACAGTACGTGTGTTTACGACCCTGGTGGAAAAGTACGGTGTGTGTGTGTAACGGGGCCTGGACATGGAGGGCCATGAAGAGAAGTGCGGTGTATCGTGAGGGCCGTCAGTCGGACGGCGGAAAATAAACTTGGACCTGTTGCACCTGAAATCTGCCTCCATCTTTTGTCTTTACGTCACTGCGCGGTATACAGAGGGACCACCACCCAGCCCGGCCCGCGACCCACAGCAAGAATAAGTAGAAAATGCAGTCTCAGCCAATAGGAATGGAGATAGAAAGTACACCCCCTACAGGAAGGAAACAGGAGCTAAAAGGAAGATGAACTCTCACTATTAGGGAAGAGTCAGACGGCCGCGTAACTCGGATGAGGAGCGCAATGCAATGCTCACAATGGCCATTGACTCTCCCGACATGACAGCATGTACTTCTATGCAGCTGTCCTGCTCGGGGCGGGGGAGCCTATGGCCAATCCTAGCATTGAGCTACAATTCTCATCCGAGTTGTATGGCTGCTGAGTGCTGACTCTTCCCGCAAGCTGTAAGAAGGCCGTCAGTGGCCTAACCAAAGCCAATCTATAGATGATCCCAACCACATATTTCTACATGGAGACAGTGTTGGAGCATATAACAGCTGCAGGCTTATGTAGGGTGACAGCAGTGCAGTGACAGGAAAAAGATGGAGACATTATACAGGGTGAAGGCAGGGCAGTGACGGGCACAGGATGAAGACATTATACGGGGTGAAGGCAGTGCAGTGACTTGTAGAGAGTAGAGGTAGTGCAGTGACTGGTATCGGGTGGAGGCAGTTCAGTGACTTGTAGAGGTAGAGCAGTGACCGTATGGTGGAGGCAGTGCAGTGTCTTGCAGAGAGTAGAGGTAGAGCAGTGACTGGTATGTGGTGGAGTCAGTGCAGTGTCTTGCAGAGAGAAGTGGTAGAGCAGTGACTGGTATATGGTGGAGGCAGTGCAAATGTAGTGATAGCAGGTACGCTGGATGCAGTGACGTGTCGAGAGTCGGTTTGGTGCTTTTTATAATAATGTTTATGGCCTAGAGGTAACTTTCCTCAGTCTCAGCCTTCTCAACCCAAAGGGGTAACAAGGGTGGCCCTCGCAGGGGCTCAATACAAGTAAACACACAGAAGAGAACACAACTACGTCCGGCAGGAGCCGGTCACTACAGGGCCGCGGTATGGCCGACTACAGGTCCTTATCTATATAGTCAACTTAGCCGTCCTGACGTCCCTCGGCGTTCTAGACGGTGATCCTTCGGCGGGGCAGCCATTGGGCCCAGCTACTGAAGAATTGGCGTAGTCTTCGAGCGTTCTGCTGCTCCTGTGGCGCTGGGGCACCTCCGGCCCCGGAGGAGTCCTTGGACGAGTGGGCTGCAGCCCCTGGACTGGGGCAGGTGGCAGCAATGCGGGGTGGTGGGTGACAGGCCACCTGTGCAGCCAGCAGCTGCAACGGGGACTCCGTGGAGGGCAAAGGCTCGGCCCTTGCCACGGACCGGAGCGGGACAGTGGTGGCCGCCGACGGCACGGGACTTTCCGCGGCCACTGGTGAGAGCAGGACGGCTGCGGGTGGCGGGGAATGGGCCGCAGCCGCGGGCTGGGGCGAGGCGGCAGCGGCCGCGGGCTGAGGTGAGGTGGCAGTGGCCGTGGGCTGGAGTAGGGCAGCAGGTCTTGGACAGTCGTCTCAGCTCCGTCCCTCTGATGTCCTCAGTGAGGGTCTCCCCTGGCACTGGTAAGTCGCTTTGGTTCTCAGTCGCTCCCACGGTCTTCTGCTGCTTCTGTCCCGGTCTGCTGACTCATCATGACTAGCGCTCCCCGCCCCTTTTATATTGGCTCCTCCCCTAGCCCAGCTGTCCATCTCAACGGTCCGTCCCCAAACTCTGTCCCCCGGGAATGGTTTCCCCCAGAACCTAGAGGACGGCCCCCTTGGTTCCGGCCCGGACGGGGGCCGTTCTTCCCACACTCATAGTAACATAGCAACATAGTTTTGAAGGCTGAAGGGAGACCTTATGTCCATCTAGTTCAGCCTATTTTTAGTGCAGCTGTTCTGCATTGTTGATCCTGGGGAAGGCAAAAAACCCACAGAGTAGAGGCCAATTTTCTCCATAGGGAAAAAAATTCCTTCCCGTAAGCTGGGTCAACCATCTACCTATAATATTATGTTATTCGTAACCTTCTATACTGTTGCTCACAAGAAAAGCCTCCATTCCTTTCTTACATTCATTCAGTGAATTGGCCATCACCACTTCCTCAGGAAGAGAATTCCAGAGCCTCACTGCTCTTACCGTGAAGAACCCTCTTCTATGCTGGTGCAGAAATTGTCTTTCCTCCAAGCGAAGAGAATGCCCCCTTGTTCTTGTCACAGTCCTTGGTACAAACAGTTCATTGGAGAGATCTCTGTATTGCCCTCTGATATACTTGTACATATATATTAGGTCTCCCCTAAGTCTTCTCTTTTCTAGAGTAAATAGACCTAATTTTGATAACCTTTCTGGGTATTGTAGTGAACCAACTCCATTTATCATTTTAGTAGCCCGCCTTTGAACCCTTTCAAGTTCAGTAATGTCTTTCTTGAGCACCGGTGTCCAAAATTGCACACAATTCTCCAAGTGTGGTCTGACGAGTGATTTGTACAGAGGGAGAATTATGTTTTCATCTCATGTCCCCAGACCTCTTCTAATGCATCCCATCACCCTATTTGCTTTGGTGGCAGCTGCCTGACACTGGGCACTCCAATTTAGCTTCTTATTGACTAAGATGCCTAAGTCTTTTTGCATGTCTGATTTCCCCAGCAGTTTCCCATTTAGTAAGTAATTGTAGCATCTGTTTCTCCTTCCCATGTGCATAACCTTACACTTATCTGTGTTAAACCTCATTTGCCATTTTTCAGCCCAATTCTCCAATTTACTCAAATCTGTCTGTAGTTGCAAACTGTCCTCCTTTGTGTTAACCACCTTACATAGTTTTGTATCATCTGCAAATACTGATATTTTACTGTGTAAGCCATCCACTAGATCATTAATAAATATATTAAATAGTAGAGGGCCCAATACAGACCCCTGTGGTCCCCCACTAGTAACCCTGGCCCAATCTGAGGGTGCCCCATTAATAACCACTCTTTGTTTTCTATCACTAAGCCAGCTACCTACCCATCTACACACATTTTCCCCTAGCCCAAGCTTTCTCATCTTACTCACCAATCTTTTATGTGGGAAAGTGTCAAATGCTTTAGAGAAGTGGAGATAAATGACATCCAATGATTCTCCTTGGTCCATTTGAGAGCTTACATCCTCATAGAAGCTGATCAGGTTAGTTTGACAGGAGCGATCCTTCATAAATCCATGTTGATATGGAGTTAAACATTTATTAACATTGAGATATTCCATAATGGTATCCCTTAGAAACCCTTCAAAAATGTTACCCACAACAGATGTTAAGCTTACCGGCCTATAGTTTCCAGGTTCCCTTTTACACCCCTTTTTGAATATTGGTACCACATTTGCTTGCCGCCAATCAAAAGGAACAGACCCTGTTTCTATAGAGCCTTTAAATATAAGGAATAGAGGCCTGTCTATCACATGACTTAACTCCCTTAATATCTGAGGGTGAATGCCATCAGGGCCTGGTGATTTGTCAATTTTAATCTTACTAAGGCGGTTCTGCACTTCTTCCTGGGTTAGGCAGGTAATACTTAATGGGGAGTTTACATTATCACTTTGCATTTCCCCTGGCAAATCCTTTTCCTGTGTGAACACTGTTGAGAAAAAAGTATTTAAAACATTTGCTTTTCCAACATCGCTCTCCCCTGCCCTGTATGCTTGACAGTCCTGGGGCGAGGGTTTCGGTAGACTCTGGTTAGTCTTTCGAGACGACAGTCCTTGTCGCAATACGAACTGGTCCTGTTCATAACGTTCAGGGGGTTTTCCAGCTGTTGACCGCTCGGAGCGTCGAAGCACGGGTGTAGTGGAGTCTTCTGGGGTGGTGGAGGGTGGTCGAGTAGTCGATTCTGGTGGGAGGCCCGGGTCCACTGTAGTTCCACTACTTGGGTGACCTGCAGAAGCAGTTGGGAAGTCCTCTTCGTCGTCCAGGTCCTAGACTGCGGGCGGGGATCGGGGACCTGAGGGGTCGGTTCGGGTCACATGGGATCAGTGGACGCACAAGGCCGTAACATGTTACGGTGCACAACACGAGTGAGAGGCGCGTAGTTTTCTTCGGATTGTATTTCATACACAGGCCCGTCGGGGCTACTCCGGCGCAACACTCGGTACAGGTTCTCCTCCCATCGCGGTTCCAACTTGTTTTAGGGACGTTGATCTAGTACGAGTACTCGATCCCCAGCCTGGAAGTCAATGGGTGGGGGCAGCGCTCTCCCCGGGTGTTCTAGATCCTAGTGCTTCGTGTGGACGATCCGGTGGAGGGTTTGCAGTCGGTGCTGGTGGTTTTGGACCCACGAGGACACTCCGATCCGAGGTTGGGGTTCCTCCGTGTTTAACACCACTTTTGTAATTCCTTTGCCCTCCTGTCCGAACAGCAATGAGTAGGGGGTGTAACCAGTCACTCGGTGCACCCGGTTATTATATACCCACACCAGTTCAGGGACATATTCAGGCCAGCGGGCCGTTCGGTCGCTCTCCAGGGTGCGCAGCATTTGGATTAGTGTCCGATTGAATCGCTCGCAGGCCCCGTTTCCCTGCGGGTGGTACGGTGTAGTCCGAGACTTATTGATACCGTAGAGATGATGTAGCTCTTCCATGACTCTTCTTAGGAAGCACGCTCCTTGGTCCGAATGTATTCGTTGCGGACAGCCATACACTTGGATAAAGTTTTTACAAATCGCATAGGCGGCCGACTCCGCTGTCTGGTCTCGGGTGGGGGTGACCACGGCGAACTTGGTGAAATGGTCCACCATAACGAGACAATGTTCATACCCCTGATAGGCTGGACCTATGGTCAGATAGTCCACCGTGAGGAGCTCCAGGGGAGCTGATGTTACAATTGTCTGCACCAGGGCTCGTTGTGCGGGAGGTTTAGCGAGTTTGCACGGGCGGCAGGTTCAGCAAACTTCTTCCACAGCAGCGTGCAAGCGTGAATGGTACACTATCTGCTGCAGCCATTGCAAAGTCTTTTGAGCACCAAAGTAAGCCCCCTTCTCATGGGCTTCCAGAGCCAGTTGGCCGATATGGGTTCCGGGCACGATTACCTGCCATATTGTAGCCGACGTTGTTCGTGACACAGCTTTTCGATATAAAAGTCCCTTTTTGATGACTAGCTTTTCCCACTGGTGCAGCATCAGCAACATATCCTGGGTCAAAGTCTGTCTCTGTGAGCCAGTGAGCAACTTGCCTGTGGCCACCCATCGGCGCAGGAGTCCAATTTCTCTATCTTCCTGTTGATGCTGAATCCATTTGTCGCGTGGCTGTTCCAGTATTCCTCCTGAGAGCTCCGGATGAGGCGCTTCTTGCGCGTTGACTGTAAGCGCGGTGGTGGTGAGGGCAAACGGCGTCTCCTCCCCCTCTAATTCGTCGTCTCGATTCCTCCCTGGGGTGGTGTGTCAGATTCTGGAGAGTGCATCAGCGTGCACATATTCAGCTCCCCGTTTGTAGATGACCTTGTAGTTGAACTTGGCCATCCGAGCCACCCACCGCTGCTCTAGGGCGCCCAGTTTGGCATTCTCCAAATGGGCTAATGGGTTGTTATCCGTCCGCACCACGACTTCGGAGCCCGCCAGGTACTCTGCGAACCGTTCCGTCATTGCCTACACCACCAAGAGGAGCTCGAGCTTAAAGGAGCTGTAATTGTCCGGGTTGCGTTTGGAGTCATGCAGCGACTGGCTACCATAGGCGATCACTTTCTCCCGGCCGTCCTGCACCTGTGACAACACAGCTCCTAGTCCCTGGAGGCTCCTGTCAGTATGCAGGATGAATGGTTGCGAGAAATCCTCATATGCCAATACCGGGGCGTCCGAGAGTGCAGCTTTGAGATCTTGAAACGCATCCTCTTGCGATTGCTGCCACTGGATCTTCCGTCCATTCGCCCCGGATGGAGCCCCCTTCAGCAGGTCCTGCAGGGCTCGGGCTCGGCGTGCAAAATTCTTCACGAAACGACGATAGTAGCCGGCCAACCCCAGGAAGGCCCGCATGTCTTTCACCGTCTCGGGGGTAGGCCGCCCCTGGATGGCAGCAACCTTTTCCAGGGATGGTCTGACACCCTCCGCTGAGACGGTATGCCCCAGATATTCAATCTGGGTGCGGAACAGGTGGCTTTTCTGGGGCTTCACCTTTAATCCGTACTTCTGCCCCAACCGCCGCAGGTGGTCCTCGAACGTGGCGGAATAGATGATAATATCGTCCAGGTATAACAATGTGGCTTCAAAGTTGAGGTCTCCTAGACACCGCTCCATCAACCGCTGGAAGGTTCCTGGGGAGCTGGCCAGCCCGAACGGCATCTGATTAAACTCGAACAGTCTCATGGGAAGGATAAATGCCGTCTTGGCTCTGTCTTCCTCTGACATCGGCACCTGCCAGTACCCACTGGCCAGGTCTAGAGTTGAAAAGTAAGTCGTGTTCCCCAAGGCGGACAGAGATTCTTCTATGCGGGGCAGCGGATACGAATCCTTGATGGTGCAGGCATCCAACTTTTGATAGTCGACGCAAAAACGCAGAGTGCCATCTTTTTTACGAACCAGGACAATGGGGGCCGCCCAAGGGCTCTGGCTTTCTCGTATGACCCCCTTCGGAAGCATTTGGGCTAAGAGGGTTTTCACTTCCTGGTATAGCTGCGGTGGTATTTGCCGATATCGCTCCCAGATTGGGGCCGCTCCTGCTGTGGGGAACCCATGCCTGATGGCCGTGGTACATCCAAAGTCCTCCTCATGACTGGCGAAGACACTGTAATATTGTTCAAGAAGTGTCTCTTCCTGGAGGAGTTGGGCTGGCGCTAGGCCGGAAAGTTCGGCCCACATTCTCTCTGGGATCGCTCGACCTTTCTCCTGGGTCGAGGATACAGCAGTCTGTTGGGTTCATACCGTTACTGCCCAGGCATCTTCGGGCTGCACCTTCAACTGGACCACGGGGTCCGGCAGCATCTCCTCCAAAGGTCTTACTAGTTTGGCCATTTCGGCCAGGGGCTTCAGGGCGATATCTTGGTCTTCCAGGTTGACACAAAGCACCAGCACGGTCCCTTCCCGCACCGTGGCCAGAGAGCGGGCTACCAGTATGCCAGGGTGTAGGCGCTCCGAGTAACACGGTTCCACCTGCACCTCCACGCCCTCCAGTGGCATCGGGGCGCGGATCGGCAGAGCCACCACCATCTGCCCTGGATGAAGCACGAGCGGGGGGACCGCCAGCGCGATGACCTTGCCCAGCGCCTCACCCTCTTGGCACTCCTGAAGCACTCGCTCCTCCCGCACCAACCGCTGGAAGACCTGCCCTTGGGCCGTGCGAGAACCCCACTGCGTCTCCTGCGTGGGATCGTTGAGGAGCAGGTTGCCGAACTCCCGCAGTATGTTCATGCCCAAGATAATTGGATGATGATTGTTAGTCTCTCCCTGGGTCAGGACCACTCCCCGGCAGCCGAGGGATTTACCACATAGTGTCAGCTGGAGCCACACCACTCTGGCAACAGGTACCGGCAGTTGGTTTGTGGACACTAGTCATATCATGGGCCCCCACTGGGGCCTAGCTGCTTCCGGGAAATGCCGCCGGAAGCAAGCTGCCGGCATGGCCGTCAACTGCGACCCAGTATCCACTAGGCACCGTACGGCATGACCCTAGACTTTGGCCCACACTATTGGGCACTTAGCGACCAGTTCTTCGGGACTTCCACCACGCCTAGTCGTGGCTTCTGGCTCTGAGCGGCGTCCCCCATGCCCGGAGCCCTCTATTTTAATGTCCGCCGGGGTGGGTATCTCCCACGCCGTGGACACTCCCTTGCGAAGTGGCCCAGTTCTCCACTCTCATAACACCGAGGCGGTGAGGCTCGGCCACCCTGGGTATTACGAGGCCCCCAAGGCCTGGGATTGTAGCCAGGCCAGCCGGGTGTGGGCTCCGTCCTCTTCTTTTCTTCAGCCAGCTCGCCCCGGATACTCTTCAATTCTTGTCTCATTTCCTCAATCCATTGAGGCTCTTCGACAACGCTTACGGAAGCCTCCATGCTCCGGGCCTTCCCCACGGGAGCCATCATCCCCTGCTCCTGCTCTCGTACCCGGGCCTGACTCCCCACTTTGGAGAAGGCTCTACGTGGGTTCACTCGGATATGTTCCCGCAATGCCTGCTTGATTAACGGGTCCAGGAGTCCAGTCACTAGCAGATCACGCAGGGTAATGTCGATGGGTCCTACCCCTATTCCGTCCTTCCTCTCTATGGCTGTGTGTAGCTCCTGCAGGGCGTTCATATACTGGGTGATGGTCTCCCCCTCCCTCTGCATCCGACTAAACAACCGGGTTCTCAACTCCCCCACGTTTGTTGGATCCCCGTGGGTTTCTTCCACGATCTGCAAGACCCTGGTGAAGGTGTTGCGGCGCCCTGGGGGTCTCAACATCACTGACTTCCAAGCTTCCCCATCTAACTCCATAAGGGCCACCTCAGCCTCTAAATCGGGGGTCATGGGGTGCATGCGGAAAAGGCCCCGCATATGCTCTGTCCAGCTCCACAACAGCGTATCGCAGCCAGAAAACCGGGGCAAGTTACTTAGCATAGCCCCCAAAGAGATGCTGGAGAGGGGACCCCCATTATCAGCAGCACCCGCAGCCCCACTCTGGTTGGGAGCACCGCCGTCTGTGCTCGGAGACTGCATCCTGCCGACTAAGCCAAATGTAGTGCTAGCAGGTACGCAGTGACGAGTCGCGAGTCAGTTTGGTGCTTTTTATAATAACGTTTATGGCCTAGAGGTAACTTTCCTCAGTCTCAGCCTGTTCAACCAAAAGGGGTAACAAGGGTTGCCCTCGCAGGGGCTCAATACAAGTAAACACACACAGAAGAGAACACGACTAAGTCCAGCGGGAGTCGGTCACTATAGGGCCGCGGTATGGCCGACTACAGGTCCTTTACTATATAGTCAACTTAACCATCCTGACGTCCCTCGGCGTTCTCGACGGTGGTCATTCGGCGGGGCAGCCGCTGAGCCCAGCTACTGAAGAGTTGGTGTAGTCTTCGAGGGTTCTGCCGCTCCTGTGGCGCTGGGGCACCTCCGGCCCCGGAGGAGTCCTTGGATGAGAGTGGGCCGCAGCCCCTGGACTGGGGCAGGCGGCAGCGATGCGGGGTGGCAGTTGACAGGCCACCTGTGCAGCCAGCAGCTGCGACGGGGACTCCGCGGTGGGCAATGGCTCTGCCCTTGCCGCGGACCGGAGCGGGACAGTGGTGGCCGCCGACGGCACGGGACTTGCCGGGGCCACTGGTGAGAGCAGGGTGGCTGCGGGTGGTGGGGAATGGGCCGCAGCCGCGGGCTGGGGCGAGGCAGCAATGGCAGCAAGCGACCGCGGGCAGGCCGCAGCCACGGGCTGGGGAAAGGCGGCAGTGGCCGCGGGCTGAGGCGAGGCAGCAACGGCCGCGGGCTGGAGCGGGGCAGCAGGTCTCGGACGGTCATCTCGGCACCGTCCCTCTGATGTCCTCAGTGAGCGTCTCCCCTGGCACTGGTAAGTCGCTCTGGCTCTTAGTTGCTCCCAAGGTCTCCTGCTGCTTCTGTCCCGGTCTGCTGACTCATCGTGACTAGCGCTCCCTGCCCCTTTTATATTGGTTCCTCCCCTAGCCCAGCTGTCCATCTCAACGGTCCGTCCCCGAACTCTGTCCCCCAGGACTGGTTTCCCCCGGAACCTAGATGACGGCTCCCTTGGTTCCGGCCCGGACACCCGACGGGGGTCGTTCTTCCGACACAGTGACTTGTAGAGAGTAGAGGTAGAGCAGTGACTGGTATATGGTGGAGGCAGTGTAGTGACTTGCAGAGAGTAGAGGTAGAGCAGTCACCGGTATATGGTGGAGGCAGTGCAGTGACTTGCACAATTGAAGTATAGCAATAACTGGTAAAGGCCAGAGAGAATGCAGTGATGGGCACAATATAGGGCCAGTGCAGTAACTGGATCAGGGTAGATGTCCTGAAGTGACAATCAGACAGTGTAGTAAACAGTAAATAGCATAAGTATTGCAGTGCCTGGCACAGAGGCTCAGAGGATTCAGATGGAGTCGGTGATTATCGCATCACAGATAACGCTGTATAATGCAGAATGTAACTGTTCAAGATTCCTATCTGAGCCCAAGTCTCCTGCTGTTCAGTACTGGATCTCTGGACTAATGAAGACGTCTCCTGCCATCCAGTACTGGGTCTCGGGACTAGTGAAGACGTCTTCTGCCGTCCAGTACTGGATCTCGGGACTAATGAAGACGTCTCCTGCCATCCAGTACTGGATCTCTGGACTAATGAAGACGTCTCCTGCCGTCCAGTACTGGATCTCGGGACTAATGAAGACGTCTCCTGTCGTCCAGTACTGGATCTCGGGACTAATGAAGATGTCTCCTGCCAACCAGTACTGGATCTCGGGACTAATGAAGACGTCTCCTGCCGTCCAGTACTGGACCTTGGTGTGACGAACAGCCCACCGCCGTTCGTCCACTTACGGGCGACACTAACGGGAGTCCCGCTGCCACCAAAACGCGATGGACAGCGGACCCTGTGTCACCACTATGTCACAGTCCCACCACTGACACGGGTGTATCAGCGGACGGAGGGGCGTGACACAATGCCGGCACACGGCTATCACAGGCGCAGTGGGGCTTATCTTAGTTATCCCAACACTGGCACCATGTGACCAAAAATATCCAGCAAGCTAATCTCGCTCTACAATTTGCCGCAGGGGGAGTTTAATTTGGATGCCCCACCACTGCTATCAATCTTCCAAGTACTGCGGGGATTTATGTATATCCCACTTTCTCAGTTCCACTTTGGAACTCGCAGCTCTCCGGCGCCCCCCTTACCCTCAGGTCAGTCAGGGAACTGCACCTAGGATAATTAGTCGCCGGACGGGCTGCCTGTTGTGAACCGGCAATTAGGCTTCTGCAGTAAGGGAATTATCAATGCTGTGGCTGAAGCCCCTTACTCAGCAATATAAGACCCTTCTAGACTGCCAGCAAGCCGTAATAGCCGTACACAACGCGCTGCCACCAGTCACGGTTACTTAATTCACAGTGTTAAATTAAGAGGGTCCGTGGCAAACCCCTTGAATTAGTAGCGATTATCTATCAAAGGCGTATAGTTCGATTCTTAGAGCATGGAGACAGATCTAAATAATTTCATTTATTTTCCGAAAGAGGACAGTGATTACAGATAAAAGTTGCTATAAAATTGAGACATAAAATATGTACAGTACAGGTATAAAATAAAAGTGGAGAAAACAAAGAGATTACACTCACAGTTCCATATTGTTCCTTAGGCAGACCATGCGGCTAAGGTGGGTGGAGGCGGAGCTGCACTTCTCCGCTCATTGGGGTCCTTCTAGCACGACGACTTGAGCTGTTCTGAGCTGGTTTGCCCAGGAAATGCCTTATAGACTTTCCTATGTGACATCACAGAGAGGTGCATTCTGGGTTGATCCCACCTCTCTTATCCAAGTTATGTTTTGGCTACAAAACTTAGATTAGCTATAACTTTATGGGAGAAGCTGGTATGGACTCATCAGTGGTATCATGTTTCCCAGCGTAATGAGCCCATCAAGAAAACATCAAACATCTATGCGATATGACCGTCCATTTGGGCGCAAATCCTATCTCATGTTCTGGACAGGGTAGAACTTCGAAACATACGCGGTCTCGAAGCTGGGACCGCTCAGGTTACAAAAATATGATTTTCATATCTCTAGGGTATTTGGTTCTTATGGTATAGTCTCTCATAGTTTTATTCGTTTCAAACAAAGAAGTTTTTCCCGCTCTGAAGAGGAGAGAAGGCAAATGGTGTGAGGAAGATGGTCTAGCTAATTAACATTCCTGCTCTTCCAGAGGAAGTGGCAGGGTTGATAAAACCTGGGGGGAAGGAATTCCTACTACTGAGAGTTTACAATGTCCTAGGATGGAGGATTTGTTAGCACATTGCAACAGAAAACATATCTTGCAGACATGGTACATCACACCTCCACCCTTAAGAGGGCGCTAAGGAGGCATTACCTCTCGGTAATCGGCCATGCGCACCTCAGCGGGTTCGCCCCGGCGGGACAACCCATCGGCATTGCCGTTTTCACTGCCCTTCCTGTGTTTTACAGTAAAATCGTACTGTTGAAGGGCAAGGCTCCAGCGGAGCAATCTTCCATTGGTTCCGGACACTGTGTGCAACCAGCTCAGAGGGTTGTGGTCGGTTACCACCGTGAAGGCGCGCCCATACAGGTAGGGCTGCAAACGCTGCAGTGCCCACACCATGGCCAGACACTCCTTCTCGATGGTCGAGTATGCCACTTCCCTCGGCAAAAGTTTCCGGCTCAGGTACAACACGGGGTGCTCTTGGTCCCCCGAGTCGACCTGGCTAAGCACAGCACCGAGGCCAAACTCGCTGGCGTCGGTCTGTACCAGAAACGGGCGACTGCTGTCGACTGCTCTCAACACTGGAGAGTTGCACAGGGCTGCTTTCAAAGCTTGGAAAGCCGCCTCACAGTCATCTGTCCAGTTGACTGTTTGGGGTAGCCTCTGCTTGGTGAGGTCAGTCAAGGGTTTGGCAAGGGCGCTATAGTCCTGTACGAACCGCCTATAGTACCCTGCAGTGCCCAAGAAGGACTTCACCTGTTTCTTGGTCCTGGGGGTGGGCCAGGACACGATTGCGTCCACTTTTTCTGGCTCCGGACTCATGGAACCCCCGCCTACCCGGTGCCCCAGGTAGTGGACCTCGCGCATGCCTATCTGGCACTTCCCCGGCTTGATGGTCAGGCCTGCCTGGTGAAGACGCTTGAGCACCTCCTGGAGGTGCTGAAGGTGTTCCTCCCAGGTGGAACTGAAGACGGCAATATCGTCTAAGTACGCCACTGCGTACTCCTCCAGTCCCCGAAGCAGGTGGTTGACCATCCGCTGGAAAGTGGCAGGGGCATTCTTCATGCCGAAGGGCATGACCGTGGACTCGTACAGTCCAAAGGGGGTGATAAAGGCGGATTTCTCCTGCGCCTCAGGGCTCAGGGGAATCTGCCAGTATCCCCGACTCAAATCCATGATGGATATGTAGTTGGCGTTTGTCAACCGCTCGAGCAGATCCTCGATGCGCGGCATTGGGTGGGCATCAGGGGTTGTGATGGCGTTGAGCCCCCTGTAGTCCACGCAGAACCATAGAATCATAGAATCATAGAATCATAGAATCATAGAACCGGGTGGTTCGATCCTTTTTAGGCACGAGGACTACAGGTGAAGCCCACGCACCTTTTGACCGTCGAATCACTCCCAGCCTTAACATCTCATCGACCTCTTGGCGCATGACTTGTTGCACCGTTTCAGAGATCCGATAAGGTGTTCGCCGTAATGGGGCGTGATTCCCGGTGTCCACCTCATGAACCGCTAACTCCGTCCTCCCAGGACGGTTGGTGAACACGGGCCGGAAGAGTTCCAGGGTGGCCATCAACTGCAACCGCTGGGACACGGTGAGCGAACCACTTATCTCCATGTCCTCAATGGACCCATTGGCCTTGGCCTGGGCCAGCATGTCCAGGAGGGAATCTTCCTCCCCATCCTCTGGCAGATTGCAGACCGGTAGGACGCAAGCTTCACGTTCGTAGTGCGCCTTCAGCATGTTGACGTGAAAGGCCTTGCGCCTACCCCGAGCATGGTCAAGCGTGACCACGTAGGTGACCGGGTTGAGCTGTTGGTGGACGACGTACGGGCCTTCCCAGGCTGCCTGAAGCTTATCCGTTGGTACAGGGACCAGCGCCCACACCTTTTGACCCACCTGGTAGGTCCGCTCCCGGGCGTTCTGGTCGTACCAGTGCTGCTGGTCAGCCTGAGCCTGCGTCATGTTGTCATGCACCAACTGCGTCAAGGTCTGCATCTTGTCACGGAAGCGCATGACATAATCCACGATGGACACTTCTGTGGGGTTTGGCTCATCTTCCCAGGATTCTCTTATCAACCCAAGGGGTCCCCGGACTCGCCTGCCATACAGGAGCTCGAAGGGGGAGAACCCGGTCGAGGCCTGCGGAACTTCTCTGTAAGCGAACAGCAGGTGTGGGAGGTACCGCTCCCAGTCGCGCCCTTGGGTCTCAACCAGTATGCGGAGCATCTGTTTGAGGGTACCGTTGAAGCGTTCACACAAACCATTAGTCTGTGGGTGATACGGACTCGATACCAGGTGCGTCACCTGCATTTTCTCACAGAGAGCCTCCATTAGGCGAGACATGAATTGGGGCCCTTGATCGGTAAGCATCTCCCTGGGAAATCCTACTCTTGAAAAGATGGTCACCAGTGCGTCAGCCAAATTATCTGCCCTGGTTGAAGACAGAGCTACTGCCTCTGGGTACCGGGTAGCGTAGTCTACCACGGTGAGAATGTATCGCTTTCCGGAGCTGCTGGGGATGGACAGCGGTCCTACAATGTCCACCGCGATTCTCTGGAAAGGCTCCTCTATCACCGGCAAAGGAATAAGGGGAGCCTTAAGAGCAGGCCCCGCCTTACCCACTTTTTGACAGGTGGCACAGGAGCGGCAGTAGTGTGTTACATCTGTCCCCATCTTGGGCCAATAGAAGTGTTGAGACAGCCGTGCCTTTGTTTTGCTGATCCCCAAGTGTCCAGCGAGTGGAATCTCATGGGCAATCCGCAACAACTCAGTTCTGAACTGATAGGGGACGACCAGCTGTCTTTCCCTCAACCACTCCTTTTTAGGATCTCCGGGTACTGTCTCCCGGTACAACCTTCCTCGTTCCCAGAACACCCTCTCCTTATCAGACTTGGAGGTGGGCGTCTCGGCGAGACCTCTCAATTTCTCCAGGCTGGCATCTGAGTGCAGAGCAGCCTGGAACTCCATGCTGGAGGCTGCCAGAAGTGACGTCAGGGTCCCCTCTTTACTGGGACCCTCTGGAACCGGCTCTGGGTTCACCTCTGGTTCAGTCTCTCCTGTAGCAGCAGAGGGTCCAGAAGACAGTGCGTTACCTGCGATCTGGGCACTCTGACTGCGTGTGACAGCTGCTATGTATGCTGTCTCCCTGGGGATTTCTGCAGACCCACCAGCTGGTGCTGCCCTGGGCTCTACCTCCCCATCCACCCCCAACACTTCAGGAGCAGTGCTACTTATGGGCCAGTTACCTTCCTCGGTGGCACTGGTCAGCTGCATGGCATTACCTTCCTCATGGTCCCCATGCACCTCCCCATTTCCTTGAGCACCGTTGCTTACTCCTGCCAGGGGTTCCTCAGCCGTCTCACTCCGCAGAGTGACGGGGCTGAGCACTTCGGTACCTGTGGACACATCTACCGCTTCAAAGAAAGGGTTAACGGGTTCAGTCGGCACAGATACATCAACATCATCATCATCCTTCCTAGGAGAAGAATGGTTATCAGTTTGCTTTGGTACATTCACATCAGCATCAGCATCGTACCTGGGGAAAGAATGGTTGTTAGTTGCATCATTACTCATCAAGGCATTAGCAGGTAACACATTCAGTTTCCCATCATCAACATCATCAGGGTTAACGTTACCCTTATTATCAGTTTGGGGAAGGGTTTCAGGGACATAGTATGCAACCATCCTCCCCAAGTCAGTCCCCAATAAAACATCAGTGGGCAAATTTTCAGACACTCCCACCTCCCTCAACCCGCTCCCGGCACCCCAGTCAAGAAAAACTCGTGCCACTGGCAAGGGACAACGGGTGCCTCCAATCCCGGTGACAGTCAGGGTTTTCCCCTCAACAAACTCTTCAGGGGCCGCCAGTCCAGGACGGATGAGGGTTCGTTCAGCCCCGGTGTCCTTGAGGCCTGTAGCAAGACGGGCCCCCACCTGAACAGGTTGAACGTTGTCGTCAGCCCTCCCAACCACACCTCCCACCAAAAGAACAGAGGCATTGGGCCCGGGGCCTTGGCTGGGGGGTTCTTCGGCCTGTTCGGACAGGTGTAAAAGAAGTGACCAGGCCGCTGGCAGTGGTGACACAGGCGACTGTCAGTAGCCGGCCTGTTGTTGGCAACAGGGACAGGGCCTCCGGAGGGACGGCTAGCTGGGGCATTGGGGTTGGTTGCTGGCTTACCCCCTTTCCAGCTGGTGGCGACTGGCCTCCGCGTCTCGGGCTTCCGGTTGGCCTCGTGGTTGTCGGCGATCTGCGCCGCTTTGTCCGCGTTCGTTGGTTCGCGGTCCAGGATGAACTGTCGGACCTCAGCTGGGCAGAGATGCAGGAACTGGTCTTTGATCATCAGGTCCCGTAGCTGCTCAAAGGTTTCAACGGACAGTCCATGGATCCACTGGTCAAAGTGGGTCCTGAGTCCTTGCACCACATCACTGTAGCTATCGTGTGGGCCACGTTGGAGGTGTCGGAACTTCTTTCGGTATACCTCAGGTGTCAGCCGGTATTTGGCGATCAGCGCCTGCTTTATGGCGTCATAGTCATCATCGGCTTCTGGCGGAAGAGAAGCAAATGCCTCCAGGGCTTTGCCTTTTAGCCCTGGGGTCAAGTACCTTGCCCATTGGTCTCTAGGCAGCTGGTACTGTCTGCAGGCTTTCTCAAAGGCTCGCAGAAATGTGTCCAAGTCCCCGTCCTTTTCCATCACGGGAAAATGCTCTGGCCGGGGTTTAGGAGTCTGGACGCTGCTGGGCTCACGGCTTCAGGCTGTGAGGGCATTCCCACCCCGCTGGAGTACCTCCAGTTCATGGGCCCTCTGCGCCTGGCGCTCGGCTCTCTCAGCCTCAGCTTGGCGCTCAGCTCTCTCCGCCTGGCGCTCGGCTCGCTGCTCTGCTCTCTCTCGAGCTTGCTGGATCAGCCTCACCCGCCCATCACTGTCTTCGGCGGGGAGTTCGTCCAAGGCCATTTGCAGATAGGGGTCCACCCCGTTCTGGTTGAATGTGGGGCCAGCGCTCAGGAGTGGAGCCTCTGCTGCAGCCCCATTGCAACTTGGGCCAACTTCTGCGCTCGCTGGATTCTGGTCGTTGTCCAGCTGCACTAGAGCCGCGATCATTTGAGCTCTGTTTTTGTTCGTGGCGTCAAGGCCTTGGTACGTGCATAACGCAGCAAGAACTTCCTTTGTCTGCCGGGTGTACCAAGGTTCTCCTTTTGCCGCCATGGTTGCCAAATAAAAGATAGAAAAAGAAAAACGAAGAAACGGGAGGGGGATACTTGCAAGTACACACTAATGTCTCAGGACTAGTAACCACTGAGTCTGTTCTCCAAAACCTATGATGCAGGATTCCCGCAGGAACCGTGCAGGTTTTTAGTGAGAGGAATGATTGCTCAAACCAAATCACTAATGCTCTAGGATTATCCCACCGCGCTGCCACCAATATGTGACGAACAGCCCACCGCCGTTCGTCCACTTACGGGCGACACTAACGGGAGTCCCGCTGCCACCAAAACGCGATGGACAGCGGACCCTGTGTCACCACTATGTCACAGTCCCACCACTGACACGGGTGTATCAGCGGACGGAGGGGCGTGACACAATGCCGGCACACGGCTATCACAGGCGCAGTGGGGCTTATCTTAGTTATCCCAACACTGGCACCATGTGACCAAAAATATCCAGCAAGCTAATCTCGCTCTACAATTTGCCGCAGGGGGAGTTTAATTTGGATGCCCCACCACTGCTATCAATCTTCCAAGTACTGCGGGGATTTATGTATATCCCACTTTCTCAGTTCCACTTTGGAACTCGCAGCTCTCCGGCGCCCCCCTTACCCTCAGGTCAGTCAGGGAACTGCACCTAGGATAATTAGTCGCCGGACGGGCTGCCTGTTGTGAACCGGCAATTAGGCTTCTGCAGTAAGGGAATTATCAATGCTGTGGCTGAAGCCCCTTACTCAGCAATATAAGACCCTTCTAGACTGCCAGCAAGCCGTAATAGCCGTACACAACGCGCTGCCACCAGTCACGGTTACTTAATTCACAGTGTTAAATTAAGAGGGTCCGTGGCAAACCCCTTGAATTAGTAGCGATTATCTATCAAAGGCGTATAGTTCGATTCTTAGAGCATGGAGACAGATCTAAATAATTTCATTTATTTTCCGAAAGAGGACAGTGATTACAGATAAAAGTTGCTATAAAATTGAGACATAAAATATGTACAGTACAGGTATAAAATAAAAGTGGAGAAAACAAAGAGATTACACTCAGTTCCATATTGTTCCTTAGGCAGACCATGCGGCTAAGGTGGGTGGAGGCGGAGCTGCACTTCTCCGCTCATTGGGGTCCTTCTAGCACGACGACTTGAGCTGTTCTGAGCTGGTTTGCCCAGGAAATGCCTTATAGACTTTCCTATGTGACATCACAGAGAGGTGCATTCTGGGTTGATCCCACCTCTCTTATCCAAGTTATGTTTTGGCTACAAAACTTAGATTAGCTATAACTTTATGGGAGAAGCTGGTATGGACTCATCAGTGGTATCATGTTTCCCAGCGTAATGAGCCCATCAAGAAAACATCAAACATCTATGCGATATGACCGTCCATTTGGGCGCAAATCCTATCTCATGTTCTGGACAGGGTAGAACTTCGAAACATACGCGGTCTCGAAGCTGGGACCGCTCAGGTTACAAAAATATGATTTTCATATCTCTAGGGTATTTGGTTCTTATGGTATAGTCTCTCATAGTTTTATTCGTTTCAAACAAAGAAGTTTTTCCCGCTCTGAAGAGGAGAGAAGGCAAATGGTGTGAGGAAGATGGTCTAGCTAATTAACATTCCTGCTCTTCCAGAGGAAGTGGCAGGGTTGATAAAACCTGGGGGGAAGGAATTCCTACTACTGAGAGTTTACAATGTCCTAGGATGGAGGATTTGTTAGCACATTGCAACAGAAAACATATCTTGCAGACATGGTACATCACACTTGGGACTAATGAAGATGTCTCCTGCCGTCCAGTACTGGATCTCGGGACTAATGAAGATGTCTCCTGCCGTCCAGTACTGGATCTCGGAACTAGTGAAGACGTCTTCTGCTGTCCAGTACTGTATCTCGGGACTAATGAAGACGTCTCCTGCCGTCCAGTACTGGATCTCTGGACTAATGAAGACGTCTCCTGCAATCCAGTACTGGGTCTCGGGACTAGTGAAGACGTCTTCTGCTGTCCAGTACTGGATCTCGGGACTAATGAAGTCGTCTCCTGCCGTCCAGTACTGGATCTCGGAACTAGTGAAAACGTCTTCTGCTGTCCAGTACTGTATCTCGGGACTAATGAAGACGTCTCCTGCCGTCCAGTACTGGATCTCTGGACTAATGAAGACGTCTCCTGCCATCCAGTACTGGGTCTCGGGACTAGTGAAGACGTCTTCTGCCGTCCAGTACTGTATCTCGGAACTAATGAAGACGTCTCCTGCCGTCCAGTACTGGATCTCGGGACTAATGAAGACGTCTCCTGTCGTCCAGTACTGGATCTCGGGACTAATGAAGATGTCTCCTGCCGACCAGTACTGGATCTCGGGACTAATGAAGATGTCTCCTGCCGACCAGTACTGGATCTCGGGACTAATGAAAACGTCTCCTGCAGTCCAGTACTGGACCTTGGGACTAATGAAGATGTCTCCTGCCATCCAGTACTGGATCTCGGGACTAATGAAGATGTCTCCTGCCGACCAGTGCTGGATCTCGGGACTAATGAAGACGTCTCCTGCCGTCCAGTACTGGACCTTGGGACTAATGAAGATGTCTCCTGCCGTCCAGTACTGGAACTCAGGACTAATGAAGTCGTCTCCTGCCGTCCAGTACTGGTTCTCGGAACTAGTGAAGACGTCTTCTGCTGTCCAGTACTGTATCTCGGGACTAATGAAGACGTCTCCTGCCGTCCAGTACTGGATCTCGGAACTAATGAAGACGTCTTCTGCTGTCCAGTACTGGATCTCGGGACTAGTGAAGTCGTCTCCTGCCGTCCAGTACTGGTTCTCGGAATTAGTGAAGACGTCTTCTGCTGTCCAGTACTGTATCTCGGGACTAATGAAGACGTCTCCTGCCGTCCAGTACTGGTTCTCGGAACTAGTGAAGACGTCTTCTGCTGTCCAGTACTGTATCTCGGGACTAATGAAGACGTCTTCTGCCGTCCAGTACTGGATCTCGGAACTAATGATGACGTCTCCTGCCGTCCAGTACTGGATCTCGGGACTAATGAAGACGTCTCCTGCCGTCCAGTACTGGATCTCGGGACTAATGAAGACGTCTCCGGCCGTCCAGTACTGGATCTCGGGACTAATGAAGACGTCTCCTGCCGTCCAGTACTGGTTCTCGGAACTAGTGAAGACGTCTTCTGCTGTCCAGTACTGTATCTCGGGACTAATGAAGACGTCTTCTGCCGTCCAGTACTGGATCTCGGGACTAATGAAGACGTCTTCTGCCGTCCAGTACTGGATCTCGGAACTAATGATGACGTCTCCTGCCGTCCAGTACTGGATCTCGGGACTAATGAAGACGTCTTCTGCCGTCCAGTACTGGATCTCGGGACTAATGAAGACGTCTCCTGCCGTCCAGTACTGGATCTCGGGAATAATGAAGATGTCTCCTGCCATCCAGTACTGGATCTCGGGACTAATGAAGATGTCTCCTGCTGTCCAGTACTGGATCGCCGCAGGACTAACAAAGATGTTTCCTGTCGTCCAGTACTGGATCTTTGGACTAATGAAGACGTCTCCTGCCAACCAGTGCTGGATCTCGGGACTAATGAAGACGTCTCCTGCTGTCCAGTACTGGACCTTGGGACTAATGAAGATGTCTCCTGCCGTCCAGTACTGGATCTCGGAACTAATGAAGACGTCTCGTGCAGTCCAGTACTGGATCTCGTGACTAATAAAGACGTCTCCTGCTGTCCAGTACTGGATACACTCTCTCCCATATCTTGTGCCATGTGATGTATCCAGGACTTCTCCTGATACTTTGCTCTTGTACGTTATCACTGAAGATACTATTATTTGCATATGTATCACAACAAGCTCAGAGTTTCCTTAGTTTCCAGTTTCTTTCCTTGTATTTGTTTTCTCACTGGATGATAGTAGGGATACAATGTATCAGTGTCAATGAACTCCATGAACCTTAATAATTTTATTTCTACAGCGCCAACATATTCCGCAGCACTTTGCATTATAGAGGGGACTTGTATAGACAATAGACATTACAGCATAGCAATAATCACAGATTAATAGATACTAAGAGGAATGAGGGCCCTGCTCGCAAGCTTACAGTCTATGAGTGTTGTGATCCTCCAGTGATGATAACTGCACAGCTCCTCATGTGGGTCCATCATCCATTACCCATGCCGGTGGAGCCACTGCTGGCGATGTCTCTATGGTGTCTCTGGTGCTGCCGGCTGGGAACATGGGAGCTCATTGTCTGCTACTCTGCACTTTAGCATTTGGCAGACTGAGCTGGGGAATATGACAGAGATAGCGAGGTCTCACCCATTATCGATCTGACTCATCTACTACTCATACCCGGGATCCATCATCAGGACAACTATGATGAATATTGATGAAATGCTGAATTTCTTTGTTGCACCAGGTATTGAGGAGAACTCGCTCTCCTTAGAGGGGCTCTCATGTTCTATATTCAGGCGTGCACCGCTCCTCTGCCTCTGATCTGCTTGATGAGGGGTCAGTAGGAGGCATGGCTGTGCCGATAGCCTGGACCGTGCACTCCTCAATACTGTAAGCAGAGTCATCTTTGCCTCCACCAAGCAGAGGAACACGGGGAACTGAAGGAGGCCAGATACAGCGCTTCATGTACTAAACTATAGAATAAAAAATCCATCTGTATTTGCATAGAGGCAAATTGTAAAATATCTTGTTTTCTTTGGGACTTTGCAACTGTCCTCATTTCATTGGATGGGACACCCCTATAAGAAGATTGAATGTGGATGGAGTCCTTCTTCCCTCCTTTCCTTCCTTCCTCCTTTCCTCTCTCCCTGTCATGGTGTGACGGTCCTGTGTGGCGCGACCCACTGACCGGTCAGTCACAAAACCAACAGAGACAAACAAGGGGACACCGGGGACACAATTACATAGGTGGGCCCTGCAATAGGGACCGGGGAAATGGACACCTCCTGCACTCTCCTAAGGAAGTGCCCTGAACTCTCCTGACGTTCCCTATACAGTTTCTTTCAACCTGTCGCTGACCAGGATACCTGAGCCCTGACTTGCCCTGCACCTATCCCTTACTAGGGAACTGGCAAGTGCGGACACTGGTCCTCACCGCTGTACTAAGAAAACACCAAGGAAAATAACAGACAGGGAAAAACAAACACTTAGCTTTCTCTGCTGTCATGTACTGGACAGCAGAGTAAGGCACCCGAACACTGCTTTCAGCCGTATGGCCACTACACCAGATACGCTGCTAACACCATTGCTCCAAATAACTCCTCTCTTCAGAACGGTTGGTTTCCAAAGGACCTGTATTACCAACAGTCAGCTGGTGTACCAGGTGACCTTATGTAGGAAGGAGGGAGTGGTCACCACCAGCAATAACAGACCCACAAAACATGTAGTAACACCAGCGGCCACCAGAGGCAAAAACTGACAACCCCCAATGGCCTGAAAGGAAAAAAGTTTATATATGAGAAGCCCACACTGACACAGATCCAAAAATGGATCGTGACACTCCCTCCCATCCTTCTTTCCGCTCTCCCTCCCTCCCTTCCTCCCTTGCTTCCCCACCTCACTCTCTTCCTTACCTTGCTCCCTTCCTTCCTCCCTTGCTTCCCCACCTCACTCTCTTCCTTACCTTGCTCCCTTCCTTCCTCCTCCCTCCCTTCCTCCCTCCTTCCTCACTCGCCCTTCCTCCCCTCTTTCCACCCTCCCTCCCTTCCTTGCTCCCGTCCTCCCCTTCCTTCCTTCTTTCCACCCTCCCTCCCTCCTTTCCTTGCTCCCGTACTCCCTCTTTTCCTTCCTTCCTCACTCTCCCTTCTTCCACCCTCCCTCCCTTCCTCCCTCCATTCCTTGCTCCCGTACTCCCTCTTTTCCTTCCTTCCTCACTCTCCCTTCTTCCATCCTCCCTCACTCCCTTCATCCCTTCCTACATTCCTTCCCCCCTCACTCTCTCTTCCTACCTCCCTTACTTCCTCCTTCCCTCTCTTGCTCTTTCTCCCTTCCTCTTCCTCCTTTCCTTCCTCCCTCCTTCCCTTCCTGCCTCACTCTTCCTTCCTCCCTTCTCCCTGTTATTGCCATGTGAGGGCGTCTCTTTTGCAGGATGAGTTGTTAATTTCTAATGGTATCATCCTAGTCTAATTAACACACAATGAACGGATACCGGACTTTATTTTTAATGAGGAAGAAGGAGGGCGATTTCAACTTTTATGTATTTTTTGAAATGTTATACTTTTACATAGTTACATAAGTCGAAGAGACGCCGGCCTATCGAGCTCAGCTTTTCTCCCCGCTCTCTACTTTCTGTATTGCTAGACATTCTATAGTTTTTTCATCATTTCTTAGTCCCCTTAGGTGACTTGAACCTGCGATCAGTCGATCACTCATACTACATACAGCAGCAGAGTATTGCGGAGTATATAGTAAAAATCTGTCTTCTGTGGAGCTCAGCATACAGATGGGCTCCAGAGGAGGACCAAGATGGCGGTGACGGGGCCTTCAGCAGAACGCGGCTGTCATAAAGCCAATGGGAGCCGATGTGAGCGCCAGCTGGTAGGGACAGGCGCAGGCATCTGCCGGGTGTGGAGGGAGCGCAGCTCCTGAGCTCCTATCGTGTGTGAAGACTCCTTCCCAAGCGTCACTAATAGGCTGTAAGCCGGACACCGTGCATTACCGGTGTGTGACCAGCGCCCTATACTGGCTGCAATCTAATACTAAGCCATCACGCCCTCCGTGTATGGCAGGTTGGGAGTAGTGGTCTCCTCCGTATACTGCGCCTGTGCAGCTGCCATCTTTACTACACGGGTTTACTGCATTAGTCCTGACACCTGGCAGGTGAACACTGCGGCCACTTTTTTGCTGCGTTAATTCTTGAATTTTTGGAGGATTTTTATTCCTCATTTTGTCTTTGCTACGTAATTGAATAATGAGAATAACAGTCAGAATTGGATTCTGGAAAGGTTTGTGACCTGCCACTATGATTCCCCAAGTTCATAGACACCGAACATGTTTTTAGGTTCTTTTTATCTAAGTGGTGAAATTTTTTTTCAAACTTTGTTAAAAAAAAATTGTGCCATTTTCCGAGACCCGTAGCGTCTCCATTTTTTTCGTGATCTGGGGTGAGGGCTTATATTTTGTGTGCCGAGCCGACGTTTTTAATTATACCATTTTGGTGCAGATAAGTTCCCTTGATCGCCCGTTATTGCATTTTAATGCAATGTTGCGGCGACCGAAAAAACAATTCTAGCGTTTAGACTTTTTTTCTCAATCGGGTTAATTATTTTTTTTTTATTGATAGATCGGGCGATCCTGAATGCGGCGATACCAAATATGTGCATGTCTGATTTTTTTTTTGTTTTATTTTGAAAGGGGCAAAAGAGGGTAATTTGGACTTTTACATTTTTTTACTTTTTGCATGCTTCAATAGTCTCCTTTGGAAACTAGAAGCTGCCATAATCTGATCGGCTCTGCTACATTCAGGCGCTGATCAGATCGCTTGTATGTAGCAGAAATGCTCACTTGCTATGAGCTCTGAACACTGGAAACCTCTGGACCCCAGAAGAAGGCTAATCGCCGAAACGCGCGTTGGGTCTCATGGTGTGTGCCGTCTCCTACACTACAAGATTGCTTCATGTATAATATACTTTGTACATTGCCGTTGAAGTGGAATGGGTCGGGCGTCTTATATTAAGTGTGGGTTTGTTTTAGTGGCAAGCAATGCTTGGCCTTGTAGGGCTTTTGATCCCTTAGTCCTATACATCCCCACCACATGCTAACTTTTATATTTCCACTCAGGATTCAACAGTGACTCGCTAAGCTTCGTGCGTGAAGGTTCTTAGCACTTCGGCGCCATCTTGTGGTTTCCCACTTTTTAATATCCTTAGTCTTTAGATGTGTATTTTCTTAATATTTAATAAAAATGAATGTTTGTACTTGTTGAGTCTTTTGTACATTTTTCATTATATGATGATATAAAGAATAATTACTCTAGAACATTGATACTGCATTACTGACATAGAAAATTGGAAAAAAAGGAAAAAAATGTTTTATAAAGTATATATAAAATATCTGCAAAATTGCTATGATAAACACAGCAAAAAAGAAGGTACTTAGCTTGTAGATTGGCCTATATATGTGAGCCCAATGGCAACATCAAGGTGTCCTTCAAAGTTGGGTTCCAGTCCTTATATGTCACTTCTCCTGGGCAAAAACAGCCTACAATTTATGGGGCAGCAGTGCACCAGTTAACTTACCAAGAAAGTCCCTAACATGTGTCTTGCGCATTTTTAACTTGCTTTTCAAGGGGGTTAGGGGACTTTCTTGGTAATAATCCTGGCTTCTTTGACCTATGGGTAAGAATATGTGTTTGGCAAATTTTACACAATAATTCTATCAGGCTTGACATATTCTGACTTGTAATCAGTTGTTGCAGTGGAAGATTATCTGATCCATCCCATCAACTCCAGGACCTTGAGATACTTCTTATGGAGCCTCTCCTTAGGTGTCCCGGCTGTGTGTTTTGGGTCATTGTCATGTTGGAAGACCCAGACATGACCCATTTTCTATGGTCTTATGGAGGGAAGGTGGTTGTTGGCTAAAATTTCACGATACACGACCCCATCCATCCTCCCTTCAATATGGTGAAGTCGTCCTGTCCCCTTTACAGAAAATCACCCCCAAAGTATGATGTTTTCCCTTCTATGCTTCACGGTTGGAACAGTGTCCTTGAGGTTGTAGTCATCCTTCTTCCTCCTCCAAACACAGCGAGTGGATTGGATACCAAAAGTTCTATTTTGGTTTCATCTGACCAAATGATCTTCTCCCATGCTTCCTCTGGATCATCCAAATGATCATTGGTGAACTTCAAACAGGCCTGGATATGTGTTGGCGTGAGCAGAGGGACCTTGTGTGCCCTGCAGGATTTTAATCCAACTGTGGAGTGTGTTACTATTGGTAATGTTTGAGACTGTTGTCCCAGCTTTCTTCAGGTCATTGACCAGGTCCTCCTGTGTAGTTCTGGGTTGATTCCGGACCTCTCAATTATACTTACCCCAAAAGGTAAGATCTTGCATGGAGCCCCAGACCAAGGAAGATTGACAGTCATATGTTTCTTCCATGTTCTATTAATTGCGCCAACAGTTGTTGCCTTCTGACCAAGCTGCATGCCTGTTGCCCTGTAGCCCATCCCAGCCTTGTGCAGGTCTACAGTTTTGTCCTTGGTGTCCTTAGACAGCTCTTTAGTCTTGGCCATGGTGGAGAGGTTGGAGTGTGATTGGCTGTGTGGACAGGTGTCTTTTATACAGGTAACGAGTTCTGGATTAGTACATCTGCCCCAGTGTTTTCACTGTAGGCAGGGGCTTTATGGTAGGAATGCTTCTTCACAGTAGGCAGGCATGTTCTGTCGTGCTTTTTAGTGCCGGACTTTGATATATACAGAATATTTCCTGGTCCTTAAGAGTTTACCATCTAGACCAGAGATAAAAGGAGTTGTGAAGATATGAGGAAGTCTTGAGATTTAATGTACTTGTGACTAGGGTCCAAACTGAAGAAGCAGGAAGATAACATCAGGGAATGTTATAGCAGAAGGAATTTGACGCCTTTCAGTCCTTCCAGTCACAAAGAAAAGAGCGATCTGAGGAGAAGACATGGACAGCGATGAGATGAGACGTTTTATTAAGAACTTCAGTTTTGATCAATGTAAGAAAGGAAACCAAGGCTTCAACTGCATCCTCATCCAACTCTTTGGCCTCTTAGGTAATGGGAAGTCGTCATTCATTAACACCTGCATCTACGCCTGGAAAGATTGTGAGTTCCGGAACTGGTCAAAGGCAAGGGGTGAAGATGGAGGATCGACTACAGACAGAATCCCGTATGAGCTGACAGAGAACCTCACCCTGGTGGACAACAGAGGTTGCCGCACATTGGAAGACAAAGAATCTGGAGTCATCTATGCTCAGCTCGGTGAGTACTGAGGGGTCAGAGTCAGTTTTATAAGGAGCATCGGGAGAGAATGAAACTAATTCTGATAGAGCGGAGTAAATCACTTTGAAGTTAATAAAATTTGCCTCAAATATCATCAGAAGTTTGAATTTGGCAGAATCAAACTTTTTTTATTGCGATTCACAAAAATCAAGCAATTTTGTTGCACTCAAAAGTGCTGGGAAGGGTATAAAATTTATCAAAAATGATAAGTCGTCTCTTTCCAGCCCTGAACTTGTCCAGGCAGGTTCCCACATGGTCACTCCAATATTCCAAACCGGTCACAGACCACCTGTCTTCATGCCATGAGTCCGGTCATGACTTTGGCATCTCGGCCAGCACCTAGGCCTTGTGACATCAGGACATCACATGAAGCCTAGGCTCAACTTTTGATATGAATTTGCTAATTCAAAAGACAGGGTGAGCAGCACGGACTGGTGGCATTGGTGCAGCAGAGCAGGACAACCGGATGCTACATAGAATAGTGAAATACAGTAGAACTGGAAATGCAGGATGGCAGGTCAAGCGGTGCTAGATGCGCCAGGGCCAAATGTGCAGTCAGGGCCTTGATGCAGTCTTGTGATAGCGCACAGGAACAGCAGAGATGAGTAGGCAATCAGGCAGCAAGCAGGAGTGCGGAAAGCACATGGGAAAAGAAGAGTAAATGTAAATAGCAAAGACGAACTGGTTATTAGGTACCTTCATAGTAGAGTTGAGGGTGTGGACATCAGCTGAGTTGGTAGTAGGAGCATGATACTGGAGAGCACTGAGGAACACCTGAGTAGAGTAAAGCACATGGCAGTAACATACTCTACTACCGGCATACTCGAAAAGGATACCCGAGGTTCCTCCCAGACTACCATAATAAACCGGCATGCACTGGCACAGAGGGAGGTTGCCATAAGATGGGTGAGGAGGACCTGGGACAGGTGAGCAACACTGACTAGGTATAACTCAAGTCTTGACATTGGTAATATGAAATACGTATATTTTCAACATGCCAGTACTTTAGCCTAGTAAAACATGTTTATAGCTAAAAAAAAAAGTTGTGTTCTTTGTGATGCCCCATTCTGAGATCTAGAGCTTTTTTTATTTTTTTCGTCAACAGCAGTATGAGGGATTATCGGCCTTTGTGGGATGGCTTGAAGCTTTTATTGGTATTAATTTGGGGTGTATAATTTAGTGGAAGAAAAAAAAAAATAAGATTCTATCAATGGTAAGTGTTTAAGCTTTAATAAAGCTAAGTTTTCTGCCTCCCTCCTTCTCCTGGGAAACCAACAATAATTTGATTACCTTCCATAATGTCGCCTTGGACAAGCAAACTATCTGGTCAGGCCGATGTAGAGTTACAGGCAGAAGCTCACGGCAAAGCTGAGATGATCCATTTCTGTTGTCTTCCATGAACATCCAGGCCTTTGAGTTCCCGAGCTCACCAGGGTGCTCTTTTTTTCCCATAATGTGCCAAACTGTTGAGTTGGTCACTCCTGACATTTCTGGCCTCTTTAATGGATTTCTTCTTTTATTCAGCCTATTGATGATCTGTTTCTCTTCTATTGAGAGATTCTCTAACCACATGTTGTGGTTTCACAGCAACAGCTTCCAAATGCAAATGCCACGCCTGGAATCAGCTCCAGACAGTTTACCTGCTTAATCAAAGATTGATTAAGGAGGGAATAACCCATTAAAGAACTTCTGAGATTAATTGTCCAAGTACTTTTGGTCCCTTGAAAAGAAGCAGTTCCAAAACCCTTAGAACCATAGAATCCTAGAATGTTAGCACTGGAATGGACTCGTGTCCAACCCCCTGCTCAATGCAGGAGTCACTAAACCATCTCAGACAGATGTCTGTCCAGCCTCTGTGTGAAGACTTCCATTGAAGGAGAGCTCACCACCTCTATCGTGGCAGCCTCTTCCACTAATTGATCACCCTCACTATTCTGACTCTCCAAGGCAGTATGAGTCTTTAAATCCTTAGCCATCAATCTCTTAGATAACTGAATGATGGTTGTACTCACCTGCCAGGCGTCCTCAGTTCCAACTCAGCCACACTGACTTGTAATAAGAGTCCAGGAGAAACAGAGCTGATATTCTCTGAAATCTTGTATTAAGTACAATGCAGCAGGAGGAACGAGTAATCCCAGAGAGGTACACATGTGCATCCAAAGATGGCTGCAGAAAACTGATCCTGAAGAAGGGAGGAGCAAGGGCCAACATCACCAACTACAGGAGGGAAGAAGGGCCAAACTTCAGAAGGCAGAGCTCCTCCCTAGCACCAGCAGAATGAAACATACATAACAAGTGGTTCCATCCATGGCACACGACACACTGTCAGAAAGTGTTTTCTAATCTATATCTTATTGTTCACTTATTATTGCAAATGGTAATGTTTGTATAAAACTGAAATTAATGAAAAAAAACATTTTGTTGGTAATTCGATTCCATTTTCTTTGTACAATACCTGAAATCAAGGAGTAAAAATAGTAAAATAGTGTCACCTACAGGTTTGGAAGACGGCTCCCCTCTGCTCCTCGGATTATCCGTCTGTGGGAACACCGTGCACAATGTGTGATGTTACAACCATTTCATCCATGAGTCTCCTCCTACACGAACTCTTGGCTGACACGGTTTGCTGGTCATGAGTTACGTAGGAATGCGTTATCAGAATTAGCTGCAGACGCCAAATCCCATTCTTCAGGTGTTTGGACACAAGCCGTGAAGGGACCACTGAGCATGGGCAGGAATACAAGAGGAAAGGAGCCTTAGAAAGTGCGAGCAAGGTTCTTCTGCTTATTGCAAAAGTTCAGCAAACTCAATGCAAGAGGAACAAAGTTCCCATGATCCCCATCTTCACCACTTCCCAGTTCGGCTGTCCGCGGAATGGAGATGATGGTTATGTCTTTACACTTACAATATATATATGTCTTCGCCAGGTAACCTGCTGCCTATTGGTGCAAGAGTGGAATGGGGAGAGGGATTCGGACTTACAGAAAGAATGGTCAAAGCCGAGAAACTGGTCAAAACCTCAGATTTCGTCTTCCCAGTATTTGTACACAGGTGAGTACAAGACCAGGCACCAACACATCGGCTCAATGCTGTCACACTAGACAGCCAGGGGATCCCGATATCCCCCCACCGCTTTTGCCGAGCAGTCACACACCAGCTCTGCTACCTACAATTGTAGGGACAATCATAAGGACAGTTACACAATTGACCGATGATTGATGGACGAGGCCGCGGCTGCTGTGGCTACTAGGCCAGATATTTGCTCCAGTTTGTTGATGTCTTTTTTAAAATGTGGTGCCCAAAACTGGACACAATATTCCAGATGAGGTCTGACCAAAGAGGAGTAGAGGGCAATAATGATTTCACGTGATCTAGACTGTATGCTTCTGTTAATACATCCTAGAATTGCATTTGCTTTTTTTGCTGCTGCATCACACTGTTGACTCATATTCAGTCTGTGATCTATTAGTATACCCAAGTCTTTTTCACATGTGCTGTCACTTAGCCCTATTCCTCCCATTCTGTATATGCTTTTTTCATTTTTATTGCCCAGATGTAGTACTTTGCATTTCTCCCTGTTAAAAACCATTCTGTTAGTTGCTGCCCACTTCTCCAGTTTATTTAGATCTTTTTGAATCCTCTCTCTTCTCTAGTATTAGCTATCCCTCCTATTTATTGGGAACTCACAGTTAACATATAGTATATAAACACACGGAAATAATATCTATATATATATATATATACACACACACACACGCATATACTGTACATACATACATACATACTCTGGTATGGTCCCTGGTAGCTTCGCAATAACCCAACAACTAGCTGCCACCACCAATCGTTCATACAGGCCAAATGGGCACCAGTTGATAGCTTCGTTCCTCTTGCTCTATTACATTTTATATATTTAATCTGAAAAGTAGGCAGTGTTTAAAAAAAATATAAAAAGCTGATACAAAATGGGAACAATACAATATGTAGAATTACATAAAATAAAAGGGATAGCGAAAGAGAATTCCGAAACCTGTGGTTGCAGGAATGGCTCTGGTCTTCAAGGAAGAAGCTCTCCTTTGCTCCTTTGAACATGGAACACTTATAAAGCAAACTGATAATTATGAGGTGATGCTTAGTGATGCAAGTAATTATGTTACGTTCGCCACTTCATCATAATGCCAGAAATATTTCTCCCATAGCTGTAGGACCTATGCCGGTCACAGAAACAATATTCATAACTTCAGCTCCAAAATGTCTGAGATCATTCATCTGAAAAGCAGAAGAGTTCATTCTAGAGATGAGCAAGTAGTGATATATTTGGATTCGGGGAAATGGGCAGGAATAATTTCTAATATCTGTGCATTCATACCGAATAATGAATCCAACGCAAGTCAATGGGAAAAAGCTGAAATGGATGAGAAAGAGCTAAAACTAAATGGGAACAACATGTTGACCTCTCTCCAAATGTAACATTTTTGTTTGTGGCTGAAAAGTTCAATTTTGGTCTCATCGCTCCAGATTCCCTTGTTCCAGAAGTTTGGTTGTTTGTCTCTGTGCCGTTTTGCGTATTGTAGGTGAGATGCTTTGTGGCATTTCTGCAGTAATATCTTTCTTCTGGTGACTCGACCATGCCGCCCATTTTTCTTCACGTGCCTCCTTATTGTGCATCTTGAAGCAGCCGCACCGCTAGTTTTCAGACAGTCCAGTATTTCAGCTGATGTTATTTGTGGGTTTTTATTTTCATCCCGAACAATTTTCCTGGCAGTTGTCACAGGTGAGGATGTTACCTTTAGTAGCCATTCACACCCATTTGTGTCAACTTCTGCGTGTGTTATCAGGGCGCAATCACCAGGGTATGTGAACTTTTGATCAGGGTCATTTGGATGCTTTGGGTTGACATTATGATGTAAGAGAAAACACAGTAGTCTGACAATAAATGGCTTCACCCAACCACTGACCATGAGTGCAGAAAAAGTTTTGGTGTTATCATTCATATTCTCTGAAAAAAGGCCAAGAAAGAAAAAATTCTGCTGGGGTATGTAAACTTTTGAGCACAACTGTATACCCTATCTAACCAACAATTTGTGCACAGACATATATGTGTGGCGCCCCTGAGGCTCAGCCGCCACAGAGGTACTGCACCTCCTCCTGAGGTGTGGTGCCCCACCATCCAGGTAAGGTGGAGACTCCTGACCACACTCCAACACCTGCACCCTACATCACAAAGTAGTAAAGCAAAGCACCTTCGGCGGCTCCCTGCTTGGAACACGAAACGTGCTGGGAGGTGGGTGGAGTTAGTTTATATTACAAGGAGTGGGAAGAGTTTAGGATGAGAGGTCAGTTGGTTGGTTAGAGAGTTGGAGAGAAGAAGATCTCTGGAGAGAGGGATAGATGGATGGAAGTGCTGCAGCAGATCCCAGTGACCTGGTCCTGCTGGCACAGGAAAGGAAGAGAGAAAGGGCAACAGACTGAAAGCCTGACTCTCCATAGAAAGAAAGATTAGTGCGGAACGTGAGGACCAAAAGAGAACAGAGGACGTGGGTTAGAAGAGAACCCTTCCTCGAAGTTCTAAGTGCAAGGCCGGCGCCCGGTCCCCGAGGTTGTATGGATACTAATGGTCCTGCAGCAGACACCGGAGAAATAGAAGTAGTGACCACATTATTCCCACAAAAGACTTGGGGGCACAACAGCAACTAGATAGTGAGCTGGGACTCTATAAGAGGAGACGTTCAGAAAGGCACATGTCGGCGGAGTGTTGGAAAGGAGTATCCCATCTGGCCTGGAGGTTGACTGAGTCCCTGACGCGGAGGACACGGCACGGAGGCAGGCACCTGTTTGTTCAACAGACTGTGAGTAAAGCTTTGGAACTACATGCCCTGGTGTCCTCCACTCATTCCTGCGCCAGCCCGCCCAGCACTGCTACATCCCTTGTGCCAAACACTACACCATCTACGTGTCACTTCACCTACTTTGCCCTGGGACTACAGCCCTGCCTGTGGAGAGCTATAACATCACTGCTGCACCACACCATCCGTCCCAGAGGATCTGTCTGCAGCGTCGGCTTACATCTCCATTGCCGAACACCACAGGTGGAGTCACAAATCACTTATAAACTTTCACCACAATAAGCACAATGCCTCAACCCCCCTTTTACATGGGCGCCCAGGGCCATGGACTGGGTCACCACTGCTCTGACATTCCCATTTGAGAGACCGGCTCGGTACCGAGTACCCCACAGCCCTGGGAGGGCGACCCATATGCTAATGTGGTTGCTGACTGTTGTGTCTGTTCAGCTGCAGGTTGTGGGCTGGAGGCCTCAGCGCCTCCTTCCTGAACAGCAGATTGGGAAGGAAAGAACACAGGGGAAGGGGCAGTGGTTTCACCATCAGACACAGATTTTGTACCCAGGCATTCAGCCCTCTACTGGGGTGTTTGGCTTCCATGTGCTTCTGCATTCTGGTGGTGATCAGGTTGGCACCGTTCTTGCCTCTTCTCAGCTTGGTTTGGCAGATGCTTTGTTTAAAGGAATTTCAGAAAAAACTGCCATACAGGGGAACACCGCATCCTTGGCCTCTTATCTAGCCGAGTGCAGGGGCTCTGTGAAACAGTTGACTGAGTTCTAACTCTGGGCAAACCACTACCTCTTCTTGCCCATTTTCATACTACGGATCCATCCCTCTCTGCACTGCTGTGCTCACTAGGCGTGCCACCGGGTCAGGTTGAATCAGTGGCCTCATCATCAACCACGTCGTCTTCCAATTCCTCAATCTGATCCTCCTTCTGAACTGCGATTTGATGCTGAGCTGATGGCAACTGTGCCTCATGATTGCCTTCCACCTCTTCAGATATCAATTGACCTTCCCCAACGTGGCTTTTTCCTGGCTGTGAGTGCTCAAATGTTTGGGAATTACCACACTCCATCTCCTCAGGGCCCTCTTTAATGGTGCACATTGAGAGCCCTGACAAATTGCAAGGGAATGTAAACAGTTCCTTAGAGTGGCCAGCATTGGGGTTATATCTCTCCTGGGACTCTTGATGGTGGGAGGCCTGCTTGAGGATTGTGAGGCCCAGCCTCATGGCTACTGAGACTGGAGCGTGTGGAAGACTTCATAGTGTCAACACACTGGAGCCTTTGTCTGCCATCCAACCCACAACATCCTCATACTTGTCTGGGATCATCAGTGGTGTAGCGCGCTGACCAACTTTTGCCAGGAACCTAGAAAGAGACCCAGTCACCTTCGGATCTGTCACACAGCCTTGGTGGGCACCACCACATCCACGTCCCATAACATCACCCTTTCTCATATTGAATGCATTATGCTTATGAAACCAAAAAATACTGGCTTTATTTTTCACAAGTACCCTCACAAAGGTCTTATGTACAAATTCATTGTGTCTAGCAAAGTGTGGCTATTTTTCTTGGACAACGCCGCTTGATTATACACTACAGCAGACTGACATTAATTACAGGTAAAAAGTCACGTTTGAGTATCTCTGCAGGCCTTGTGCCAGTCACACAACTACAAAAGATACGTTATTTTTTAAACAATTTTTTTTTGGGAGGGGGGGTTTATGGGTCGCCCTCCCAGGGCTGTGGGGTACTCGGTACCGGGCCGGTATCAGCGGGATGTGTCACGGCAGCAGTGACCGGTCCGTGGCCCTAGGCACCCAATTGATAGGGGAGATTGAATGGTGGAATGTAGTGGATTAAATGAATAGTTCGGGACGCCACCTGTGGTGTTCGGCAATTGAGATGTTAAGCCGACGCTGCATGCAGATCCTCTGGGACTGGTGGTGTGGTGCAGCAAAGATATTGAAGCTCCCCACAGGTGGATCTGTAGTCCCAGGGCAGTGTAAAGGAGATGATAGTTGGGAGACGTGAATGGTGCAGTGATGTAGCAGTGTTGGGGGATGTTGGTGCAGGAATGAGTAGAGGACACAAGGGCTTGTAGTTCCAAAGCTTTACTCACAGTCTGCTGCACAAACAGGTGCCTGCCTCCGGGCCGTGTCCTCCGGGTCAGGGGATCAGTCAACCTCCAAGCAAGATGTAATGCTCCCTTCCAACACTCTGCCAACATGTGCCTTTCTGAACGTCTCCTCTATAGCGCCTTTGCGTGAAGTACTCCAAGTACTGAGTTACACTGGAGTTCCTCCTGTTGGATGTTCCCAAGAACTCTCCTTGTACGGCAGACAGCTGTAGCCTGCTTCGGGGACTCCTCACTCCTAAGTCCCGGCTCACTATCCCAGTTGCTGTTGTGCCTCCAAGTCTTAGATGGGAGTAGTGCATGTACAGCCCACTACTCCACCGGTGTCTGCTGCAGAACCATTAGTGTCCATACAACCTCCGGGACCGGGCCCCGGCCTTGCGCTGAGAACTTCTAGGCAGGGTTCTCTCCTAACCCACATCCTCTGTTCCCTTTTACTCCTACGTTCCGTAATAGTATGTTCCTTCTTATGGAAGATCAGGTTTCTCTTCCATGTCTGTCTCTTTCTTTCCTTTCCTGTGTCAGCAGACCCAGGTCACTATATTCTTGTATTCTTGTACATAGGGGGCAGTATTATAGTAATTATATTCTTGTACATAGGAGCAGTATTATAGTAGTTATATTCTTGTATATAGGGGGCAGTATTATAGTAGTTATATTCCTGTACATAGGGGGCAGTATTATAGTAGTTACAGTGCCTACAAGTAGTATTCAACCCCCTGCAGATTTAGCAGGTTTGATAAGATGCAAATAAGTTAGAGCCTTCAAACTTCACACAAGAGCAGGATTTATTAACAGATGCATAAATCTTACAAACCAAAAAGTTATGTTGCTCAGTTAAATTTTAATAAATTTTAAACATAAAAGTGTGGGTCAATTATTATTCAACCCCTAGGTTTAATATTTTGTGGAATAACCCTTGTTTGCAATTACAGCTAATAATCGTCTTTTATAAGACCTGATCAGGCCGGCACAGGTCTCTGGAGTTATCTTGGCCCACTCCTCCATGCAGATCTTCTCCAAGTTATCTAGGTTCTTTGGGTGTCTCATGTGGACTTTAATCTTGAGCTCCTTCCACAAGTTTTCAATTGGGTTAAGGTCAGGAGACTGACTAGGCCACTGCAACACCTTGATTTTTTCCCTCTTGAACCAGGCCTTGGTTTCTTGGCTGTGTGCTTTGGGTCGTTGTCTTGTTGGAAGATGAAATGACGACCCATCTTAAGATCCTTGATGGAGGAGCGGAGGTTCTTGGCCAAAATCTCCAGGTAGGCCGTGCTATCCATCTTCCCATGGATGCGGACCAGATGGCCAGGCCCCTTGGCTCAGAAACAGCCCCACAGCATGATGCTGCCACCACCATGCTTGACTGTAGGGATGGTATTCTTGGGGTCGTATGCAGTGCCATCCAGTCTCCAAACGTCACGTGTGTGGTTGGCACCAAAGATCTCGATCTTGGTCTCATCAGACCAGAGAACCTTGAACCAATCTGTCTCAGAGTCCTCCAAGTGATCATGAGCAAACTGTAGACGAGCCTTGACATGACGCTTTGAAAGTAAAGGTACATTACTGGCTCGTCTGGAACGGAGACCATTGCGGTGGAGTACGTTACTTATGGTATTGACTGAAACCAATGTCCCCACTGCCATGAGATCTTCCCGGAGCTCCTTCCTTGTTGTCCTTGGGTTAGCCTTGACTCTTCGGACAAGCCTGGCCTCGGCACGGGAGGAAACTTTCAAAGGCTGTCCAGGCCGTGGAAGGCTAACAGTAGTTCCATAAGCCTTCCACTTCCGGATGATGCTCCCAACAGTGGAGACAGGTAGGCCCAACTCCTTGGAAAGGGTTTTGTACCCCTTGCCAGCCTTGTGACCCTCCACGATCTTGTCTCTGATGGCCTTGGAATGCTCCTTTGTCTTTCCCATGTTGACCATGTATGAGTGCTGTTCACAAGTTTGGAGAGGGTCTTAAATAGTCAGAAAAGGCTGGAAAAAGAGATAATTAATCCAAACATGTGAAGCTCATTGTTCTTTGTGCCTGAAATACTTCTTAATACTTTAGGGGAACCAAACAGAATTCTGGTGGTTTGAGGGGTTGAATAATAAATGACCCTCTGAATAAACTTTTCACAATTTTAAAAAAAATTAAACAAAGAAATAAGATTCTTTTTTGCTGCAGTGCATTTCACACTTCCAGGCTGAGCTACAGTCCAAATGTCACAATGCCAAGTTAATTCCGAATGTGTAAACCTGCTAAATCTGCAGGGGGTTGAATACTACTTGTAGGCACTGTATATTCTTGTACATAGGGGCAGTATTATAGTAGTTATATTCTTGTACATAGGGGCAGTATTATAGTAGTTATATTCTTGTACATAGGAGCAGTATTATAGTAGTTATATTCTTGTACATAGGGGCAGTATTATAGTAGTTATATTCTTGTACATAGGAGCAGTATTATAGTAGTTATATTCTTGTACATAGGAGCAGTATTATAGTAGTTATATTCTTGTACATAGGGGCAGTATTATAGTAGTTATATTCTTGTACATAGGGGCAGTATTATAGTAGTTATATTCTTGTACATAGGAGCAGTATTATAGTAGTTATATTCTTGTACATAGGGGCAGTATTATAGTAGTTATATTCTTGTATATAGGGGCAGTATTATAGTAGTTATATTCTTGTACATAGGGGCAGTATTATAGTAGTTATATTCTTGTACATAATGTAAGGGCAGTATTATAGTAGTTATATTCTTGTACATAGGGGGCAGTATTATAGTAGTTATATTCCTGTATATAGTGGGCAGTATTATAGTAGTTATATTCTTGTACATAGGGGCAGTATTATAGTAGTTATATTCTTGTACATAGGGGCAGTATTATAGTAGTTATATTCTTGTATATAGGGGCAGTATTATAGTAGTTATATTCTTGTACATAGGGGCAGTATTATAGTAGTTAAATTCTTGTACATAATGTAAGGGCAGTATTATAGTAGTTATATTCTTGTACATAGGGGGCAGTATTATAGTAGTTATATTCTTGTACATAGGAGCAGTATTATAGTAGTTATATTCTTGTACATAGGGGCAGTATTATAGTAGTTATATTCTTGTATATAGGGGCAGTATTATAGTAGTTATATTCTTGTACATAGGGGCAGTATTATAGTAGTTATATTCTTGTACATAATGTAAGGGCAGTATTATAGTAGTTATATTCTTGTACATAGGGGGCAGTATTATAGTAGTTATATTCCTGTATATAGTGGGCAGTATTATAGTAGTTATATTCTTGTACATAGGGGCAGTATTATAGTAGTTATATTCTTATACATAGGAGCAGTATTATAATAGTTATATTCTTGTACATAGGAGCAGTATTATAGTAGTTATATTCTTGTACATAGGGGAAGTATTAAAGTAGTTATATTCTTGTACATAGGGGAAGTATTATAGTAGTTATATTCTTGTACATAGGAGCAGTATTAAAGTAGTTATATTCTTGTACATAGGGGTAGTATTATACTAGTTATATTCTTGTACATAGGAGCAGTATTATAGTAGTTATATTCTTGTACATAGGGGAAGTATTATACTAGTTATATTCTTGTACATAGGAGCAGTATTATAGTAGTTATATTCTTGTACATAGGGGAAGTATTATAGTAGTTATATTCTTGTACATAGGAGCAGTATTATAGTAGTTATATTCTTGTATATAGGAGCAGTATTATAGTAGTTATATTCTTGTACATAGGGGGCCATATTATACTAGTTATGTTCTTGCACATAGGAGCAGTATTATAGTAGTTATATTCTTGTACTTAGGAGCAGTATTATAGTAGTTATATTCTTGTACATAGGAGCAGTATTATAGTAGTTATATTCTTGTACATAGGGGAAGTATTATAGTAGTTATATTCTTGTACATAGGGGGCAGTATTATAGTAGTTATATTCTTGTACATAGTGGTAGTATTATACTAGTTATATTCTTGTACATAGGAGCAGTATTATAGTAGTTATATTCTTGTACATAGGGGAAGTATTATAGTAGTTATATTCTTGTACATAGGGGTAGTATTATACTAGTTAGATTCTTGTACATAGGAGCAGTATTATAGTAGTTATATTCTTGTACATAGGGGAAGTATTATAGTAGTTATATTCTTGTACAAAGGAGCAGTATTATAGTAGTTATATTCTTGTACATAGGAGCAGTATTATAGTAGTTATATTCTTGTACATAGGGGAAGTATTATAGTAGTTATATTCTTGTACATAGGAGCAGTATTATAGTAGTTATATTCTTGTACATAGGAGCAGTATTATAGTAGTTATATTCTTGTACATAGGGGCAGTATTATACTAGTTATATTCTTGTACATAGGAGCAGTATTATAGTAGTTATATTCTTGTACATAGGGGAAGTATTATAGTAGTTATATTCTTGTACATAGGAGCAGTATTATAGTAGTTATATTCTTGTACTTAGGAGCAGTATTATAGTAGTTATACTCTTGTACATAGGAGCAGTATTATAGTAGTTATATTCTTGTACATAGGAGCAGTATTATAGTAGTTATATTCTTGTACATAGGGGAAGTATTATAGTAGTTATATTCTTGTACATAGGAGCAGTATTATAGTAGATATATTCTTGTACATATGGGAAGTATTATAGTAGTTATATTCTTGTACATAGGAGCAGTATTAAAGTAGTTATATTCTTGTACATAGGGGTAGTATTATACTAGTTATATTCTTGTACATAGGAGAAGTATTATAGTAGTTATATTCTTGTACATAGGGGAAGTATTATAGTAGTTATATTCTTTTACATAGGAGCAGTATTATAGTAGTTATATTCTTGTACATAGGGGTAGTATTATACTAGTTATATTCTTGTACATAGGAGCAGTATTATAGTAGTTATATTCTTGTACATAGGGGTAGTATTATACTAGTTATATTCTTGCACTTAGGAGCAGTATTATAGTAGTTATATTCTTGTACATAGGAGCAGTATTATAGTAGTTATATTCTTGTACATAGGGGAAGTATTATAGTAGTTATATTCTTGTACATAGGAGCAGTATTATAGTAGTTATATTCTTGTACATAGGGGTAGTATTATACTAGTTATATTCTTGTACATAGGAGCAGTATTATAGTAGTTATATTCTTGTACATAGGGGAAGTATTATATTAGTTATATTCTTGTACATAGGAGCAGTATTATAGCAGTTATATTCTTGTACATAGGGGCAGTATTATACTAGTTATATTCTTGTACATGGGAGCAGTATTATAGTAGTTATATTCTTGTACATAGGGGAAGTATTATAGTAGTTATATTCTTGTACATAGGGGAAGTATTATAGTAGTTATATTCTTGTACATAGGAGCAGTATTATAGTAGCTATATTCTTGTACATAGGAGCAGTATTATAGTAGTTATATTCTTGTACATGGGGGCAGTATTATAGTAGATATATTCTTGTACATAGGGGAAGTATTATAGTAGTTATATTCTTGTACATAGGGGAAGTATTATAGTAGTTATATTCTTGTACATAGGAGCAGTATTATAGTAGCTATATTCTTGTACATAGGAGCAGTATTATAGTAGTTATATTCTTGTACATAGGAGCAGTATTATACTAGTTATATTCTTGTACATAGGAGCAGTATTATAGTAGTTATACTCTTGTACATAGGAGCAGTATTATAGTAGTTATATTCTTGTACATAGGAGCAGTATTATAGTAGTTATATTCTTGTACATAGGAGCAGTATTATAGCAGTTATATTCTTGTACATAGGGGCAGTATTATACTAGTTATATTATTGTACATAGGAGCAGTATTATAGTAGTTATATTCTTGTACATAGGGGAAGTATTATAGTAGTTATATTCTTGTACATAGGGGAAGTATTATAGTAGTTACAGTATATTCTTGTACATAGGAGCAGTATTATAGTAGTTATATTCTTGTACATAGGAGCAGTATTATAGTAGTTATATTCTTGTACATGGGGGCAGTATTATAGTAGTTATATTCTTGTACATAGGGGAAGTATTATAGTAGTTATATTCTTGTACATAGGAGCAGTATTATAGTAGCTATATTCTTGTACATAGGAGCAGTATTATAGTAGTTATATTCTTGTACATAGGGGAAGTATTATAGTAGTTATATTCTTGTACATAGGAGCAGTATTATAGTAGCTATATTCTTGTACATAGGAGCAGTATTATAGTAGTTATATTCTTGTACATAGGGGAAGTATTATAGTAGTTATATTCTTGTACATAGGAGCAGTATTATAGTAGTTATATTCTTGTACATAGGGGTAGTATTATACTAGTTATATTCTTGTACAGAGGGGCAGTATTATAGTAGTTATATTCTTGTACATAGGGGTAGTATTATACTAGTTATATTCTTGTACATAGGGGACAGTATTATAGTAGTTATATTCTTGTACATAGGAGCAGTATTATAGTAGTTATATTCTTGTACATAGGGGAAGTATTATAGTAGTTATATTCTTGTACATAGGGGAAGTATTATAGTAGTTATATTCTTGTACATAGGAGCAGTATTATAGTAGCTATATTCTTGTACATAGGAGCAGTATTATAGTAGTTATATTCTTGTACATGGGGGCAGTATTATAGTAGATATATTCTTGTACATAGGGGAAGTATTATAGTAGTTATATTCTTGTACATAGGGGAAGTATTATAGTAGTTATATTCTTGTACATAGGAGCAGTATTATAGTAGCTATATTCTTGTACATAGGAGCAGTATTATAGTAGTTATATTCTTGTACATAGGAGCAGTATTATACTAGTTATATTCTTGTACATAGGAGCAGTATTATAGTAGTTATACTCTTGTACATAGGAGCAGTATTATAGTAGTTATATTCTTGTACATAGGAGCAGTATTATAGTAGTTATATTCTTGTACATAGGAGCAGTATTATAGCAGTTATATTCTTGTACATAGGGGCAGTATTATACTAGTTATATTATTGTACATAGGAGCAGTATTATAGTAGTTATATTCTTGTACATAGGGGAAGTATTATAGTAGTTATATTCTTGTACATAGGGGAAGTATTATAGTAGTTACAGTATATTCTTGTACATAGGAGCAGTATTATAGTAGTTATATTCTTGTACATAGGAGCAGTATTATAGTAGTTATATTCTTGTACATGGGGGCAGTATTATAGTAGTTATATTCTTGTACATAGGGGAAGTATTATAGTAGTTATATTCTTGTACATAGGAGCAGTATTATAGTAGCTATATTCTTGTACATAGGAGCAGTATTATAGTAGTTATATTCTTGTACATAGGGGAAGTATTATAGTAGTTATATTCTTGTACATAGGAGCAGTATTATAGTAGCTATATTCTTGTACATAGGAGCAGTATTATAGTAGTTATATTCTTGTACATAGGGGAAGTATTATAGTAGTTATATTCTTGTACATAGGAGCAGTATTATAGTAGTTATATTCTTGTACATAGGGGTAGTATTATACTAGTTATATTCTTGTACAGAGGGGCAGTATTATAGTAGTTATATTCTTGTACATAGGGGTAGTATTATACTAGTTATATTCTTGTACATAGGGGACAGTATTATAGTAGTTATATTCTTGTACATAGGAGCAGTATTATAGTAGTTATATTCTTGTAAGTAGGAGCAGTATTATAGTAGTTATATTATTGTACATAGGGGCAGTATTATAGTAGTTATATTCTTGTACATAGGAGCAGTATTATAGTAGTTATATTCTTGTACATAGGGGGCAGTATTATAGTAGTTATATTCTTGTACATAGGAGCAGTATTATAGTAGTTATATTCTTGTATATAGGAGCAGTATTATAGTAGTTATATTCTTGTAAGTAGGAGCAGTATTATAGTAGTTATATTATTGTACATAGGGGCAGTATTATAGTAGTTATATTCTTGTACATAGGAGCAGTATTATAGTAGTTATATTCTTGTACATAGGGGGCAGTATTATAGTAGTTATATTCTTGTACATAGGAGCAGTATTATAGTAGTTATATTCTTGTATATAGGAGCAGTATTATAGTAGTTATATTCTTGTAAGTAGGAGCAGTATTATAGTAGTTATATTATTGTACATAGGGGGCAGTATTATAGTAGTTATATTCTTGTACATAGGGGGCAGTATTATAGTAGTTATATTCTTGTACATAGGAGCAGTATTATAGTAGTTATATTCTTGTATATAGGAGCAGTGTTATAGTAGTTATATTCTTGTACACAGGGGGCAGTATTATAGTAGTTATATTCTTGTACATAGGAGCAGTATTATACTAGTTATATTCTTGTATATAGGAGCAGTATTATAGTAGTTATATTCTTGTATATAGGAGCAGTATTATAGTAGTTATATTCTTGTACATAGGGGCAGTATTATAGTAGTTATATTCTTGTACATAGGAGCAGTATTATAGTAGCTATATTCTTGTACATAGGGGGCAGTATTATAGTAGTTATATTCGCTGTGGAGGGACACTCGGGTTCTCATGTGCCAGTGGTAATACTTAATGGTGGTAATGATCAGGTACATTGTCCCCCTGTCGATGTTACCGTCAGTGGATGGGACTCCATAGATAATGTCAGGGTATTTCAGGGACAGCAGTCTGGGGATTTTCAGCTTGGTCGATACTTCCGTCCATATTTCCCTACCTCCCCAGCAATCACAAATAAAATGCTCCATGGTTTCCTCTTGCTGACAACCAAGGGGACAGTTCCGATCCAAAACACTCAAATATTTAAAGTTCCCCCTCACAAAGAGCTTCCCATGTTGCGACAGCCAAGCAATGTCAAAAAACTTTGCTGGAAGTCGCCTCCCGTTGAGGAATCGGAGACTGTCCTGAAGGGTCCTGGTGGCACAATCTCTTAGGGCCAGTGGAGAGTAGAAGAAAGTCCTACATATATGAGCACACAGATCTTTCCTCGTATTACTCTCAATGTAAGATTTCTCCAGTCCCCACCTCCTAACACACTTCAGACCATATTCCAGATACTGGGGGAGGTGGTCAACTGTCCATCTCCTCCTCTTGAGACTGCCGCCTCGCACCCAAGATTCCGCAAAAGGCAATATCCAATACCTGATACTATTCGCCCACAGGGAGCTACTGTTTGAATCCATGCTCCCAAAATTTACTTTCAGAAACAAGGAGTCAAAGAAAACCCTTGGATTTAACATATCCAGCCCGCCCTCACTCCGCTGTAGGTACGTTATTCCCCTCTTTATCAGGTTCATCCTGTTCCCCCACAAGAGCTGGAAGAACAGGCTGAGGAGCCTCGCCGAGAAAGATTCTGGCAAAGGAAAAACGACAGAGACATACAAGAAGACGGGGACCAGGTAAGTCTTCAACATAGCAACCCTTTCTCTGTAAGTCAGCCTCCAGTTCTTCCATCGCTGAACCTTTGCATTTCCGGTCTCCAATTTTTCCTCCCAATTTAGGCTGGCATTATCTTCCCTCCCAAATTTCACCCCTAAGATCTTAATATGGGTGGAGGCCTTAACAAACTGCGGCAGATCAAAGTCTGGGTCAGATTGCAATGTCCACAGAGCTTGACTCTTCTCAAGGTTGACCAGAGACCCGGAGGCCTCTGAGTAACTTCTGATGGCCGCAGACAACATCTGCACCTCATGAGGATTAGATATCACCAGCGTCACATCATCCGCGTAGGCAACCACCTTCAGAGGCAAGCAGTGGGGGACCGGCACCCCCCAAAAGTTACACTCCTGCAGTGACCTCAGAAACGGGTCTATGGCAAAAGCATACAGGAGTGGACTCAGCGGGCAGCCCTGTCTCACCCCCGCCTCAACTCCAAAAGTGCCACCCTGCCAACCATTAATCAGAGGAAAGCTCACCGCCTCTCTGTACAAAGTCTTCAGCCAATCCACAAATTGTCCTGGAATACCATACTTTGACAAAGTGGCCCACAGATAGTCATGATCAACTCTGTAAAAGGCTTTAGCCTGGTCCAGCCTGACAACATATCTCCCACATCGCAGAGCTTTACATCTCTCAAACATCTCCCGTATCGAGATGACCGCTCCAGAGATGTTCCGCCCTTTTACTGTGCCAAACTGAGAGCCTACCAACAGTGCCGAGGACAAACAGACTAACCTAGAAAACAGGATCTTTGCCAGAATCTTCCTGTCAACATTCAAGAGGGCAATTGGCCTTCAGTTCTTGATGTCGCTCGGCTCCTTACCTTTAGACAGCAGAATTAATGAGGACACTCTCATGGATGGAGGTATCAGGTGATTTTCTAGACAATTTTTGTAAACATTCACAAGAATTGGAGCCAGGAGGTCTCTGAATTTCTTATAAAATTCTGCTGTTATACCATCCGGACCTGGTGCCCTCTTCAGATGTAACTTATCAATGGCCTCCTTAACCTCCTCCACCGTTAATTCTGCTGTCAAAGGAGAAAAGTCCAGATCATTAGTATCAGGCGCTGGAGTTGCCTCCAAGAACTGAGTCATTTTATGTTTATCCAAAGCCTTCCTCTGAAACAAGTCAGTATAATAAGATTTCACAACCCCAAGGATACCCTCCCGAGATTCCTGCAATACACCCTGGGAGTCAATGAGACCTGTGACCAATTTATTGGCCACCCGCTCCCGGCAATTCTCAAAGGGATCAGGTGCCCCTAAGACCCCATAATCCCCTTCAAGAACCAAGGAGGTATACCTGCTGTACTGATACTGCCTTATCTCAGATTTCAGCCGGTCGATCTTCTCTTGGTTACCCCCGCCCTCCGAATACAGTGACTCCAATTTTTTGCGCAGCCTTAGGTACTGGCTATACATACTCCTGCCTTTCTTAACTGACAGTCTATTCAAGAGGTATCTGATATCATCCTTGACGTCCTCCCACCAGTCGGCCATGTTGTCATAGAAGTCCACTCTCTGTAGATTACCCTGCAAAAGGGAGTGGACACAACTCTGGACAGAGACATCATGGAAGAGGCTAGAATTGAGTCTCCATAACCCCCTACCAACATCAGCTCGCTTAGTGGCCCCCAGTCAGAAATATAGGGCAAGATGGTCTGAGTATGGGACGACTCTCTCACTCATGGCACCAATGACTTCCATGGGACTTACAAAAGCCAGATCTATTCTACTGCTTCTATTGGAGCCGGAATAGGTTAATTTTGGCTTTCGTCCTCCCCGTTTAAAGACGTCACCTAATCCGGCCTGCAGGACTATGTTATTCAAGATCCTACCATCCCTCGTCACGGTTCTACCTGAGGAGCTGTCACCAGATGTCAGTATGGCATTAAAGTCCCCCACCATTATCACTGGAAGAGAGGTGAACAGATAAGGCTTGATATCATTAAATAACTGTATCCTGTCAGTCAACGTCTGTGGCCCATAGATGTTAATAAGCCGGAGTCGCCTCCCATGGACAGTGACTTCCAGGACCAGACACCTTCCCATAACCACCTCCGTCATCCTGTGTACTGTCACATCCCTGGTGTTAAACAGAATGGCGACCCCGGCGTACGGCTCCACAGCCAGTGACCAAAAAGAGGGACCAGACCGCCATTCCCTCTCAGCCTCCCTCATGAGCCCCTGAGTCGTCAGCCGCGTCTCCTGCAGAAAGATGACATCTGCGTCCAGGTATCGGAGATGGTCATAGACAGCGTGCCTCATCCTCCTCACCTTAATGCTGTTCACATTACTGGATGTTACTTTTAATGAGAAGTCTGCCATCACAATACCACAACAGAGGAGCAGAGATGTAAAAGCCGCCATCATAAGTCTGGGTCACAGATGTTCTGACAACCACCGGTCTCCATGTCAGACTGTATCTCATTGTCAGCAAGTACGGGCTTCCGTTTTGTAGGGGGATGGTCCGCTACGTCCCTGTCATACTCAGTCTCTATTCTTTTTATCTCTTCCTCCAAGTCCCCATCAGACTCAGACAAAACATCAAACTTATTGGACACGACCATCACACCTGCTGAACTCTGGACTTTTTTCCTGCCACCCTGGCTAGTGACATACTCCTCCTCAGGTTTACGGGAGGCCTTGTCCTTTTTTTTCCTTTTTACCTGATTACAGCAACTTTCTTCAGCTAGAGATGGTGATACTGAAGTGGTGGCTGTATGTGGCTGCTGGACCTGAGGGACGACCTCCATGCTCCCCTCTGTACCCTCTGTGTAAAGCTGCTCTGATGTTACCTGAGCGGACCCCTGGTGGACCTCTGACCTGGTCAGTACTGTCCCTGACATTAAAGCCTCCTCCTCCTGAGCCTCTGTCCCTGTCACTAACTCCTCATCAGGAAGGAGCTTGCAAATATTGTGCCAGGCATCTGGACAGTCCCTGTGAGGGTGGCCGATCTCCCACAGAGATTGCATTTGATGTTCTGGCAATCTGCCGCTAAGTGGCCGACTTCCCCGCACAGGCTGCACTTTACCACGGTACAGGTGTTTGCCAGATGACCCACTTTACCACACTTAAAACACTTTCGTGGCTGCCCAGGGTAGAAGCAAACCTCCTTCTCCCTCCCGATAAAGAAGGAGTTGGGTAAGTGAGCCGTGATATTGTTGTGCTGGCGCAATTTCACCAGCACCTTCCATCCACCAGTCCATATACCGTCCTCATCCCTGTTTTTGGTGAGGTCGGAGACAAGGTCACAATGCCTCCGGAGCCACACCACAATGTCCTGTGGGGGAACAGCCCCATTCCAAAAGATGATGTTAACCGTGGCAGTATCCGGCTTAGATATTGGAATGAAGCTGAACTTATTCCAGCCATCAGTGTCCCTGAACTTGGGGAAATTGGCCCAGAATCTGTCCAGATCAGACATAAGCTTAAAGCTGATATCATAGCCCTGTCTGTCTGGCAGATTGATGACCGCCAAGATATTAACCGGCGCAAACCCCATCTGGTGGCACAGAAGCTCCCTGACCACCAGCCTCCTGTCCGGCAGGTCCTCCTTGGCACCTCTGTGCCTGAACCGCACCACATTCCTCCTTTTGAAAGCCTGCCCGGTGTAATTGGCGCTGGAGGTAAAGGATGGAGCACCGCGGCTCCAAACATTACTGGGAGGGACCTGTGGGGCCACACTGGGCTGACTGACAGGGCGAGGGTCTGCAGCAGAGGGGCCTGTTACACCTTGTGTGCTGGAAACCAAAGGGGGGAAATCACAAACATTTTGCACATTAATATCAACATCATCATCATCAATCTCAATAGCGTCATCAGGATGCGCAATGTCCACCACAGTCTCTGTACCCCCTTCAGCCCCCAACCCCACATGAGCAGTATCAATATCCCCAGAATTAGTGCTCTCCTGGGCTCCAACAGTAGATGCAGTCTCATGTCCACTGTCATGCTGTTGTGCTGGGCATGCTGGGACTTGTGGTACCGCTGGGATCTGAGCCTCTTGCTCCTGTTTGGGGTCTGCCGCAGGTAGTTGCGGCTGCTGGTGCAGTATCTGACCCTCCTTAAAACAGAAGCTAGCGGGCTGCAGCACCGGCCGTACCTGCTGCCGGGTCCTCCCTGGGACAATGTCTGTGCGGGAGCCAGCAGAGTCCTGCGCGCAGGACCTAAACCGCTCCTGGTTCCTATATGTCTCTGCCATGGGCCCCATCCTTGCCAGCACACAGTCCATGTCCCGCACCACAGTCGCCAGCTCTACCCCCAGTGCATTCAGTCTCTGGTCATATACAGAGTGATCCCCAGGATTAGCAGCCTTCACCTTGTAAATGCAGTCAATTTCCATTTGCAGAAGATTCCTCTGCTGCTGCAACTCACCCATCCTCCTGACCAGTCCTGGTATCTCCTCTGCCAGCTGTAGCTCCGGGGCACGCGGCGGCTCCTTCTGGGGTCTTGCTTTAGGGGTTGACACGTTGGTTTTTAATGTCGCTGGTTTTGTGACTCCAGCCTCCGCAACACTTTTACCGCTGCCACCAGCCTGCAACCTCGTGTGTCCAGAGCTCGCCATGCTGGTCACCACATGTCCCAGCTGAAGGTTCTCCTGGAGTGTTAGCTTCTCCAGAGATGTCCGTCTCTGTCTGCCTGGAGTGAGCTGCACACCTGAAGGTGGTGATGGACTCTGCCTCACCTTCTGTGCAGCCACCTGCCCTCCAGCACTCAGGTTCTCAGCAGAAGATGCCTTCTGGGATTTCCTTCCAGGCTCTGGACACTGTTTGCCTTGACTGGCCGACTGATTAACAGAAACATCCTTGCACACAGACAAAGCTTTCTCCTGTTTCTTTCCCGTACTGAGCTTCAACACAGGATCTTTCTCCATGCTGTTGGGACTTCCATTCTGAGGTTTAATTTCCCCAGAGGCAACTCTGGGATTTCCATCCACATGAGAAGGTTGGGAGTTTCCTCCCAGTGTAGGCCTGGAAGCCAGGGCCTTGCTTGGGGAGCTTCCCCGCCCAGGGTGGCCCCTCCCTGGGCTTGCTCCAGACATGAGGAGAACCACAGACACACAACCTCACAGCTAGGAGGCAGTATTATAGTAGTTATATTCTTATACATAGGAGCAGTATTAAAGTAGTTATATTCTTGCACATAGGAGCAGTATTATAGTAGTTATATTCTTGTACATAGGGGGCAGTATTATAGTAGTTATATTCTTGTACATAGGGGCAGTATTATAGTAGTTATATTCTTGTACATAGGAGCAGTATTATAGTAGTTATATTCTTGTATATAGGGGCAGTATTATAGTAGTTATATTCTTGTACATAGGGGCAGTATTATAGTAGTTATATTCTTGTACATAGGGGGCAGTATTATAGTAGTAATATTCTTGTACATAGGGGCAGTATTATAGTAGTTATATTCTTGTACATAGGGGCAGTATTATAGTAGTTATATTCTTGTACATAGGGGGCAGTATTATAGTAGCTATATTCTTGTACATAGGGGCAGTATTATAGCAGTTATATTCTTGTACATAGGAGCAGTATTATAGTAGTTATATTCTTGTACATAGGAGCAGTATTATAGTAGTTATATTCTTGTACACAGGAGCAGTATTATAGTAGTTATATTCTTGTACATAGGGGCAGTATTATAGTAGTTATATTCTTGTGCATAGGGGCAGTATTATAGTAGTTACATTACTGTACATAGGGGGCAGTATTATAGTAGTTATATTCTTGTACATAGGGGGTAGTATTATAGTAATTATATTCTTGTACATAGGAGCAGTAATATAGTAGTTATATTCTTGTACATAGGGGGTAGTATTATAGTAGTTATATTCTTGTACATAGGAGCAGTATTATAGTAGTTATATTCTTGTACATAGGAGCAGTATTATAGTAGTTGTATTCTTGTACATAGGGGGTAGTATTATAGTAATTATATTCTTGTACATGGGAGCAGTATTATAGTAGTTATATTCTTGTACATAGGGGGTAGTATTATAGTAATTATATTCTTGTACATAGGAGCAGTATTATAGTAGTTATATTCTTGTACATAGGGGCAGTATTATAGTAGTTATATTCTTGTACATAGGGGGTAGTATTATAGTAATTATATTCTTGTACATAGGAGCAGTATTATAGTAGTTATATTCTTGTGCATAGGGGGTAGTATTATAGTAGTTATATTCTTGTACATAGGGGCAGTATTAAAGTAGTTATATTCTTGTACATAGGGGCAGTATTATAGTAGTTATATTCTTGTACATAGGAGCAGTATTATAGTAGTTATATTCTTGTACATAGGGGGTAGTATTATAGTAGTTATATTCTTGTACATAGGGGGTAGTATTATAGTAATTATATTCTTGTACATAGGAGCAGTATTATAGTAGTTATATTATTGTACATAGGGGGTAGTATTATAGTAATTATATTCTTGTTCATAGGAGCAGTATTATAGTAGTTATATTCTTGTACATAGGGGCAGTATTATAGTAGTTATATTCTTGTACATAGGGGGTAGTATTATAGTAATTATATTCTTGTACATAGGAGCAGTATTATAGTAGTTATATTCTTGTACATAGGAGCAGTATTATAGTAGTTATATTCTTGTACATAGGAGCAGTATTATAGTAGTTATATTCTTGTACATAGGGGGCAGTATTATAGTAGTTATATTCTTGTGCATAGGGGGTAGTATTATAGTAGTTATATTCTTGTACATAGGGGCAGTATTAAAGTAGTTATATTCTTGTACATAGGGGCAGTATTATAGTAGTTATATTCTTGTACATAGGAGCAGTATTATAGTAGTTATATACTTGTACATAGGGGGTAGTATTATAGTAGTTATATTCTTGTACATAGGGGGTAGTATTATAGTAATTATATTCTTGTACATAGGAGCAGTATTATAGTAGTTATATTCTTGTACATAGGGGGTAGTATTATAGTAATTATATTCTTGTACATAGGAGCAGTATTATAGTAGTTATATTCTTGTACATAGAGGCAGTATTATAGTAGTTATATTCTTGTACATAGGGGGCAGTATTATAGCAATTATATTCTTGTACATAGGAGCAGTATTATAGTAGTTATATTCTTGTACATAGGGGCAGTATTATAGTAGTTATATTCTTGTACATAGGAGCAGTATTATAGTAGTTATATTCTTGTACATGGGGGTAGTATTATAGTAATTATATTCTTGTACATAGGAGCAGTATTATAGTAGTTATATTCTTGTACATAGGAGCAGTATTATAGTAGTTATGTTCTTGTACATAGGGGCAGTATTATAGTAGTTATATTCTTGTACATAGGAGCAGTATTATAGTAGTTATATTCTTGTACATAGGAGCAGTATTATAGTAGTTATGTTCTTGTACATAGGGGCAGTATTATAGTAGTTATATTCTTGTACATAGGGGCAGTATTATAGTAGTTATATTCTTGTACATAGGGGGCAGTATTATAGTAGTTATATTCTTGTGCATAGGGGGTAGTATTATAGTAGTTATATTCTTGTACATAGGGGCAGTATTATAGTAGTTATATTCTTGTACATAGGAGCAGTATTATAGTAGTTATATTCTTGTACATGGGGGTAGTATTATAGTAATTATATTCTTGTACATAGGAGCAGTATTATAGTAGTTATATTCTTGTGCATAGGGGGTAGTATTATAGTAGTTATATTCTTGTACATAGGGGCAGTATTAAAGTAGTTATATTCTTGTACATAGGGGCAGTATTATAGTAGTTATATTCTTGTACATAGGAGCAGTATTATAGTAGTTATATTCTTGTACATAGGGGGTAGTATTATAGTAGTTATAGTCTTGTACATAGGGGGTAGTATTATAGTAATTATATTCTTGTACATAGGAGCAGTATTATAGTAGTTATATTATTGTACATAGGGGGTAGTATTATAGTAATTATATTCTTGTTCATAGGAGCAGTATTATAGTAGTTATATTCTTGTACATAGGGGCAGTATTATAGTAGTTATATTCTTGTACATAGGGGGTAGTATTATAGTAATTATATTCTTGTACATAGGAGCAGTATTATAGTAGTTATATTCTTGTACATAGGGGGTAGTATTATAGTAATTATATTCTTGTACATAGGAGCAGTATTATAGTAGTTATATTCTTGTACATAGGAGCAGTATTATAGTAGTTATATTCTTGTACATAGGAGCAGTATTATAGTAGTTATATTCTTGTACATAGGGGGCAGTATTATAGTAGTTATATTCTTGTGCATAGGGGGTAGTATTATAGTAGTTATATTCTTGTACATAGGGGCAGTATTAAAGTAGTTATATTCTTGTACATAGGGGCAGTATTATAGTAGTTATATTCTTGTACATAGGAGCAGTATTATAGTAGTTATATACTTGTACATAGGGGGTAGTATTATAGTAGTTATATTCTTGTACATAGGGGGTAGTATTATAGTAATTATATTCTTGTACATAGGAGCAGTATTATAGTAGTTATATTCTTGTACATAGGGGGTAGTATTATAGTAATTATATTCTTGTACATAGGAGCAGTATTATAGTAGTTATATTCTTGTACATAGAGGCAGTATTATAGTAGTTATATTCTTGTACATAGGGGGCAGTATTATAGCAATTATATTCTTGTACATAGGAGCAGTATTATAGTAGTTATATTCTTGTACATAGGGGCAGTATTATAGTAGTTATATTCTTGTACATAGGAGCAGTATTATAGTAGTTATATTCTTGTACATGGGGGTAGTATTATAGTAATTATATTCTTGTACATAGGAGCAGTATTATAGTAGTTATATTCTTGTACATAGGAGCAGTATTATAGTAGTTATGTTCTTGTACATAGGTGCAGTATTATAGTAGTTATATTCTTGTACATAGGGGCAGTATTATAGTAGTTATATTCTTGTACATAGGGGCAGTATTATAGTAGTTATATTCTTGTACATAGGGGGCAGTATTATAGTAGTTATATTCTTGTGCATAGGGGGTAGTATTATAGTAGTTATATTCTTGTACATAGGGGCAGTATTATAGTAGTTATATTCTTGTACATAGGAGCAGTATTAAAGTAGTTATATTCTTGTACATAGGGGCAGTATTAAAGTAGTTATATTCTTGTACATAGGTGCAGTATTATAGTAGTTATATTCTTGTACATAGGGGCAGTATTATAGTAGTTATATTCTTGTACATAGGGGGCAGTATTATAGTAGTTATATTCTTGTACATAGGGGGCAGTATTAAAGTAGTTATATTCTTGTACATAGGGGCAGTATTATAGTAGTTATATTCTTGTACATAGGGGCAGTATTATAGTAGTTATATTCTTGTACATAGGGGGCAGTATTATAGTAGTTATATTCTTGTGCATAGGGGGTAGTATTATAGTAGTTATATTCTTGCACATAGGAGCAGTATTATAGTAGTTATATTCTTGTACATAGGAGCAGTATTATAGTAGTTATATTCTTGTACATAGGGAGCAGTATTATAGTAGTTATATTCTTGTACATAGGAGCAGTATTATAGTAGTTATATTCTTGTACATAGGGAGCAGTATTATAGTAGTTATATTCTTGTACATAGGAGCAGTATTATAGTAGTTATATTCTTGTACATAGGAGCAGTATTAAAGTAGTTATATTCTTGTACATAGGGGCAGTATTAAAGTAGTTATATTCTTGTACACAGGAGCAGTATTATAGTAGTTATATTCTTGTACATAGGAACAGTATTATAGTAGTTATATTCTTGTACATAGGAACAGTATTATAGTAGTTATATTCTTGTACATAGGGGCAGTATTATAGTAGTTATATTCTTGTACACAGGAGCAGTATTATAGTAGTTATATTCTTGTACATAGGAGCAGTATTATAGTAGTTATATTCTTGTACATAGGGAGCAGTATTATAGTAGTTATATTCTTGTACATAGGAGCAGTATTATAGTAGTTATATTCTTGTACATAGGAGCAGTATTATAGTAGTTATATTCTTGTACATAGGGGCAGTATTATAGTAGTTATATTCTTGTACATAGGAACAGTATTATAGTAGTTATATTCTTGTACATAGGGGCAGTATTATAGTAGTTATATTCTTGTACATAGGAGCAGTATTATAGTAGTTATATTCTTGTACATAGGGAGCAGTATTATAGTAGTTATATTCTTGTACATAGGAGCAGTATTATAGTAGTTATATTCTTGTACATAGGAGCAGTATTAAAGTAGTTATATTCTTGTACATAGGGGCAGTATTAAAGTAGTTATATTCTTGTACACAGGAGCAGTATTATAGTAGTTATATTCTTGTACATAGGAACAGTATTATAGTAGTTATATTCTTGTACACAGGAGCAGTATTATAGTAGTTATATTCTTGTACATAGGAACAGTATTATAGTAGTTATATTCTTGTACATAGGAGCAGTATTATAGTAGTTATATTCTTGTACATAGGGGCAGTATTAAAGTAGTTATATTCTTGTACACAGGAGCAGTATTATAGTAGTTATATTCTTGTACATAGGAACAGTATTATAGTAGTTATATTCTTGTACATTGGGGCAGTATTATAGTAGTTATATTCTTGTACATAAGAGCAGTATTATAGTAGTTATATTCTTGTACATAGGAGCAGTATTATAGTAGTTATATTCTTGTACATAGGGGCAGTATTATAGTAGTTATATTCTTGTACATAGGGGCAGTATTATAGTAGTTATATTCTTGTACATAGGGGGCAATTTTTATTGTATAAAACCCACAAATACAATTAAAATAAACAGAATTCTTCCTTAATACAAAACACAAATTCTCATGAATGCATCAGACAATAATTATAGAACTAAATTAATACATTAGGAATAAAGGTAACTTAGAGTTCACTCCTGTGGAAGGAAGAATATGAAATAAACACTTTTAGTAACACGATCATGTTATTATCCCACAGACACATTCCTCCATAGTTTCTCATTACTCTGACTTTTCTTTATCTCTATCGCTCTTATCCATCTGAGCTCGGACAGTATCTTTGTGGCTGCGGTGACGGGATAGAAGGGCTCGCTGTGGAGGGACACTCGGGTTCTCATGTGCCAGTGGTAATACTTAATGGTGGTAATGATCAAGTACATTGTCCCCCTGTCGATGTTACCGTCAGTGGATGGGACTCCATAGATAATGTCAGGGTAATTCAGGGACAGCAGTCTGGGGATTTTCAGCTTGGTCGATACTTCCGTCCATATTTCCCTACCTCCCCAGCAATCACAAATAAAATGCTCCATGGTTTCCTCCTGCTGACAACCAAGGGGACAGTTCCGATCCGAAACACTTAAATATTTTAAGTCCCCCCTCACAAAGAGCTTCCCATGTAGCGACAGCCAAGCAATGTCAAAAAACTTTGCTGGAAGTCGCCTCCCGTTGAGGAATCGGAGACTGTCCTGAAGGGTCCTGGTGGCACAATCTCTTAGGGCCAGTGGAGAGTAGAAGAAAGTCCTACATATATGAGCACACAGATCTTTCCTCGTATTACTCTCAATGTAAGATTTCTCCAGTCCCCACTTCCTGACACACTTCAGACCATATTCCAGATACTGGGGGAGGTGATCACCTGTCCATCTCCTCCTCTTGAGACTGCCGCCTCGCACCCAAGATTCCGCAAAAGGCAATATCCAATACCTGATACTATTCGCCCACAGGGAGCTACTGTTTGAATCCATGCTCCCAAAATTTACTTTCAGAAACAAGGAGTCAAAGAAAACCCTTGGATTTAACATATCCAGCCCGCCCTCACTCCGCCGTAGGTACGTTATTCCCCTCTTTATCAGGTTCATCCTGTTCCCCCACAAGAGCTGGAAGAAGAACAGGCTGAGGAGCCTTGCCGAGAAGGATTCTGGCAAAGGAAAAACGACAGAGACATACAAGAAGACGGGGACCAGGTACGTCTTCAACATAGCAACCCTTTCTCTGTAAGTCAGCCTCCAGTTCTTCCATCGCTGAACCTTTGCATTTCCGGTCTCCAATTTTTCCTCCCAATTTAGGCTGGCATTATCTTCCCTCCCAAATTTCACCCCTAAGATCTTAATATGGGTGGAGGCCTTAACAAACTGCGGCAGATCAAAGTCTGGGTCAGATTGCAATGTCCACAGAGCTTGACTCTTCTCAAGGTTGACCAGAGACCCGGAGGCCTCTGAGTAACTTCTGATGGCCGCAGACAACATCTGCACCTCATGAGGATTAGATATCACCAGCGTCACATCATCCGCGTAGGCAACCACCTTCAGAGGCAAGCAGTGAGGGACCGGCACCCCCCAAAAGTTACACTCCTGCAGTGACCTCAGAAATGGGTCTATGGCAAAAACATACAGGAGTGGACTCAGCGGGCAGCCCTGTCTCACCCCCGCCTCAACTCCAAAAGTGCCACCCTGCCAACCATTAATCAGAGGAAAGCTCATCGCCTCTCTGTACAAAATCTTCAGCCAATCCACAAATTGTCCTGGAATACCGTACTTTGACAAAGTGGCCCACAGATAATCATGATCAACTCTGTCAAAGGCTTTAGCCTGGTCCAGACTGACAACATATCTCCCACACCGCAGAGCTTTACATCTCTCAAACATCTCCCGTATAGAGATGACCGCTCCAGAGATGTTCCGCCCTTTTACCGTGCCAAACTGAGAGGCTACCAACAGTGCCGGGGACAAACAGACTAACCTAGAAAACAGGATCTTCGCCAGAATCTTCCTGTCAACATTCAAGAGGGCAATTGGCCTCCAGTTCTTGATGTCGCTCGGCTCCTTACCTTTAGACAGCAGAATTAATGAGGACACTCTCATGGATGGAGGTATCAGGTGATTTTCTAGACAATTTTTGTAAACATCCACAAGAATTGGAGCCAGGAGGTCTCTGAATTTCTTATAAAATTCTGCTGTTATACCATCCGGACCTGGTGCCTTCTTCAGATGTAACTTATCAATGGCCTCCTTAACCTCCTCCACCATTAATTCTGCTGTCAAAGGAGAAAAGTCCAGATCATTAGTATCAGGCGTTGGAGTTGCCTCCAAGAATTGAGTCATTTTATGTTTATCCAAAGCCTTCCTCTGAAACAAGTCAGTATAATAAGATTTCACAACCCCCAGGATACCCTCCCGAGATTCCTGCAATACACCCTGGGAGTCAATGAGACCTGTGACCAATTTATTGGCCACCCGCTCCCGGCAATTCTCAATGGGATCAGGTGCCCCTAAGACCCCATAATCCCCTTCAAGAACCAAGGAGGTATACCTGCTGTACTGATACTGCCTTATCTCAGATTTCAACCGGTCGATCTTCTCTTTGTTACCCCCACCCTCCGAATAGAGTGACTCCAATTCTTTGCGCAGCCTTAGGTACTGGCTATACTTACTCCTGCCCTTCTTAACTGACAGTCTCTTCAAGAGGTATCTGATATCATCCTTGACGTCCTCCCACCAGTCGGCCATGTTGTCATAGAAGTCCACTCTCTGTAGATTACCCTGCAAAAGGGAGTGGACACAACTCTGGACAGAGACATCATGGAGGAGGCTGGAATTGAGTCTCCATAACCCCCTACCAACATCAGCTCGCTTAGTGGCCCCCAGGCAGAAATATAGGGCAAGATGGTCTGAGTATGGGACGACTCTCTCACTCATGGCACCAATGACTTCCATGGGACTTACAAAAGCCAGATCTATTCTACTGCCTCTATTGGAACAGGAATAGGTTAATTTTGGCTTTCGACCTCCCCGTTTAAAGACGTCCCCTAATCCGGCCTGCAGGACTACGTTATTCAAGATCCTACCATCCCTCGTCACGGTTCTACCTGAGGAGCTGTCACCAGATGTCAGTATGGCATTAAAGTCCCCCACCATTATCACTGGAAGAGAGGTGAACAGATAAGGCTTGACATCATTAAATAACTGTATCCTGTCAGTCACCGTCTGTGGCCCATAGATGTTAATAAGCCTAAGTCGCCTCCCATGGACAGTGACTTCCAGGACCAGACACCTTCCCATAACCACCTCCGTCATCCTATGTACTGTCACATCCCTGGTGTTAAACAGAATGGCGACCCCGGCGTACGACTCCACAGCCAGTGACCAAAAAGAGGGACCAGACCGCCATTCCCTCTCAGCCTCCCTCATGAGCCCCTGAGTCGTCAGCCTCGTCTCCTGCAGAAAGAGGACATCTGCGTCCAGGTATCGGAGATGGTCATAGACAGCGTGCCTCGTCCTCCTCACCTTAATGCTGTTCACATTACTGGATGTTACTTTTAATGAGAAGTCTGCCATCACAATACCACAACAGAGGAGCAGAGATGTAAAAGCCGCCATCATAAGTCTGAATCACAGATGTTCTGACTACCACCGGTCTCCATGTCAGACTGTATCTGAGTGTCAGCAGGTACGGGCTTCCGTTTTGTAGGGGGATCGTCCGCTATGTCCCTGTCATACTCAGTCTCTATTCTTTTTATCTCTTCCTCCAAGTCCCCATCAGACTCAGACAAAACATCAAACTTATTGGACACGACCATCACACCTGCTGAACTCTGGACTTTTTTCCTGCCACCCTGGCAAGTGACATACTCCGCCTCAGGTTTACGGGAGGCCTTGTCCTTTTTTTTCCTTTTTATCTGATTACAGCCACTTTCTTCAGCTAGAGATGGTGATACTGAAGTGGCTACATGTGGCTGCTGGACCTGAGGGACGACCTCCATGCTCCCCTCTGTACAAAGCTGCTCTGATGTTACCTGAGCGGACCCCTGGTGGACCTCTGACCTGGTCAGTACTGTCCCTGACATTAAAGCCTCCTCCTCCTGAGTCTCTGTCCCTGTCACTAACTCCTCATCAGGAAGGAGCTTGCATATATTGTGCCAGGCATCAGGACAGTCCCTGTGAGGGTGGCCGATCTCCCCACAGAGATTGCACTTGATGTTCTGGCAATCTGCCGCTAAGTGGCCGACTTCCCCGCACAGGCTGCACTTTACCACGGTACAGGTGTTTGCCAGGTGACCCACTTTACCACACTTAAAACACTTTCGTGGCTGCCCAGGGTAGAAGCAAACCCCCTTCTCCCTCCCGGTAAAGAAGGAGTTGGGTAAGTGAGCCGTGATATTGTTGTGCTGGTGCAGTTTCACCAGCACCTTCCATCCACCAGTCCATATACCGTCCTCATCCCTGTTTTTGGTGAGGTCGGAGACAAGGTCACAATGCCTCCGGAGCCACACCACAATGTCCTGCGGGGGAACAGCCTCATTCCAAAAGATGATGTTAACCGTGGCAGTATCTGGCTTAGATATTGGAATGAAGCTGAACTTATTCCAGCCATCAGCGTCCCTGAACTTGGGGAAATTGGCCCAGAATCTGTCCAGATCAGACATAAGCTTAAAGCTGATATCATAGCCCTGTCTGTCTGGCAGATTGATGACCGCCAAGATATTAACCGGCGCAAACCCCATCTGGCGGCACAGAAGCTCCCTGACCACCAGCCTCCTGTCCGGCAGATCCTCCTTGGCACCTCTGTGCCTGAACCGCACCACATTCCTCCTTTTGAAAGCCTGCCCAGTGTAATTGGCGCTGGAGGTAAAGGATGGAGCGCCGCGGCTCCAAACATTACTGGGAGGGACCTGTGGGGCCGCACTGGGCTGACTGAAAGGGCGAGGGTCTGCAGCGGAGGGGCCTGTTGCACCTTGTGTGCTGGAAACCAAAGGGGGGAAATCACAGACATTTTGCACATTATTATCATCATCATCATCAATCTCAATAGTGTCATCAGGATGCGCAATATCCACCACAGTCTCTGTACCCCCTTCAGCCCCCAACCCCACATGAACAGTATCAATATCCCCAGAATTAGTGCTCTCCTGGGCTCCAACAGTAGATGCAGTCTCATGTCCACTGTCTTGCTGTTGTGCTGGGCATGCTGGGACTTGTGGTACCGCTGGGATCTGAGCCTCTTGCTCCTGCTTGGGGTCTGCCGCAGGTAGTTGCGGCTGCTGGTGCAGTATCTGACCCTCCTTAAAACAGAAGCTAGCGGGCTGCAGCACCGGCCGTTCCTGCTGCCGGGTCCCACCTGGGACAATGTCTGTGCGGGAACCAGCAGAGTCCTGCGTGCAGGACCTAAACCGCTCCTGGTTCCTAAATGTCTCTGCCAGGGGCCCCATCCTCGCCAGCACACAGTCCATGTCCCGCACCACAGTCGCCAGCTCTACCCCCAGTGCATTCAGTCTCTGGTCATATACAGAGTGATCCCCAGGATTCGCAGCCTTCAACTTGTAAATACAGTCAATTTCCATTTGCAGAAGATTCCTCTGCTGCTGCAACTCACCCATCCTCCTGACCAGTCCTGGTATCTCCTCTGCCAGCTGTAGCTCCGGGGCTCGCGGCGGCTCCCTCTGGGGTCTTGCTTTAGGGGTTGACACGTTGGTTTTTAATGTCGCTGGTTTTGTGACTCCAGCCTCCATAACACTTTTACCGCTGCCACCAGACTGCAACCTCGTGCGTCCAGAGCTCGCCATGCTGGTCACCACATGTCCCAGCTGAAGGTTCTCCTGGAGTGTTTGCTTCTCCAGAGATGTCCGTCTCTGTCTGCCTGGAGTGAGCTGCACACCTGAAGCTGGTGATGGACTCTGCCTCACCTTCTGTGCAGCCACCTGCCCTCCAGCACTCAGGTTCTCAGCAGAAGATGCCTTCTGGGATTTCCTTCCAGGCTCTGGACACTGTTTGCCTTGACCGGCCGACTGTTTAACAGAAACATCCTTGCACACAGACAAAACGTTCTCCTGTTTCTTTCCTGTGCTGAACTTCAACACAGGATCTTTCTCCACACTGCTGGGACTTCCATTCTGAGGTTTATTTCCTGCAGAGGCAACTCTGGGATTTCCATCCACATGAGAAGGTTGGGAGTTTCCTCCCAGTGTAGGCCTGGAAGCCAGGGCCTTGCTTGGGGAGCTTCCCTGCCCAGGGTGGCCCCTCCCTGGGCTTGCTCCAGACATGAGGAGAACCACAGACACACAACCTCACAGCTAGGAGGCAATATTATAGTAGTTATATTCTTGTACATAGGGGCAGTATTATAGTAGTTATATTCTTGTACATAGGAGCAGTATTATAGTAGTTATATTCTTGTACATAGGGTGCAGTATTATAGTAGTTATATTCTTGTACATAGGGGCAGTATTATAGTAGTTATATTCTTGTACATAGGGAGCAGTATTATAGTAGTTATATTCTTGTACATAGGAGCAGTATTATAGCAGTTATATTCTTGTACATAGGGGCAGTATTATAGTAGGTATATTCTTGTACATAGGGGCAGTATTATAGCAGTTATATTCTTGTACATAGGGAGCAGTATTATAGTAGTTATATTCTTGTACATAGGGAGCAATATCATAGTAGTTATATTCTTGTACATAGGGAGCAGTATTATAGTAGTTATATTCTTGTACATAGGGGGCAGTATTATAGTAGCTTTATTCTTGTACATAGGAGCAGTATTATAGTAGTTATATTCTTGTACATAGGGGCAGTATTATAGTAGTTATATTCTTGTACATGGGGGCAGTATTATAGTAGTTATATTCTTGTACATAGGGAGCAATATCATAGTAGTTATATTCTTGTACATAGGGGCAGTATTATAGTAGTTATATTCTTGTACATAGGGAGCAGTATTATAGTAGTTATATTCTTGTACATAGGAGCAGTATTATAGTAGTTATATTCTTGTACATAGGGGCAGTATTATAGTAGGTATATTCTTGTACATAGGGGCAGTATTATAGCAGTTATATTCTTGTACATAGGGAGCAGTATTATAGTAGTTATATTCTTGTACATAGGGAGCAATATCATAGTAGTTATATTCTTGTACATAGGGAGCAGTATTATAGTAGTTATATTCTTGTACATAGGGGGCAGTATTATAGTAGCTTTATTCTTGTACATAGGGGCAGTATTATAGTAGTTATATTCTTGTACATAGGGGGCAGTATTATAGTAGCTATATTCTTGTACATAGGGGCAGTATTATAGTAGTTATATGCTTGTACATAGGGAGCAGTATTATAGTAGTTATATTCTTGTACATAGGAGGCAGTATTATAGTAGCTATATTCTTGTACATAGGGGCAGTATTATAGTAGTTATATTCTTGTACATAGGGGCAGTATTATAGTAGTTATATTCTTGTACATAGGGAGCAGTATTATAGTAGGTATATTCTTGTACATAGGGGGCAGTATTATAGTAGTTATAGTCTTGTACATAGGGGCAGTATTATAGCAGTTATATTCTTGTACATAGGAGCAGTATTATAGTAGTTATATTCTTGTACATAGGGAGCAGTATTATAGTAGTTATATTCTTGTACATAGGGAGCAGTATTATAGTAGTTATATTCTTGTACATAGGGAGCAGTATTATAGTAGTTATATTCTTGTACATAGGGGGCAGTATTATAGTAGCTTTATTCTTGTACATAGGGGCAGTATTATAGTAGTTATATTCTTGTACATAGGGGGCAGTATTATAGTAGCTATATTCTTGTACATAGGGGCAGTATTATAGTAGTTATATGCTTGTACATAGGGAGCAGTATTATAGTAGTTATATTCTTGTAGATAGGAGGCAGTATTATAGTAGCTATATTCTTGTACATAGGGGCAGTATTATAGTAGTTATATTCTTGTACATAGGGAGCAGTATTATAGTAGGTATATTCTTGTAGATAGGAGGCAGTATTATAGTAGCTATATTCTTGTACATAGGGGCAGTATTATAGTAGTTATATTCTTGTACATAGGGGCAGTATTATAGTAGTTATATTCTTGTACATAGGGAGCAGTATTATAGTAGGTATATTCTTGTACATAGGGGGCAGTATTATAGTAGTTATAGTCTTGTACATAGGGGCAGTATTATAGCAGTTATATTCTTGTACATAGGAGCAGTATTAGGCTGTGTGCACACGCTGCGGAAAAGGTGCGGATTCATCCGCGCGGATTTTGTACAATCCGCAGGTGAAACCGCAGGTCAAAAGACCTGCGGTTTTACCTGCGGATTGCTCTGCGGTTTTGCCCTGCGGTTTTTCATCTCCTCAATGGAGGAGATGGCAAACCGCAGGAGAATCCGCAGAAAGAATTGACATGTCAATTCTTTCTGCGGATTGAAAACCGCAGATAATCCGCGCGGAAAATTCCGCACCGTCTGCACTGCGGTTTTTGATTCCCATAGGGAATCATTGTACTGTACACCGCAGCAAAAACTGCTGCGGGTCCGCAGCGGCCAAAACCGCTGCGGAACCGCAGCAAAATCCGCAGCGTGTGCACACAGCCTTATAGTAGTTATATTCTTGTACATAGGGGGCAGTATTATAGTAGTTATATTCTTGTACATAGGGGACAGTATTAGAGTAGTTATATTCTTGTGCATAGGGGCAGTATTATAGTAGTTATATTCTTGTACATAGGAGCAGTATTATAGTAGTTATATTATTGTACATAGGGGCAGTATTATAGTAGTTATATTCTTGTACATAGGGGCAGTATTATAGTAGTTATATTCTTGAACATAGGGGGCAGTATTATAGTAGTTATATTCCTGTACATAGGAGCAGTATTATAGTAGTTATATTATTGTACATAGGGGCAGTATTATAGTAGTTATATTCTTGTACATAGGAGCAGTATTATAGTAGTTATATTCTTGTACATAGGGGCAGTATTATAGTAGTTATATTCTTGAACATAGGGGGCAGTATTATAGTAGTTATATTCCTGTACATAGGAGCAGTATTATAGTAGTTATATTATTGTACATAGGGGCAGTATTATAGTAGTTATATTCTTGTACATAGGGGCAGTATTATAGTAGCTATATTCCTGTACATAGGAGCAGTATTATAGTAGTTATATTATTGTACATAGGGTCAGTATTATAGTAGTTATATTCTTGTACATAGGGGGCAGTATTATAGTAGTTATATTCTTGTACATAGGAGCAGTATTATAGTAGTTATATTCTTGTACATAGGAGCAGTATTATAGTAGTTATATTATTGTACATAGGGGCAGTATTATAGTAGTTATATTCTTGTACATAGGAGCAGTATTATAGTAGTTATATTATTGTACATAGGGGCAGTAGTATAGTAGTTATATTCTTGTACATAGGGAGCAGTATTATAGTAGTTATATCCTTGTACATAGGGAGCAGTATTATAGTAGTTATATTCTTGTACATAGGAGCAGTATTATAGTAGTTATATTCTTGTACATAGGAGCAGTATTATAGTAGTTATATTATTGTACATAGGGGCAGTATTATAGTAGTTATATTCTTGTACATAGGAGCAGTATTATAGTAGTTATATTCTTGTACACAGGAGCAGTATTATAGTAGTTATATTCTTGAACATAGGGGGCAGTATTATAGTAGTTATATTCCTGTATATAGGAGCAGTATTATAGTAGTTATATTATTGTACATAGGGGCAGTATTATAGTAGTTATATTCTTGTACATAGGGGGCAGTATTATAGTAGTTATATTCTTGTATATAGGGGCAGTATTATAGTAGTTATATTCTTGTATATAGGGGCAGTATTATAGTAGTTTTCTTGAATGAAGAGGATAGTGATCAGCCATGGCTTCGGCATTACTGTATATGGCAGGTAATCCCCACAAGTTTATGGCTGTCTAAAATCTGCAAAGAAGAGAGGCGGTGACTCGAGCACGGGCGATACTAGATGTGTACCTGAGCACCCTCATGCTCATCACTAGTAGGGGCCAGGATTATAACACTTATATTCTTGAACATATGAGCAGTAATTCGTTGGAGGGATGTAAGATACTTTGCTATATTTGGATTAGTGATGGTAACTACTGTATTATTGTTCCTGGTCCATGGGTTATTGTTATTGGGTGAATGTACAAGAATTTTGTGTTTTTGTTCCTTTCTTACTTTTATTGTGGAATCACCAGTTTGTTGTTACTTTGATACTCGCCTTTTTCTCCTATTTTGGGCTAATTTTCAGATTGTTTTTTATTGTTTTTATCCTTTTCAGTGTAAGAAAAGTAATCCCAAAAGAAGAAAGGGAAGAACTAAAAACCTTACTGGACTCTGCAAAGATGCTGACAGGTATATTTCTGTGTAATTTCTGCACATTGTAACAATCTCCAGGACCTTATTCCCCTATGCAGGTGTATGTCCAGTTCTATCCGCTGCCTCCTGCTTGTGACGGGGATCATGGTGGTGGTTCTGTTGCCAGCAGCACCGACACCATTAGTTGTGATGTTTTTTAACCCTTCCCCACCCATTACAATCTTTTCTTTTGCTACACATTTTGCACACCCTACCATTAACTTTTGACAATCTCTTTGACCCCCTACTATTCAAGCCTTTGTAAAGGAGATGTAGCAAGCAATGTAGGGAGTTACAAGTACAGAAAGCAGAATGTGGGAATAGGGCTCTGCAGAGATGTGGCATGCTGTGCTGTCAGATTGGGCAAGTAGCAGAGCTGTGAAATATCAGATATGTGCGATTAACTAGTGAAGGGGTTCACCCTCTGCAGTATGGAGCGTTCACACACGCAGTTTGGTCCAAACGTGCAGGTGAATTGCTTTTATAAGACACCAAGGGATCGAAAACAAAACATCCTCTCCTGGGCACAAAGGTCACAGCAAATAACCAGATCATTCAGCAGCAAAAAGGTCCATGATGTTCACCTGAACAAATCACCAGATTGCTGTCCTCTCTTTCACCTTCTGGCTGGGACTGCCAACACCAGAGGACTTTTCTTCCTGCAGGTACAAGCCACATTCGCTGGTCACTTCACCAACACTCTGCGCCCCATTCCCCAGCAGACTGACACTACATGACCTTATTTCCTGGTTCTAGACAAACTAGACAGGTGCCTCTAATCAAACCCTGCAGAGCTGCTAATTCATCCCTGTCCTTCCCAGCTTTCCTACAATGTCTGCTTTTTTCCCTTTTTTCCGTTAATAAAATGTAACCCTCTTCATAAAACTAATAGAAGAAGAAATGCTCGGTAGGTAGCCATACATAAAGCCAGCACCTGCAGTGTGACGCTGCATTGCTGTGGTGTTCAGATGTAAAATCTAACCAGTGTGTAGGTGTGGGAAAATAAAGTGCTTGTGACACGCACACTTTGTGAGGTAGACAGTCACAGTTAAATCTCTGGATTTTGAGGCATTTTGTGTTGCATTTTCAAAGAAATTGATTCCCCCTTTCACAAAAAAGATTGTGCAAGGAATGCAATTTTTATCAAAAAAGATAATTTTTTTCCAGTGGGGGATTTGTCATACAGACAGGGAAACATGAGCTCCATAATTGGTGACAGTGGTTGGTTGGAGACCGCATGGAGGACCTGGTGACCGCTGTGCGTTTCCTTCCATGAGTGTTCGGCCCCTGGGCAGGGCAGAAAGGGAAAGTGCTCATTTGCTTAAAATTTTGAAAACTAATTTGTTTTCTATAAGTGCATTTTTTAGTCACAAGATTAAGCATTTCACGCATATCCTGGGCAGCAGCACAAATTAGTTGACATGACGGCCATGATGGACCAAGTGGCTTATTTGCCGCTGCAAGAACTAATGCACAGCAGCCAACAGAGCTCAGGAAGATATCCTGAGACTCAATTCCATGGATTTCTGGGTCAAAAACTTGGTCCAGTGGCAAGGACTGGCCCAGTTAGCTATGGGTGCACTGTCATGTCCAGCCTGTGGTATCACAGAGGGGCTTCATCAAGCCGGTGGATTTTCCACACCAGAGTGGACCGCGCTATCCACTATAAACGTGAACACCTAATGTTTGCTGCAATGAATCAGACGTGGATCAGTGCAGACCTTCATGCACCGTCAGCCACGTCCATCACCCGCAGCCGTCAGCCCTTCCTGATGTCAGAATCTCATCAGCAGCTCCCGTCATCCCAGATCTCAGTAATGTAACAATCTGCCTTCACTGAATACAGATTTTACCCGAGAACAGAGAATTTTGAAAATGAAAGAGTCGAAGAGGAGAAAGAAGCAGACTTCTTGGATAAGATCTGTTACAAAGTTCCAAATTTTTCAATTATGAAATAAAAATGTTAATGACGGTTCTGCTTTAAGATAAAGGAGCTGTCAGTCAAGCAGGAGGAGGCGGCACTGGGCGGGAGATAGAGCTGGAGTGACTGAGGCTTCAGATCTACCATAGCTCTTCAGTCTTATTTCCATATCAATAAAAACTCTGATTTCTCAGTAATGAAGGAACCGACCGGCCATGTAAAAGGATCACTGGACTAGTCTTTGTAAGAGCCACATGTGCATAGAAATAGCTTGTGGGGTGAAATCCTACTGACAAAGTAGCTTTAAAGCTGATCTAGATGGACCACTGGATATAGAAATTATGGCACCCAAGGCACAGTACATTATTGCATTTGTGTCTGCTATTTTGCCAAGTTTTTGGTGTTTTACAACTTTTTCGTTTACCCTAAATTAAACTTTTCATTTGCCCCTTTTTTAAATCTATTTTCTATGTGTTGGTGGCTGTGGGGGGTTTATGGTTTCCTTATGTTTTTGCCTGATTCATCATTTGCCCCTTTACTTAGATCTATTTTCTGTGTGTTGGCGGCTGTGGGGGGTTTATAGTTTCTGTGTTTTTCCCTGATTCATCATTTGCCCATTTTTTAGATCTATTTTCCATGTGTTGGCGGCTGTGGCGGGTTTATAGTTTGTGTTTTTCCCTGATTCATCATTTGCCCCTTTTTTTAGATCTATCTTCTGTGTGTTGGCATCTGTGGGGGGTTTATGGTTTTCATGTTTTTGCCTGATTCATCATTGCCCCTTTTTTTAAATCTATCTTCTATGTATTGGCGGATGTGGGGGGTGCATGGTTTCCATGTTTTTCCCTGATTCATCATTTGCGCCTTTTTTAGATCTATTTTCCGTGTGTTGGCATCTGTGGGGAGTTTATGGTTTCCGTGTTTTTCCCTGATTCATCGTTTGCCCCTTTTCTTAGATCTATTTTCCGTGTGTTGGCGGCTGTGGGGGGTTTATGGTTTCCGTGTTTTTCCCTGATTCATCGTTTGCCCCTTTTCTTAGATCTATTTTCCGTGTGTTGGCGGCTGTGGGGAGTTTATGGTTTCCGTGTTTTTCCCTGATTCATCGTTTGCCCCTTTTCTTAGATCTATTTTCCGTGTGTTGGCGGCTGTGGGGAGTTTATGGTTTCCGTGTTTTTCCCTGATTCATCGTTTGCCCCTTTTCTTAGATCTATTTTCCGTGTGTTGGCGGCTGTGGGGGGTTTATGGTTTCCATGTTTTTCCCTGATTCATCATTTGCCCCTTTTCTTAGATCTATTTTCCGTGTGTTGGCGGCTGTGGGGGGTTTATGGTTTCCATGTTTTTCCCTGATTCATCGTTTGCCCCTTTTCTTAGATCTATTTTCCGTGTGTTGGCGGCTGTGGGGGGTTTATGGTTTCCGTGTTTTTGCCTGATTCATCATTTGCCCCTTTTCTTAGATCTATTTTCCGTGTGTTGGCGGCTGTGGGGAGTTTATGGTTTCCGTGTTTTTCCCTGATTCATCGTTTGCCCCTTTTCTTAGATCTATTTTCCGTGTGTTGGCGGCTGTGGGGAGTTTATGGTTTCCATGTTTTTGCCTAGTTCATCATTTGCCCCTTTTCTTAGATCTATTTTCCGTGTGTTGGCGGCAGTGGGGGGTTTATGGTTTCCATGTTTTTGCCTAGTTCATCATTTGCCCCTTTTCTTAGATCTATTTTCCGTGTGTTGGCGGCAGTGGGGGGTTTATGGTTTCCATGTTTTTGCCTAGTTCATCATTTGCCCCTTTTCTTAGATCTATTTTCCGTGTGTTGGCGGCTGTGGGGAGTTTATGGTTTCCATGTTTTTGCCTAGTTCATCATTTGCCCCTTTTCTTAGATCTATTTTCCGTGTGTTGGCGGCAGTGGGGGGTTTATGGTTTCCATGTTTTTGCCTAGTTCATCATTTGCCCCTTTTCTTAGATCTATTTTCCGTGTGTTGGCGGCTGTGGGGGGTTTATGGTTTCCATGTTTTTGCCTAGTTCATCATTTGCCCCTTTTCTTAGATCTATTTTCCATGTGTTGGCGGCTGAGGGGGGTTTATGGTTTCCGTGTTTTTGCCTGATTCATCATTTGCCCCTTTTCTTAGATCTATTTTCTATGTGTTGGCGGCTGTGGGGGCGTTTATGGTTTCCGTGTTTTTGCCTGATTCATCATTTGCCCCTTTTCTTAGATCTATTTTCCATGTGTTGGCGGCTGTGGGGGGTTTATGGTTTCTGTGTTTTTGCCTAGTTCATCATTTGCCCCTTTTCTTAGATCTATTTTCCATGTGTTGGCGGCTGTGGGGGGTTTATGGTTTCCGTGTTTTTGCCTAGTTCATCATTTTCCCCTTTTCTTAGATCTATTTTCCATGTGTTGGCGGCTGTGGGGGGTTTATGGTTTCTGTGTTTTTGCCTAGTTCATCATTTGCCCCTTTTCTTAGATCTATTTTCCATGTGTTGGCGGCTGTGGGGGGTTTATGGTTTCCGTGTTTTTGCCTAGTTCATCATTTGCCCCTTTTCTTAGATCTATTTTCTATGTGTTGGCGGCTGTGGGGGGTTTATGGTTTCCGTGTTTTTCCCTGATTCATCGTTTGCCCCTTTTCTTAGATCTATTTTCCGTGTGTTGGCGGCTGTGGGGAGTTTATGGTTTCCGTGTTTTTCCCTGATTCATCGTTTGCCCCTTTTCTTAGATCTATTTTCCGTGTGTTGGCGGCTGTGGGGGGTTTATGGTTTCCATGTTTTTCCCTGATTCATCATTTGCCCCTTTTCTTAGATCTATTTTCCGTGTGTTGGCGGCTGTGGGGAGTTTATGGTTTCTGTGTTTTTGCCTGATTCATCAATTGTCCCTTTTCTTAGATCTATTTTCCGTGTGTTGGCGGCTGTGGGGGGTTTATGGTTTCCGTGTTTTTGCCTAGTTCATCATTTGCCCCTTTTCTTAGATCTATTTTCTATGTGTTGGCGGCTGTGGGGGTTTTATGGTTTCTGTGTTTTTGCCTGATTCATCAATTGTCCCTTTTCTTAGATCTATTTTCCATGTGTTGGCGGCTGTGGGGGGTTTATGGTTTCTGTATTTTTGCCTGATTCGTCATTTGCCCCTTTTCTTAGATCTATTTTCCATGTGTTGGCGGCTGTGGGGGGTTTATGGTTTCCGTGTTTTTGCCTAGTTCATCATTTGCCCCTTTTCTTAGATCTATTTTCCATGTGTTGGCAGCTGTGGGGGGTTTATGGTTTCTGTATTTTTGCCTGATTCATCATTTGTCCCTTTTCTTAGATCTATTTTCCATGTGTTGGCGGCTGTGGGGAGTTTATGGTTTCTGTGTTTTTGCCTAGTTCATCATTTGCCCCTTTTCTTAGATCTATTTTCTATGTGTTGGCGGCTGTGGGGGGTTTATGGTTTCTGTGTTTTTGCCTGATTCATCATTTGTCCCTTTTCTTAGATCTATTTTCCGTGTGTTGGCGGCTGTGGGGAGTTTATGGCTTCCGTGTTTTTGCCTGATTCATCATTTGACCCTTTTCTTAGATCTATTTTCCATGTGTTGGTGGCTGTGGGGGGTTTATGGTTTCTGTGTTTTTGCCTGATTCATCATTTGTCCCTTTTCTTAGATCTATTTTCCGTGTGTTGGCGGCTGTGGGGAGTTTATGGCTTCCGTGTTTTTGCCTGATTCATCATTTGTCCCTTTTCTTAGATCTATTTTCCATGTGTTGGCGGCTGTGGGGAGTTTATGGTTTCTGTGTTTTTGCCTAGTTCATCATTTGCCCCTTTTCTTAGATCTATTTTCTATGTGTTGGCGGCTGTGGGGGGTTTATGGTTTCTGTGTTTTTGCCTGATTCATCATTTGTCCCTTTTCTTAGACCTATTTTCCATGTGTTGGCGGCTGTGGGGAGTTTATGGCTTCCGTGTTTTTGCCTGATTCATCATTTGACCCTTTTCTTAGATCTATTTTCCATGTGTTGGTGGCTGTGGGGGGTTTATGGTTTCTGTGTTTTTGCCTGATTCGTCATTTGCCCCTTTTCTTAGACCTATTTTCCGTGTGTTGGTGGCTGTGTGGGGTTTATGGTTTCCGTGTTTTTGCCTGATTCGTCATTTGACCCTTTTCTTAGATCTATTTTCCATGTGTTGGCGGCTGTGGGGGGTTTATGGTTTCTGTGTTTTTGCCTGATTCATCATTTGACCCTTTTCTTAGATCTATTTTCCATGTGTTGGTGGCTGTGTGGGGTTTATGGTTTCCGTGTTTTCCCTGATTCATCATTTGACCCTTTTCTTAGATCTATTTTCCATGTGTTGGTGGCTGTGGGGGGTTTATGGTTTCCGTGTTTTTGCCTGATTCATCATTTGCCCCTTTTCTTAGATCTATTTTCTGTGTGTTGGCGGCTGTGGGGGATTTATGGTTTCTGTGTTTTTGCCTGATTCATCATTTGCCCCTTTTCTTAGATGTATTTTCCGTGTGTTGGCGGCTGTGGGGGGTTTATTGACTGACACTATCTTCCCTGCACGGATCATTTGTCTGCAGTCATAAGAGGGGCGTCAGGATTACCTTCATAGTAAGAGGAGAGGATTACAGTAAAGAGTAAAACCTCCATTATGAAGCTTATTTCATTGCCAATAAGTGGCTGTAATATGCCGACTCCTCCTCTCACCGAGCATGCTCAGTTTATTATCCTATAGATAATAATAGGTGATGGGCCAGTCCATACTGTGCACAGTAATCGCTGAATGCCAATTATAGTGTCTAAAGAACGCAGTAGGAAACATGGACAATTCATCTGCTGTGCTCTGCCCAATCGTCACGTTACAGGTCGCGAGCGTGCGCTCTAAACGTGCTAGAAATGTATTGGAAATATATGTGACGCCACATCTAGAGGTGAAATGTTCAGTGTGTCACCACTGGCAATGCAGTAGGAAGTTCAGGGCGAATCTGGATCTCTTCTCACTTTGTGTCTCTTGTCTTCCAGGAGTCGTCCCAATAGTCGTTCTCACTCATAAGACAGCGGGGTCTCTAACTGAAACAGAAGGAATATTCAGGGACATCGGAGTGGAAAGGATCTTTTCATTTGAGAATTACACCAGAGAAGATCACATGAAAACCAGAGGAAAACATGAAGAAGTCCTGAAATTCTTGTGTGAAGTCATTAGAGACGTTCAGTTTCGGGTGGAACAACCTCGAAATCCATCGGAGGAGATTAAGATGAGGAGGAAATTTGTGCTTAACTACATCCATGAGTGTGAGAAGAAGGAACAGCAGAGAAAAGTGGAAAAGAAAAAGGCCTTAGACCAAGCTCTACAGGAGAAGAGACATAAGCAACAGGAAGAGGAGATGAAGAGACAGAGTCTGAAACAACAGCGAGAGCAGGATGAAGAATTCAAGAGGCAACAGCAAGAGCTCCAATGGCAGAGGGAACTTGAACGAGCTAGACGAGAGGAGGAAACCAGGGACCAGACAGAAAAGCAGAATAAGAAAAACGAAAAAAAAAATCCTTGGAATGTTTTCAAAAGAAAATAATCTTCATGATCCAGACATAAAGAATCAAGAGCAGAAGATGGAGACCTTTTCCAGTTCCCACAACTCTCCAAGATTCAGAGCCAACATGTCTCAGCATCTCCTGCTTGTTTATTTCGCTTCTAAGATACAACAAAAAAAAAAAAAACAAGGAAAAAAGACAAAGAAAAAAAATCCAACATCAAAAAATAATATTCATGATCCAGGCAGGAAATATCAGGACCAGAAGATGGACACTTGTCTATGCTCTTCTAAATTCAGAACTGACATTTCTCGGTGTTTGCTGCTCGTTCAGCGTAATTGCAGAGTTTCTGAAATGATTCACATTTGGGGAATTGTTTTCTTTCTACCAATCAGTAATACGACTATAAACCATTGCCCCAGTATAGGAGGCGGCGGAGATCGTCCAGAGCCGCGTCTTTCGGCACCATGATGACTGATCTTTATGATTAATGTAGTCCTAATGACAAGTCCCTGCTCACATAGCAACGGAAAGCAGAAAATGTCCTATAAATCTCCGATCACAACACGAACGATTCACTGTGATAAACTGTATATAACCCTAGGGATGTGATCGATAGAAACACAAAATAAAAGGGTCCGGGTCTCATCAACGTGATCGACTTCTTGACTTCACCTCCTTCAATGGAAGTCTTCAAACAGAGGCTGGACAGATATCTGACTGGGATGATTTAGAGAATCCTGCTTTGAGCAGGGGGTTGGACCAGATGGCCCAAGAGGTCCCTTCCAACTCTACCATTCTATGATTCTAATATCACCACAGATTAGTCCAGAATGGCTGAGTATGGGGAGAATGAACATCATTACCAGCTCACTGGACAGTGAATACTAAATATTAAGGTTCGAACCAAAAATGAACCATTGTTCAGCAATTTATTTCCATAAAATCATTAATCACGAATTTGTATTTTGTTGTAAGAGAGTTTGAATGTTTCTGCTAAGTCCAGAATGTAAGGTGACGTTCCACAGCCCAAATCTGTTTTGTTCCTTCATTACGATGATAAATAATTTGTCATATCAGAAAATACAAAAGAATCCAATAGTGTAAGAGATAACTTTATTGGTTAACCAGACAAATATATAAAAGCTTTAGAGCTCAGAGATTATTTTACTCAGCCTAGTGATTATCTGCAGTAACACTGACCTCTCCGTATGGGTGAAAACCAGGGAATCTGTGACTTCAGATTAACCCAATACCAAATGTCGCAGCAACATGTAGATCAAAAGGATCCCAGAGTCAACGTCACTACAAACTGTGATGCTAGTCACTTCTCACGGCCAAGCCGTTAGTCAGAATGGTCAAGGAGTCCATGGTCGGAGGCCAGGAAGGTACATCATAAACAGAAGGAAGAGACAAAAGCGTGGTCAGGTAACATTCCAAGGTTAGAACACCAAGAGGATAGCGGATCAGAGCAGAAGGGGTTACACAGACAAGACGGATGGTTAGAACGAGGTCCAAGGCCAGGCAATGAAAGATCAACATAGAGAATGCAAGGCACAGAGAGACTAAGCTGAATGTATGTCTGGCAGAGAGAGTTCTGGGAGAAACCGCTAAATTAAGTAGCCTGGCAATCACCTGTGACAATGAACACCTGGAGACAGTCAGCGCCTCCTAGTCTCAGATTGGACAGCTGAGCTGTCAATCAATACACTGACAGCTCAGCACCCCATGCACCAGACTGTATGACTGTGTTGTCAATCAAAGCACTGACAGCTTCAGTACACCCCTATACTAGATTGATGACAGCTGTCAGTAACTGCATCCCAGACACCCTGAGGAATGGAACCGTGACACAAACTCATGTTTCCAATGAAGACTCTATATATTATAAGCAATTTTGTCAGAGAGATGCGATTTTACTTCATGATCATAAGTACAGAACATCTATATTGATCATAGACAATCTGTAATCACCTTATAAATAACACTGTAGAGAAGTAACAAGATCATAAGGATTCAATTAAAAAGATGTCTTATTCCTGGAAACTCTCACCACACCAATGATAATTATCGACATGTTTTCCTGAGTTCTTCAATTATTTGGGTCTTTCCAAACCTTCCTCACCCCCTGAAATACATGCTCTTAAGGGGTTTTTACACATAGCGATATCGCTAACAATATCGCTAAAGCATCACCGATTTGGTGACGCAGCAGCATCGCTATGTGTGATACTTACCTCCCCCGCTGTCCATCATTGATCGCGTGAGATCGCGCAGCTCCATTTCTCGTCGGGCGCTTCCTGCTGGGCTTCCTGCTGGCACAGACGAGCGACGCGTGGATGCGGACGGAGGACGTCAGGATCGCCGCGACTGAAAGGTAAGTATCGTCCGCTGTATCGCTGCTGCATCGCTGTGAGATCTTCCTGTGTGGCAGCTCACTAGTGATCATTTAGCGATGCACCAGCGATCCTGACCGGGTCGTATCGTGGTCGAGATCACTGGTGCATCGCTAAATGTAAAGGGGCCTTTACTCTACCATCCCTGCTTTATCTCCACCATCTCTGCTTTCCCACTAAAATCCATGCTCTCCACCCACGATCTCTGCTTACTCTTCACATCCCTGATATCCAACTACCATCTTTGTCCTCCAACTAACATCCCTGAATATCACACTCCTGCTTTCCCTCCGCTATCCCTCCTCTTGCTCAACCATATCTGCTCTCCACTGCACAGGGAGACCAGCGCCTATCTCGCAGCTCCAACTTCATGCCCTGTGGACGTAACGCAAACCTTGTATCCATCCAGTAGTTCTGCTCTCCCATCATTGTTCATGCTCTCCCAGTTCCATCCCTACTCTCCCTCTATCATCTCAACCCTGACTCTAATGGCCCTGCTGTTTGACAATGATCTCTACTCCCACCACCATATTTACTCTCAATCAACCAGACCAGCTCTCCTTCACCAGTATCAAATCTCATTTCCCAACACTTTCTACTAGGAAGGAGCATAACAATTGTGGTAACAGAGGTTGTAACTGCGACCAGGCCCATGCTGGGGGAGGGATTCCTGACGACACCAATTTCACCTGGACGTGCATCCTTGGATGCACATTCAGCTGAATTTTATTGTGACACATAGTCCCGCGGGCTCTGTGCTCTGCAATACATGTTGCTGGTCAATCAGAGGCCATCAGCGGACGTCAGCTTGCCTGTGACAGGAGGCAAATAACAGTGACATCATGCACTTCATGTGCTGCCCACACCGGCACGAAGAAGTCATTTTCCAGCTTCTGTGATGGCTTTACAAGAGGAAGCCATATGGCGTGGGAGCGGGGGAAGGTAAGAGTAATCATTCATTTCTTTTTCAAATGTACTGGAGAAGAATGAAAAGGGCCCAGGATGTGGGACATTATTACAGAATGTAGTCTTATTAGCAATGTTTCATGCTTTTTTTCGATTGAGCAATGTAAGTGTGGCGCCCCTGAGGCTTCAGTCGCCACAGAGGTACTGCACCTTCTCCTAAGGTGTAGTGCACCACCATCCAGGTAAGGTGGGAACTCCTGACCACACTCCACACCTGCACCCCACACACAGGATAGTTCAGCAGGGACCCATCCATGCTTTATGCTGGAAAGGTCATAAGGTGCCTTTTGTGGTCCCTGGCTTCGTAACACAAGAGGTGCTGGGGAGGTGGGTGGAGTTAGCTATAAAAGAGTGGGAAGAGTGAAAGTTAGAAGTTAGTTCAGTCTGAGGACAGAGAGTAGAGAGTTGTTGGTTAGTGGAGAGAGAAGAGAGAAGATGGGTGTCTGAGGGACGTGCTGCAGCAGGTCCCAGTGATCTGGGCTGCTGGCACGAGAAAGACCACAGAAAGAGACTGATAAGATTGATAACCTAACCTTCCATAAGAGAGATAGAACAGATCGGAACGAAGGAGAAGAGAAGGATGGTGGGAAGCAGGTTGAGAAAGATAGAGAACCCATCCAGTCCAGAGAGCGCAAAGGCTGGGGCCCGGTCCCCGAGGTTGATTGGATCTTTATGTCCGGCAACAGACACCGGAGGAGTAGTGAGCCGCTAACGCCTTGCTCCCATCATAGACTTGGGACACAACAGCGAATGATTAGAGAGCCGGGACGCAGAGAGGAGTCCCCGAAGCAGGCTACAGCTGTCTGTCATACAAGTAGAGACTAGGAACACCTAGAGAGAGGCATTCCAGGGTAACTAAGTACTGGAGTGCTTCGCACCTAAAGGCGCATTGGAGGAGTCGTTCAGAAAGGTACACGTTGGCGGAGTGTGGAAGGGAGAATCCTATCCGGCCTGGAGGTTGGCTGGAGCCCTGACCTGGAGAACACAGTACGGAGGCAGGCAGTTGTGTGAACTGCAAACAGTGAGTAAAGCTTTGGAACCGCACACTCTGGTGTCCTCCAGTTATTCCAGCACCTCTACACCAGGGTACCAGCATCAACACCATTCTGCGCCTCTCCTCATCCATTGAACCTACACTGCCCTGGGACTACAGCTCCGCCTGTGGGGAGCTGCACCATCTCTGCTGCACCGCGGATCTGCATGCAGCGTTGGCTTAACATCTTACTTGCCAAACACCACGGGTGGCATCACGAACTATTCATATAAACTTTAATACCGTTAACATCAACCGCCATTGATATTGGGGCCCAGGGCCACGGACCGGGTCACCGCTGCTGTGACATGCACATCCCCCTGACACCGGCCCGGTACCGAGTACCCCACAGCCCTGGGTGTGCGAGGGCGACCCATAAGTAAGACTCTATACTCACAGAGCAATACACCGGGGAGAGGAGGATGGGGTTAAACCAAAATATGATAAGAAAGGGATTTATCACACACTCAAAACCTAGCAACAGTCACAGATAAATCCACTAAACTCCTTCTCCCATAATAACCACTAACAACCTCCAGCCATGCAGCAAAAGCTACTCTGACAATGAGTGCTAGGCAGGGCCCATATTATATAGGAGATGGGAGTGGCTAACAGTGCACAGCTGAGAGCCTTAATGCAGGAAAGCTTCCAGGAGCTCTCAACTGAGTAGATTAACCCCTACACTGCTAAAAGAAAGCTGCACCATTTTATATGATGGTGAAGTGCTTCTAATCAGTGCAGGAGTAGGAGAAATCAGACGCTGTGGTCTTCTGGCTCTTCTCTGTCATGATAAACCCGTGACAGACACTTTGTATATTCTTTAGCTTAACCCCTTAGTAACCGAGCCAATTTTGACCTTAATGACCAGTCCATTTTTTACAGTTCTGACCAATGTCACTTTATGATGTTATAACTCTGGAACGCTTCAACGTATCCTACTGATTCTGAGAATGTTTTCTCGTGACATATTGTGCTTCATGATACTGGTAAAATGTCTTCAATATGACTTGTCTTTATTTATGAAAACAACAGACAAAAGTATGAAAATTTTGCAATTTTCAAACTTTTAATTTTTGTGCCCTTAAATAAGAGAATCATATTAAATAGTTAATAATTAACATTTCCCACATGTCAGCACAATTTTGGAAACATAAATTTTTTTTGTTAGGACGCTATAAAGGTTTAAAGTTGACCAGCGATCTCATTTTTCAAACAAAATTTCCAAAATCATTTTTTAGGGACCACCTCAGATTTGAAGTGACTTTGGAGTGTCAATATGGCAAAAAATACCTCAAAGTGACACCATTCTAAAAACTGCACCCCTCAAGATGCGCAAAACCACTTTCAAGAAGTTTATTAGCCCTTCGGGTGCTTCACAAGAACTAAAGCAATGTGGAAGGAAAAAAATTAACATTTTACTTATTTCACAAAAAAATTATCCAAACTTTTTTATTTTCACAAGGGTATCGAGAGAAAATGGACCACAAAATTTGTTGTACAATTTCCTCTGAATACGCCGATACCCCAATGCATGGGGGAAAGCCACTGTTTGGGCGCATGGCAGGGCTCAGGAGGGAGGAAGCACCACTTGACATTTTGAACGCAAAATTGGCTGGAATCAATGGTGTGAACCATGTCGCATTTGGAGACCCCCCTGATGTGCCTAAACAGTGGAAACCCCAATTCTAACTCCAACTTTAACACAGCCCTAACCTCAACCCTAACCCCAACACACCCCTAAACCCAACCCTAACCACAACCATAACCCCAACACTACCCTAACCACAACCCTAACCCCAACACCACCCTAATCCCAACACAACTGTAACCCCAAAATAACTGTATCCCCAATACAACCCTAACCTCAACATCAGAACCCTAACCTCAACACAACCGTAACCCCAACAAAGCCCTAAACCCAACCCTAACCACAACCATAACCCCAACACTACCCTAACCACAACCCTAACCCCAACACCACCCTAATCCCAACACAACTGTAACCCCAAAACAACTGTATCCCCAATACAACCCTAACCTCAACATCACAACCGTAACCCCAACAAAACCCTAACTTGAACACAACTGTAACCCCAAAACAACATAACCCCAATACAACCATAACCATAACAGTAACCCTAGCCTCAACCCTAGCCCAACCCTAACCATAGCTCTAACCCCTACCTTATCACTAACTGCAAAGAATGGAAAAAAATAATATTTTTACCTAACTAAGGGGGTGACAAAGGGGGGTTTGATTTACTATTTTTTTTATTTTGATCACTGTGATAGGGTCTTTCACAGTGATCAAAATGAACCAATAGAAAAAATCTATTATTGCCGAGTACTGGCTGAAAGATCTCGGCGGGAGACATTTTCTTCCAGGAAGATGTTGCGGAGGGCCGGGGGATGGAGTAGGAGAGTCCGGGGACGGCGGAGGCACCATGAGGCTTGGGGGACCCCATTTCTCTCTCCTCTGGTATGCTAGATCATATCAGAGGAGGAATGAATTGAATATCAGACTTTTTTTTGCGATCACAAGACTGGGGATGGTAAAAACCGACCAGAATCATGTTCTCCGGGGTCTCAGCTAAACCCGGTAGCTGAGACCCTGAGATTTTCCAATGCTGGGGGGTGCTATATACTTATTTCTCAGCGCCATTAAGAAGTGGCGCTGAGGAATAAGGCCCCTTAACTGCCGCCATTCAAAGGTGTATCGGCGGTCGTTAAGGGGTTAAAGAATGGCAAAATTTTTAAAAAATGAGGGACGTTACAGAGTAACACAAACAAGTGCTTCTCACAAAATTATAATATCATCATAAAGTGAATTTATTTCAGTTCTTCAATAGACAAAGTGCCTCTCCTCTATTCTATAGAGTCATTACACCCAGAGGGATCTATCTCAGTAGTAGAGCAGACCTTTTAGTTTCTACATGGAATGAGCTGCGCTCTGACCTCAATGAGCCGTCCTGAGTGTGGGAGAACTGCTGAGACGGCTGTCCACCGAACGATCAACTCAAGCATCGTTCATCTGCCAGCCGTCTACTGTCTATGGCTCCTGAAGCACAAGGATTATTCACTTGTAAGATGCGTTCAGAGGTGATATCATTGTGCCACCATGTCTCCGCTCTGGGTTACTTAAATACAGGTTGCTAATGGAGGAGAGTCAGGGTGATGAAGTTACAATATGAGTATTGGAAGGAAAGAACAAAGACTGATCACTGCAGGTCTTTGATCATGGCATCTCCATAACTGGTCCCAAAAAAGGTGTAAAAGACCAAAGTGTAGCACAAGGTGGGAAATTGAGAAAGGAAGGGGAGACCTTCAGGGTCGGGTCCCTGGGGACAATGATAGCAAAAGGCATTCAGGAAGATTTCCCTGGGGAAGAGGATGCAGAGAGCAATGACGGGGCCCTACCAAGGAAGACGTCATATCACTAGGGCCAAACCAGGGTGGCATAACAAGAAGGCACCAAGCAAGATGCCAAAGAGATAAAGACTGCAGATAGAGAACCAAGTGTGTGAAGATTTTTTTTTAATTCATTGTAAACTTATGCAATTATGCCTCTGTGTTGGAATTCTGAAATGGTTTTGCTATTGTTTTAATCAATGTGTTGCTGTTCATTTGAATCAGGTATAAGATAAATTCTTTCTATACACTTTTGTCAGTGCTTTGTTTGCTGACCGTCTCCTAGAATCTACGTAAGTGATAGATGCTAATGAATAGACATTGTTGCAGTGTCAGACTCCAGTCAACGAGAGGTCCCTGTTGCCTCTTGAATAGACTCTGTTGCAGGCCTCATGGTGTTTTTCAGTTCGATCAGAGAGCTGACTGGAGTAGGACAATCTGTCACACCTGGGGGCGGGACCTCGGTCCCGACGTCACCTCTTCCGGAGCCGCGGTCACTCCGGGGGTCCCGCCGGGTGTGCACGCACACCTCTCGTCCCTAGGTCCCTGTCTCCATGTTATGTCTGTGCTTGCGCACTTTTCTCAGTTCAGTCTCCAGGTCAGTCTTCTCTATGGTACAGAAGGACTTGACCCAGGAAGCTCTCGTGATCATGTGCTATATCAGGCTACCTCTTCCTAGGGGAGGTGCCTGATTATTGTTGTGCTTCCTGGCTTGGTCTGCCGTGTCCCTGCCTGGCTGTGCGCTGTATTCAGGTTCCCTGCCTTGCACTCTGTTGTGCCTCCTGGCACATGCTCTGATCCTGTACTCTGTCTCATACTCAGTTGTGCCTCCTGGCACACACTCTGATTCCGTGCTCTGTCTTATACTCAGTTGTGCCTCCTGGCACACTTACCAATCCTGCACTCTGTCTTATGCTCAGTTGTGCCCTCTGCCACACACCCTGCTCCTGTACTCTGTTACACCTCCTGGCACACCTGCTGCCTGACTCAGTGCTCTGACATGCTCCTTGCACGCATCCTGCTTCACTCACACCCAGACGCACGAAGTCTCTGTATACCACGTGTTCCCGTGTCCACACTTTACACGTTCCTGCAGACACACTCACCCACTCGTGTCTCCTGTGAGCCGGCCGCCTGGTGCCAGCAGTCGTGGTGCCTCATCCCCTGGGGCTTGCCCCTGACACTCCCTGTATAGGGGGTGGTCTTCACTAGGTCAGCTCGCCCTGGGAGGGTTGGTGTCACGACCCAGAGGGTCCACTCCAGGAGTCGTCACAGTATTATCAGGCCATGGACCCCGCTGGTACCACCACCTCCATCCAAAAGGAACTGGTGTTCCTGCGGGAGAGTCAGACCAGGATTATGGCCTTTTTGAAATCCATGGAGTCCCGTTTGTCGGCCATGCAGTCCTCTGACCCTGGGAATGCTTCCCAGCTGGCCAGCCTCCAGCAAGAACTCACACAGCAACGCGACACCCAGGTCTATATCCTCAGCTATATGGCGTCGGTAGACAGTCGGCTTCTTTCCATACAATCCGTTTCTACCCAGTCCTCGGCCCCGTACCCGATGCCGCGCCTCGGCAAGCCACTCCGATATAGCGGGGACCCTAAGTTTTGTCGAGGATTTCTGAACCAATGCCGGTTACATTTTGAGCTTTTGCAGCAGCACTATCCCACTGAGCGTGCCCAAATTGCCTTTATTGTTTCACACTTAGAGGGGGAGGCGTTTGCATGGGTGAACCCCCTCTGGGAGCGCAATGACCCACTCGTCTCTCAGCTTTCCACCTTTTTGGACACCTTCCGCAAGGTGTTCGACGAGCCGGGTCGGCTGGCCTCTGTCACCGAGTCTCTCTTTAACCTCCATCAGGGTACGCTACTGGTGGGACAGTATGCCATCTGTTTTCGTACCTTGTCCTCCGAACTCGGTTGGAACAACGAGGCTCTCGTAGGGATCTTTTGGCGTGGCCTGTCCGGTCGGATCAAAGACGAACTGGCAGGTCGGGATACTCCCACCTCTTTAGAGGATCTGATCTCTCTGGCGACACGCATTGACCTGTGGTTTCAGGAATGTGCCCGTGAATTAGCCAGAGAGAGGAGCTCCCCTCACCTCCCCCGTTCCTGCTCCAAGAAGCCAGGAAACTTCTCCGCCTAGGGTTGATAGGAGAGGCCTCCCTAGGTGTACGTGATTCCTCTCCTCCCCTGCTCGTGTCCGTATTATTGAATCTCGGTGCCAAGCGTTATTCTGAGGAGGCTTTTCTGGATTCTGGCACGGAGGGGAATTTTATCACACTCGAGGCGGTTAAAAAATACCGGATTCCTGCCAGATCCCTGGAGACTCCTCGGTCGATTTTTTCGGTCAATGTTACGTCCGTGCAGGAGACCGTTACCCAGGCCACCAAAGAGATCGAGCTGCAGATCCCTGCACCTGGAGAAGATCTCCTTCCTTGTCTTGTCTACCATGTCTCACACACTTCTTCTAGGTCTCCCTTGGCTACGGACTCATGAGCCAACCCTGGACTGGCGGTCAGGTGAGATGCTCTGGTGGGGACCATTCTGTCAGGAGAAGTGCCTGTTGCCCGTCCGTCCGATGAACTCTGCTGGTCCATCCCCGGCACTTACAGGTCTGCCGTCGGCTTACTGGTCCTTTGCAGATGTCTTCGACAAGAAGGAGGCCGAGACTCTGCCCCTCCATCGGCCATATGACTGTCCGATTAACCTCATTCCTGGTTCTACGCCACCCAGGGGTAGGATATACCCGCTATCCCCTGCTGAAACCCAAGCTATGTCTGAGTATATCCAAGAGAACCTTGCGAGAGGTTTTATCCGTAAGTCCTCCTCGCCCTTGGGAGTGGGATTTTTCTTTGTCCAAAAGAAGGACGGCTCCCTCCGTCCTTGCATAGACTACCGAGGCCTGAACGATATCACGGTCAAGAACAAGTACCCATTGCCATTGATCCCGGAGCTCTTTGACCGACTTAGAGGAGCTCGAATTTTCACCAAACTGGATCTTCGTGGGGCATACAACTTGATCCGCATTCGTTCTGGGGATGAGTGGAAGACTGCCTTTAACACCAGAGACGGTCACTACGAGTACTTGGTCATGCCCTTCGGCCTCTGCAATGCCCCAGCGGTGTTCCAGGAGTTTGTGAATGATGTCTTCCGAGATATGCTGTACTCCTGCGTGGTAGTCTATCTGGATGACATCCTCGTTTTTTCTCCAGACCTCTCCGCCCACAGAAAGAACGTGCGTCAAGTCCTCCAGCGCCTGAGGGAGAACCGCCTTTATGCCAAGCTCGAGAAATGTGCCTTCGAGCAAACGTCCCTGCCATTCTTGGGGTACATTATCTCAGAATCAGGTCTACGCATGGATCCGGCAAAGGTGTCCGCCGTCCTCGATTGGCCACAGCCCCATGGGGTGAAGGCAATCCAACGCTTCCTTGGTTTTGCGAACTACTACCGACAGTTCGTTCCTCATTTCTCCTCGTTGGTTCGCCCCATCTCGTCCCTTATCTGCAAGGGAGCTAACCCAAAGGCTTGGCCCTCTGAGGCTGAAGAGGCCTTCCAGTCATTGAAACAAGCCTTTGCCGCTGCTCCGGCGCTTCACCGACCTGAGGTTAGTAGACCTTTCACTCTCGAGGTGGACGCATCCTCTACCGGGGCTGGCGCAGTCCTTCTGCAGAAATCCTCTTCTGGACGTTTTGTCACCTGTGGCTTCTTTTCTAAAGTATTTTCCTCCACTGAGCAGAACTACTCCATTGGCGACAAAGAGCTATTGGCCATTAAATTGGCTTTGGAGGAGTGGAGGTACTTACTGGAAGGTGCCATACATCCATTCAAGATCTTCACGGACCTGAAGAACCTGGCATACATCCAGTACGCACAGAGGCTCAATCCTAGGCAAGCCAGGTGGTCCCTATTCTTCGCCCGCTTTGACTTTGAGCTACATTTTCGGCCTGGCGATAAAAACGTTAGAGCGGATGCATTGTCAAGATCATTCCTGTCGTCTGATACAGAGGAAGAACCCTCTCATATCATTGATATATCCAAAGTAATTACTGTGGCTCCTGTCAAGTTAACCACGTTACCTCCGGGAAGAACCTTTGTGGCTGAGAATAACCGAAAACGAGTGCTAAATTGGGGACATTCGTCCAAGATTGCCGGCCACGTTGGTGTCAAAAAGACTTTGGACTTAATCTCTCGCCATTATTGGTGGCCTTCACTCTCCCAGGATGTTAAAGACTTTGTAGCATCTTGCCCGTCCTGTGCCCAGAACAAGATACCCAGACAACCACCCTCCGGTCTTCTGCTCCCGCTTCCCGTTCCATCGGCTCCATGGCAGCACATAGCCATGGATTTCATTACTGATCTGCCTCGTTCTTCTGGTTGTACTGTGGTCTTGGTGGTTGTAGACCAATTTTCAAAGATGGCCTACTTCATTCCTCTTCCCGGACTACCCTCTGCTCCTGACTTGGCGATGATCTTCATTTCCCATATCTTCAGAATTCACGGCTTCCCCCAGCACATCGTGTCAGACAGAGGGGTCCAATTCACCTCCCGGTTCTGGAGAGCTCTATGCGGACTCATGAAAGTGTCATTGGATTTCTCTTCCGCCTATCACCCCCAAACCAATGGGCAGGTGGAACGTACCAACCAGATCCTTACATCCTACCTCCGGCATTTTTCTAATGCTCATCAGAATGACTGGGTCGGTCTACTTCCTTGGGCTGAGTTCGCCTACAATAATCACTCCAGTGAATCGTCTACCAAGTCTCCTTTCTTCATCGTCTTTGGACAGCATCACAATGTGCCTCTACCGGTACTTCCTGTCTGGGGGTACCTGCTGCCGATTCTCTGTCTGTGGAGTTCTCCAGGGTATGGTAGGAGACCAAAACCGCTCTCGAGAAAGCACGGGACAGAATGAAATTACACGCTGACAAGAGGCGCCTGGACGTTCCTCCATTTCTCCCTGGTGACAAGGTGTGGCTCTCCACCAAATACGTTCGCCTTAAGGTACCATCTTACAAACTGGGTCCCCGTTACATTGGTCCTTTTGAGGTCCTCAGGCGGATTAATGATGTCGCGTACAAATTGAAGCTGCCTCCTTCACTCCATATTCCCAATTCCTTCCATGTGTCTCTCCTTAAACCTGTGGTTCTTAACCGATTTAATCCTTCTCCAGGCCACACACCCCAGCCTGTTGGCTTGGGGGATGAGTTTGAGGTGAATGACATTTTGGCCATGAAGAAGGTAAGAGGGAGAACCATGTTCTTGGTCGATTGGAAGGGTTTTGGCCCCGAGGAGAGGTCATGGGAACCCAGGGAGAATATCCACGCACCCCAGATTTTGTCTAAGTTCTTCTCCAGTTTTAGAAAGAGGGGTCATAAAGGGGGGGACTGTCACGCCGCGCTCACCTGGGGGCGGGACCTCGGTCCCGACGTCATCTCTTCCGGAGCCGCGGTCACTCCGGGGGTCCCGCCGGGTGTGCACGCGCACCTCTCGTACCTAGGTCCCTGTCTCCTCCATGTTATGTCTGCACTTGCACACTTTTCTCAGTTCGGTCTCCAGGTCAGTCCTCTCTATGGTACTGAAGGACTTGTCCCAGGAAGCTCTCGTGATCAAGTGCTATATCAGGCTACCTCTTCCTAGGGGAGGTGCCTGATTATTGTTGTGCTTCCTAATAATAATAATAATAATAAAGGATTTTGGGGATATGTCAAAAGTAAAAGAAAAGTCAAAGATGCTATAGGATTTTTACAGGATGAAAATGATGTAAGACAGGATGTTGAGAAGGCTGAACTTTTAAATTCCTATTTTGCATCTGTTTTCTCTCAGAAAGGAAATGTAACATCAACTGTTATTCACTGTCCTATTAAGGGAATAGAAGAATCCAGGATATCTATAAACAGAAAGATAGTGAGGAAACACTTAGCTAACCTAAATGAATTCAAGTCTCCAGGTCCAGATGAATTACACCCCAGAGTACTGAAGGAGATAGCAGAAGAAATTTTTGAACCCCTCTCCATAATCTTTGAAAATTCTTGGAGAACAGGAGAAGTGCCAGAAGACTGGAGAAGAGCAAATGTTGTTCCCATCTTCAAAAAGGGGAAGAAGGTGGACCCAGGCAACTATAGGCCGGTGAGTCTGACTTCTATACCAGGAAAGATCTTTGAACAAATTATTAAACAACATGTATGTCAATACCTGGATAAGAATGAAGTGATTAAACAGAGTCAGCATGGGTTTGTAACTAATAAGTCATGTCAGACTAAATTAATTTCCTACTATGACGGTATTACTGATTGGGTGGATCAAGGAAATGCTGTAGATATAGTATATCTTGACTTCAGCAAAGCATTTGACAAAGTCTCTCATACAATCCTTATTGAAAAAATGACTAAGTATGGAATGGACAAGGCAACTGTTAGGTGGATTCATAACTGGCTCAGTGATCGGACCCAAAGAGTGTTCGTAAATGGCTGCACATCCAGTTGGAAGAATGTCTCAAGTGGGGTACCACAGGGCTCTGTCCTGGGCCCTGTATTGTTCAACATCTTTATCAATGATTTAGATGAAGGAATTGAGGGTAAACTGATTAAATTTGCTGATGACACGAAGCTAGGAGGGATAGCTAATACTAGAGAAGAGAGAGAGGATTCAAAAAGATATAAATAAACTGGAGAAGTGGGCAGCAACTAACAGAATGGTTTTTAACAGGGAGAAATGCAAAGTACTACATCTGGGCAATAAAAATGAAAAAAGCATATATAGAATGGGAGGAATAGGGCTAAGTGACAGCACATGTGAAAAAGACTTGGGTATACTAATAGATCACAGACTGAATATGAGTCAACAGTGTGATGCAGCAGCAAAAAAGGCAAATGCAATTCTAGGATGTATTAACAGAAGCATACAGTCTAGATCACGTGAAGTCATTATTTCCCTCTACTCCTCTTTGGTCAGACCTCATCTGGAATATTGTGTCCAATTTTGGGCACCACATTTTAAAAAAGACATCAACAAACTGGAGCAAGTTCAGAAAAGAGCGACCAGAATGGTGACCGGTCTGCAAACCCTGTCTTATGAGGAAAGGTTGCAGGATTTGGGAATGTTTAGTTTGCAAAAGAGAAGACTGAGAGGAGACTTAATAGCTGTCTACAAATATCTAAAGGGCTGTCACATTGTAGAAGGATCAACTTTATTCTCATTTGCACAAGGAAAGACTAGAAGCAATGGGATGAAGCTGAATGGGAGGAGACACAGATTAGATATTAGAAAAAACTTTTTGACAGTTAGAGTGATCAATGAGTGGAACAGGCTGCCACGAGAAGTGGTGAGTTCTCCTTCAATGGAAGTCTTCAAACAGAGGCTGGACAGACATCTGACTGGGATGATTTAGCGAATCCTGCTTTGAGCAGGGGGTTGGACCAGATGGCCCAGGAGGTCCCTTCCAACTCTACCATTCTATGATTCTATGATTCTATGATTCCTGGCTTGGTCTGCCGTGTCCCTGCCTGGCTGTGCACTGTATTCAGGTTCCCTGCCTTGCACTCTATTGTGCCTCTTGGCACACACTCTGAACCTGCACTCTGCCTTGTACTTGGTTGTGCCTCCTGGCACATGCTCTGATCCTGTAATCTGTCTCATACTCAGTTGTGCTTCCTGGCACACACTCTGATTCCGTGCTCTGTCTTATACTCAGTTGTGCCTCCTGGCACACACTCTGATTCCGTGCTCTGTCTCATACTCAGTTGTGCCTCCTGGCACACACTCGGACCCTGTGCTTTGTCTCATACTCAGTTGTGCCTCCTGGCACATGCTCTGATCCTGTACTCAGTCTCTTACTCTGTTGTGCCTCCTGGCACATGTACCAATCCTGCACTCTGTCTTATGCTCAGTTGTGCCCTCTGGCACACACCCTGCTCCTGTACTGTTACACCTCCTGGCACACCTGCTGCCTGACTCAGTGCTCTGACGTGCGCCTTGCACGCATCCTGCTTCACTCACACCCGGACGAACGAAGTCTCTGTATACCACGTGTTCCCGTGTCCACGCTTTAAACGTTCCTGCAGACACACTCACCCACTCGTGTCTCCTGTGAACCGGCCGCCTGGTGCCAGCAATCGTGGTGCCTCACCCCCTGGGGCTTGCCCCTGACACTCCCTGTAGAGGGGGTGGTCCTCACTAGGTCAGCTCGCCCTGGGCGGGTTGGTGTCACGACCCAGAGGGTCCACTCCAGGAGTCGTCACACAATCCACTGCCATCCTGGGAGCTCAGAGTTCGCTGTGTTCCAGAAACTGACCAGAGTCATGGTGAAACGGGTGTACCTGTTCCTGTGAAGCCTGTTAGAGAGAAATAATTCCCTTGGGGGGATGACTATGGTTGGCTGCAGAGTTGAATTCCCCCCAAGTTATCTGCTGTTATGTGGAAGGCTTCCTGCTGGCCTAGGCTGTGCTGTGTAGGGGTCTTAGCCGACCCGGCTAGGTGTGTGTGATATGTAACTCTTTCTTTCTTGCATTGTCGGGGCAACTTTGTTTCCATTGTTAGTAAAAAGTAGTTGCTTGACAAAATGTCCGGTCGTGTTCTTTGTCCTCGGCTCCCTGTATTCTGGGAGAGACCCACCCGGTACACGGCCTATATAGAGGTTTTGTTGTTGTGCAATAGTCTTATCTTTTGATATTGATGTTGTTAGCAGTAATCTTTCTAGATGCAGCTATTGTTCAGTCCTTGTCATGTTATGTTGATATTGTCCGCTGTTACGGCATTTTTGCTTTAGAAATAATATACATCAGGGGTTATGACTTAGAGAAATAAGTGGAAAGACATAAAATTAAACAAAAGATGTGCTACAAAATATTGGCGCAAATGACTAAGTGGTTAATAAAGTGAACAAAATGTCTAACAGGACGTGACGGATTCTTCATCATTCCTCAGGAGTCACTGTCATAGGTTTGGCACATTGACAGAATGCCTGGTCTAAGTTTTCGGATTAGTCAATCTGCCCTGGATGTCTTCACAGTGGGCAGTCATACTCTGTAGTCCCGCATAATGGGGGATCCTCCGGTATACAGAATTTTCCCTGGTTCTTATGATGTTACAATCTAGATTAAATATAAGAGGAGATCTGAAGGTATGAGGAAGTCAGGATATTTACTGTGCTTGTGATTAGAGTCCAAGCTGAAGAAGCAGGAAGATAATTTCTGGGAATGTTATAGCCGAAGGACTTTGTCTCCTTTCAGTCCCTCCAGTCATTAAGAAAAGAACTATCTGAGGAGAAGACATGGACAGCGATGAGATGAGACGTTTTATTAAGAACTTCAGTTTTGATCGATGTAAGAAAGGAAACCAAGGCTTCCACCGCATCCTCATCCAACTTTTTGGCCTCTTAGGTCACGGGAAGTCGTCGTTCATTAACACCTGCATCTACGTCTGGAAAGATTGTGAGTTCCAGAACTGGTCGAAGGCAGTGGATAAAGATGGAGGACACACAACAGAGAGAATCCCATATGAACTGTCAGAGAACCTCACCCTGGTAGATAACAGAGGTTGCAGTACATTGGAAGACCAAGAATCAGGAGTTATCTTTGCTCAGCTTGGTGAGTACTGAGCGGTCAGTAGTATGGTGGGCCAGGAGTTTCAGGAGAGAATTAAACAAACTCTAGTAGACTTTGATATCATGACCTCACGTGCAGCCTAGACTGGTATCGGCACATCTGATGAAGTGGATTCAATAAGCTATAGGTCAGGATGAGAAGCTTAGACCAAAGACTTTCATATAGTAGAGTAGGTCAACTAGATGGTACATGGAAAAACGAGGACTTGTAGACTTGGGTCTGCAGGACAGCAGGTGGATTGTCAGAGCTGGAAGTATTACCTGCAGTAGTGTCAAATGTGTCTTGATACATGAATGCAGATAACGTATAGGAACAGGAGAGTTGATGATACTCACCTGACCTAGTTTCACTACCTGGCTCTCCTTCCCCCCCCCCTATAACCAGCACCTTTTTTGCTAATCTCTGCCGGGTTACTGTGGTAAACCAACATGCACCTCTGACGTCACCATCTAAGAACTTCTACATGTGTTTTCCGACACTTAAAGCTTACTGTTTAAGTCTCTATTTTTAAAACATAATCACTTTGGTAATTTACTTTACTTTTTGGCGCTGCGATGACTTACCCCTGCTTTCTTCACCTTCCTGAAACACAATGTCATCGGGGGACAGTAATGAAAAAAGGGAAAAGTGACACCTCCATCACTACTCCCTACAACCTTCATGCCTTCCCCTGATGACATCTCGCATTAATGATGGTGAAAGAAGCTGTGAGGACTGGAGTGCCGCCTCTAATAACATGCCATTTCAAGGCTGTGGGGTGTGACAGTGCAGTCACTTCCCCTGCTTCTTTCACCAACATTGACTTGCTATGTCATCAGGGGACGGCGCTGCGGCCACGTACCACAGCTTCTTTAATCACCTTGACACAGAACATCATCAAATCAACCTGTTTCAGGGTGGTGAAAAGCAAAGTGGAAGTGACTGCAGCACTGGCCTCCTGGTGACACCCCGTTTGAGTATTCCCAGTGCATCCTGCATGCTGTCACTGTGTATAGAGGGAACAATAGAAAACTTGTAAAACAAATTACCAAAGATATCATGTTTTACAAATAATAAGACAGAATATTTTAGTATTTGACAACCCGTTTTGGTCATGTCAGTTGGTATGCAGGTAGAAATAGTAGGGATGAGTGGGTGGTCAGGTACCTTCAGAGCTGATGTGAGGGTGTGGACACCAGCAAGGTTGGCAGTGAAAGCTGGAGGATGGATAGCACTCAGGACCAGCTGACTATAAAATCAGGCCTGTGACTGCTGCAGAGCAGTGGGAAGTGCAGCTTGACTCCTGGAAAGAAGGTGGCAGTAGCTTGCACTACTACCAGAATACTCAGGTGGCATGAAGCCGCCTGAGCCAGACTTAAAAGGCCTCTGGAAATGACATCAGAGATGCATGTCAGGCTACTATAGTAAACTGGCGCAGATGGAGCTGGTCGTAAGTAAATTAGAAGCAGAGCCTCACACTAAACACAGGAGCAACACTGACTAGGATTAATGGTAAGTCAGAAAGAAGATAATACTGGTAATACTTTTTCACAAAGGATTACGTTTTATGGCCAAAAAAAATCATATTTGTGTTGCTGCATTCTGAGAGCTATGACTGCTTGATTTTTCCAGAAAGAGCAGTATATTTGTGTAATATAGCAACATAGTTAGCAAGGCCGAAAAAAGCCCTGTGTCCATCCAGTTCAGCCCCTAGTCCAGCAGAATAAATCCCCAGATCTACGTCCTTCTATGGAACCTAATAAGTTATGGGATTATTTTGGAGTAAATAATTGAAAAAAAACCTCCAAATCTGCCATTTTTATATGTTTATACTTTATTATACTCATTAAGCTTAATTTTACTTCATTATCCTGTGTGTTATTGAATGTACTGTGAGGATATCACGTGGCATGTAGTGTGCTGTGGGTCCATTATATTGCTGGGAAGTCTGTAGGGAGCGTCATACTGTATGGGGGAGCTGTGGGTCCATTATATTGTTGGGGAGCTGTGGGGACATCATACTGTATGTGGGGAGCTGTTGGTCCATTATATTTCTGGGAAGTTGGGGGGGACATCATACTATGTGAGGTGAGCTGTGGGTCCATTATATTGTTGGGGAGCTGTGGGGACATCATACTGTATGGGGGAGCTGTGGGACATCATGTGTGGGGAGCTGTGGGTCCACTATATTTCTGGGAAGCTGGGGGACATCATACTATGTGAGGTGAGCTCTGGGTCCATTATATTGCTGGGAAGGCGGTAGGGAGCATTATACTGTATGGGGGAGCTGTGGGACATCATACTGTGTGTGGTGAGCTGTGCGTCCATTATATTGTTGGTGAGCTGCGGGGACATCATACTGTATGGGGGAGCTGTGGGACATCATGTGTGGGGAGATGTGGGTCCATTATATTGTTGGGGAGCTGTGGGGACATCATACTATGTGGGTCCATTATATTGCTGGGAAGGCTGTAGGGGGCATTGTACTGTGTGGGGCAGCTGTGGACATCATGTGTGGTGAGCTGTGGGTCCATTATATTGCTGGGAAGGCTGTAGGGGGCATTGTACTGTATGGGGGAGCTGTGGGACATCATGTGTGGTGAGCTGTGGGTCCATTATATTGTTGGGAAGTCTGTAGGGGGCATTATACTGTATGGGGGAGCTGTGGGACATCATGTTTGGTGAGCTGTGGGTCCATTATATGGTTGGGAAGTCTGTAGGGGGCATTGTACTGTATGGGGGAGCTGTGGGACATCATACTATGTGAGGTGAGCTGTGAGTCCATTATATTGCTGGGAAGGCTGTAGGGGGCATTGTACTGTGTGGGGCAGCTGTGGGACATCATGTGTGGTGAGCTGTGGGTCCATTATATTGTTGGGAAGTCTGTAGGGGACATTGTACTGTATGGGGGAGCTGTGGGACATCATGTTTGGTAAGCTGTGGGTCCATTATATTGTTGGGAAGTCTGTAGGGGGCATTGTACTGTGTGGGGCAGCTGTGGGACATCATGTGAGGTGAGCTGTGGGTCCATTATATTGTTGGGAAGTCTGTAGGGGACATTGTGCTGTATGGGGGAGCTGTGGGACATCATGTGTGGTGAGCTGTGGGTCCATTATATTGTTGGGAAGTCTGTAGGGGACATTGTGCTGTATGGGGGAGCTGTGGGACATCATGTGTGGTGAGCTGTGGGTCCATTATATTGTTGGGAAGTCTGTAGGGGGCATTATACTGTATGGGGGAGTTGTGGGACATCATGTTTGGTGAGCTGTGGGTCCATTATATTGTTGGGAAGTCTGTAGGGGACATTGTACTGTGTGGGGGAGCTGTGGGACATCATACTATGTGTGGTGAGCTGTGGGTCCATTATATTGTTGGGAAGGCTGTAGGGGGCATTGTACTGTGTGGGGCAGCTGTGGGACATCATGTGAGGTGAGCTGTGGGTCCATTATATTGTTGGAAAGTCTGTAGGGGACATTGTGCTGTATGGGGGAGCTGTGGGACATCATGTGTTTTGATCTGTGGGTCCATTATATTGTTGGGAAGTCTGTAGGGGGCATTATACTGTATGGGGGAGTTGTGGGACATCATGTTTGGTGAGCTGTGGGTCCACTATATTGTTGGGAAGTCTGTAGGGGGCATTGTACTGTATGGGGGAGCTGTGGGACATCATGTGTGGTGAGCTGTGGGTCCATTATATTGTTGGGAAGTCTGTAGGGGGCATTGTACTGTATGAGGGAGCTGTGGGACATCATGTGAGGTGAGCTGTGGGTCCACTGTATTGTTGGTAAGTCTGTAGGGGACATTGTACTGTGTGGGGGAGCTGTGGGACATCATGTTTGGTGAGCTGTGGGTCCATTATATTGTTGGGAAGTCTGTAGGGGCATTGTACTGTGTGGGGCAGCTGTGGGACATCATGTGAGGTGAGCTGTGGGTCCATTATATTGTTGGGAACTCTGTAGGGGACATTGTGCTGTATGGGGGAGCAGTGGGACATCATGTGTGGTGAGCTGTGGGTCCATTATATTGTTGGGAAGTCGGTAGGGGACATTGTGCTGTATGGGGGAGCTGTGGGACATCATGTGTGGTGAGCTGTGGGTCCATTATATTGTTGGGAAGTCTGTAGGGGGCATTATACTGTATGGGGGAGTTGTGGGACATCATGTTTGGTGAGCTGTGGGTCCATTATATTGTTGGGAAGTCTGTAGGGGACATTGTACTGTGTGGGGGAGCTGTGGGACATCATACTATGTGTGGTGAGCTGTGGGTCCATTATATTGTTGGGAAGGCTGTAGGGGGCATTGTACTGTGTGGGGCAGCTGTGGGACATCATGTGAGGTGAGCTGTGGGTCCATTATATTGTTGGGAAGTCTGTAGGGAACATTGTACTGTATGGGGGAGCTGTGGGACCATTATATTGTTGGCAAGTCTGTAGGGGACATTGTGCTGTATGGGGGAGCTGTGGGACATCATGTGTGGTGAGCTGTGGGTCCATTATATTGTTGGGAAGTCTGTAGGGGGCATTATACTGTATGGGGGAGTTGTGGGACATCATGTTTGGTGAGCTGTGGGTCCATTATATTGTTGGGAAGTCTGTAGGGGGCATTGTACTGTATGGGGGAGCTGTGGGACATCATGTGAGGTGAGCTGTGGGTCCACTATATTGTTGGGAAGTCTGTAGGGGACATTGTACTGTGTGGGGGAGCTGTGGGACATCATGTGTGGTGAGCTGTGGGTCCACTATATTGTTGGGAAGTCTGTAGGGGACATTGTACTGTGTGGGGAGCTGTGGGACATCATGTGTGGTGAGCTGTGGGTCCATTATATTGTTGGGAAGTCTGTAGGGGGCATTGTACTGTGTGGGGGAGCTGTGGGACATCATGTGTGGTGAGCTGTGGGTCCATTATATTGTTGGGAAGTCTGTAGGGGGCATTGTACTGTATGGGGGAGCTGTGGGACATCATGTGAGGTGAGCTGTGGGTCCACTATATTGTTGGGAAGTCTGTAGGGGACATTGTACTGTGTGGGGGAGCTGTGGGACATCATGTGTAGTGAGCTGTGGGTCCACTATATTGTTGGGAAGTCTGTAGGGGACATTGTACTGTGTGGGGAGCTGTGGGACATCATGTGTGGTGAGCTGTGGGTCCATTATATTGTTGGGGAGTCTGTAGGGGGTATTGTACTGTGTGGGGGAGCTGTGGGACATCATGTGAGGTGAGCTGTGGGTCCACTATATTGTTGGGAAGTCTGTAGTGGACATTGTACTGTGTGGGGGAGCTGTGGGACATCATGTGTGGTGAGCTGTGGGTCCATTATATTGTTGGGAAGTCTGTAGGGGGCATTGTACTGTGTGGGGAGCTGTGGGACATCATGTGTGGGGAGCTGTGGGTCCATTATATTGTTGGGAAGTCTGTAGGGGGCATTGTACTGTGTGGGGAGCTGTGGGTCCATTATATTGTTGGGGAGTTGTGGGACATCATACAGCGTGTGGTCAGCACTGTGGTGCATTAATATGTGTGGGGGACACTGTAAAGTCTATAAAATTGGTAACATAATGTGTGGAAACACTAGTGGGCTTCACAAGGAGCAATATTTCTGTGTGGGGGCATATACAGAACTGGGCGAGGTGACGGCACTGGCCTAGTGTAAAATTAAACTCGTGCTGCCATATGTGTTCCTCTTTCTTTGTTTTTCAAAGTTGGGAGGTTTGCATAATTTTGCCTTGTGTAGAAAAAACTATTGAGCCATGGCTACACAGGCGGATAGGCAGAAAACCATGGCAGCAATGAAGAGTTTGTTAGCCCCTTGTTACCATGGTAACACGTTGATCCATCTGTTGTAGTACTAGTACTGTAGTATGTTGATGGAGGGATCTGTCTCCCCTGTCAATAATGATAATAGTATGGTCACTACGGTCCACTGCATCCAAGGTACCCAAATACTGGGATCAGGAGCCTCTCTGATCTTGATCATAACATTCGCTGTCAGTCAGTTTCTGTGCCTGTGCAATGACGGAGATGTAATGTGCGGCATGGTGAAGTAACATATATACAGCGTTATTATATGTATATCATGGTGCGCCAAGTGGTAAAGGCGCATGTTTAAACCTTTCCCTATATAGGACCTATTGGTACTTCCAATCGCTGCTGTTTAAACACTTCATTGTCACTGTCAATCTCTGACAGTAGCATTTAAAGGGTTAATGCCAAGTTGCCTCTTGAGCAACAACCAGCTATGGAGTCTCTTTACAGTCTCCTTACTTCTTGGTCTCGGGCGGGCTCTCAACCTTGAGTGACAGGTCTAGTGAGTAGTAGAATTACAAAGCTCAGCACAACATCTGCTGTAACACATTCAGCTGTCAGTGGCTTGTTCTATACTACTATCGCTATGTTTAATCCGAGAGATAATGAGGCATCTGAACAAGCGCACAGCTCCAGACAGCAGAATGCCGTGATCAGGAGAACTAATCTGAAAAGTGCAGACTGGTGATCTTGCAAGAAAGGAAGGTGAGCAGATGACTGTTGTATAGGAATCAGTGGTCTGGAGAGAGCTGACTGGGATGTTAGGAGTTAACCTCTCTACTGGACTGTAAATACTGCATGCTCTCAGCCAGAGTCTGGGAAGAGGGAAAAAGCAAGTCAATTGCAATCTTGCTTATTTGCATTCTGTCTAACTAATGAAAACAATTTAAGAACTTAATAATACTCCTTCAAGAGACCCCATTTTGGTAAAGTAATTGACATGTGCTGATGGGTTGGGTGGACTTCCTCCTCCTCCACCTCCTCTGCTGAGCTACTGAGCTGCATGCCTCTGGGTATACACCAAGTGGGATCTACAACCTCATCATCATCTCTGCTCTCACACTCCTCACCCTGAGAGCCACCCTCTTCCTCTTCCTGCCCTGACAGCACAGTACAGTCAATACCTTAGGTATATGAGTCTCATCAGCATCACCTCCACCCCAGAGGTTAACATTTGTTGATGAAGGTCTGGATTCTGTTTGGACCTATTTCGCCCAACTCTGGATCTTACAGGAAAACGGATGCTTTCCTCTGAATTCTGTGAATCTTTGGAGTAGACCTCTGATGCCAATGGAAAAGAAAGTGTGAACAGCTCTGCAAAATGGCCCATGTTTGGTTTCCCACAGTCAGTTGCGTGGTTAGAAAGTCGTGACACTGAGGAAAACAAAGATGATTGTGGTGTCACGTCTGAGGATTGCACTTTGTGATGTTATGGTGGAGGAAGAGGAGAGGTCACTTGATGCAGCGCTTGCCATCCACTGGTACACATGCACTTTTTGACCCTCATCTACAAGGTATTCCGTTGCGCAGCTGCCAAAGAAAGGGAGTGGAGTAGCCCGGCCAGTAACAGAACTTGTCGGTGGTCTTTGCATTGGATGAGAAGGTGCTTGTTCAGTTGAGCTTTCATTCACATTATTGTGGCGCCCCTGAGGGTTCAGTCACCACAGAAGTACTGCACCTCATCCAGAGGTGTGGTACCCCACTCTCAGGTAAGGAGGAAGCACCACCTAGGACTCTAGCACCTGCACCCAACACACATTACAGTGGCAGGGCCCCCTGTCATCCCTGCCTGGGTAGTAAAGGGTGTTGGGATGTGGGTGGAGTTTAGAGAGCAGGAAGGACAGTGCAGAGTTAGTCAGACTGGAGGGGAAAGTGAAAGGGAGCAGACATGCTGACAAGCAGCTCCCTGGAAAGCTCAAGGAAACAGACAGAAAGAAGCTACTGTAGAGCAGAAGGGGTCTTAGGGGTATGGGATGTACGGATGCCACTCTTGGGGCCCGATCCAGTATTGGAGAGACCAAGTTGCAGAGGGGTACCAGCCCCCTAGTCCAGTGAAGAAATCATCAGACTCAGCTGGCAAGCTGGAGGCAGAGGCACCTGTAGGTATTTCAGTCACAAGCCACAGTTATCTTTGCCATAAGGCAGTCATAATGGAACCAGGGGACGCAGAGAGGACATTACCTGACAGGGCGGCAGCTGCTGGCTCGGGACACTGACTGTGAGGTGTTGGGCAGGAGAGGCGGAAAGCCAACACAGTGAGAAGGCCAGGAAAGGCAAATACTGAAGGGAGTCCTGGGAAGGTGTATCCTGATCTACCTGGGAGTTGGCTGGACCGCTCACCTGGAGGACGCCGTACCAAGCGGGCACCTGTGCATGCCAGAACAGTGAGTAAACCTTTGGAACTGCACCCAGCTGTGTCCTTGGAGTTTTTCCTGAGTCACTTACCAACTCTGCTACATCTATCATCACCAAATACAACATCTTTTCTGTCACAACTGCCCTGGGTCAAAGCTCTGCCTGTGGAGAGATGTACCAACTCTGCTGCATTACCATCAGTCCCAGAGGATCTGCTCTGCAGCGCTCGTCACCTCTGACCAGAAACCACAGGTGGCATCACGAACACTTTATTATAAACTTTATTACAAACTCTTATCCCTTGTAAATATCCCCTCTTTAATTGGACGCCAAGGGCCACAGACCGGATCACTGCTTCTGTGAAACATCCGCTTTAAGAAGTGGTCTGGTACCGAGTATCCCCACTGCCGTGGCGGGCGATCCATTAACAACTAACCCACGTACACGTCAAACACCAAGCCTATTCCACCTTCCACCATGACCTCGCTTTTTCCAAATCATGTTGTGTGTACCCTTCCCCTCTTGTAACCTGCTGTTTCACAACCTTAAGGCCCCTTTACATTTAGCGATGCAGCAGCGATCCCGCCCACGATACGACCCAGTCAGGATCGCTGGTGCATCGCTAAATTGTCGCTAGTGAGCTGCCACACAGGCAGATCTCACAGTGATGTAGCAGCGATACAGCGAACGATACTTACCTTTCAGACGAGGCGATCCTGACGTCCTCCTGCCCGTGTCCACGCGTCGCTCGTCGGCGCCAGCAGAAAGCCCAGCGGGAAGCGCCCGACGAGAAATGGAGCTGCGCGATCTTGCGGGATCAGCGACAGACAGCGGGGGAGCCGGTCGGAGGTGAGTATCACACATAGCGATATCGCTGCTTCGTCACCAAATCGGTGACGCTTTAGCGATATTTCTAGCGATATCGCTATGTGTAAAACCCCCTTAAGGCCCGCAGCTGTCAGTCACCCGTCACTGAATGGACTTTGGCAGCCAAAGAAAGAAACCCTTGTGTCATGACGTTGTGGATGGTTTACACTCCACCACTCATCTCAGTAGACCCCTGCCCTCATCAAACGCGTCCCCCCATCACCCCGGCTCTTCATACAGAGTCACTATCCCAGCCAAAGTAATAACAAACATTAGTGGAAACCTGATCATTTACCGAACTGGGCTGAATTTTGCTGACTTTGAGTAAAAATGCTTGTGAAAGCGAACACGACTCGGACAGCGGAATCTGAGAGTGGTGAGCAAGTTCTCGCATCTCTACTCATGATTCCCAACTTCTTACCACCTCCGAGTTCTGTTCTCCACAGAGAGGAGATAATGGTTGTGTATAGGGAAGTTACAATATATCACGATATATATCTCCTCCAGGAAACCTGCTGCCCATCGGTGCCAAGGTGGATTGGGAAGAGGGATTCCACCTGGCAGAAAATATGGTCAAAGCCGAGAAACAAGTGAAAAGCTCAGATTTCGTCTTCCCAGTATTTGTGCACAGGTGAGAACAAGACCAGACACCAACCACGGGCTCAGAGCTACAACCAAACTATTCACCTGAAAATAATCCAGACCAATATTTGTACGCAAAGGACAGTGTAATAATAGTTACAATTTTTTTTACCTTTCTTGTACATAGGGGGCAGTATTATAGTAGTTATATTCTTGTATATAGGGGGCAGTATTATAGTAGTTATATTCTTGTATATAGGGGGCAGTATTATAGTAGTTATTTTCTTGTACATAGGAGGCAGTATTATATTAGTTATATTCTTGTATATAGGGAGTAGTATTATAGTAGTTATATTCTTGTACATAGGGAGCAGTATTATAGTAGTTATATTCTTGTACATAGGTGCAGTATTATAGTAGTTATATTCTTCTATATAGGGGTAGTATTATAGTAGTTATATTCTTGTACATAGGGGCAGTATTATAGTAGTTATATTCTTGTACATAGGAGCAGTATTATAGTAGTTATATTCTTGTACATAGGGGGCAGTATTATAGTAGTTATATTCTTGTACATAGGGGGCAGTACTATAGTAGTTATATTCTTCTATATAGGGAGCAGTATTATAGTAGCTATATTCTTGTACATAGGAGGCAGTATTATAGTAGTTATATTCTTGTACATAGGGAGCAGTATTATAGTAGTTATATTCTTGTACATAGGGGGCAGTATTATAGTAGTTATATTCTTGTACATAGGGGGCAGTATTATAGTAGTTATATTCTTGTACATAGGAGCAGTATTATAGTAGTTATATTCTTGTACATAGGGGCAGTATTATGTTAGTAGTTATATTCTTGTACATAGGGGGCAGTATTATAGTAGTTATATTCTTGTACATAGGGGGCAGTATTATAGTAGTTATATTCTTGTACATAGGGAGCAGTATTATAGTAGTTATAATCTTGTACATAGGGGGCAGTATTATAGTAGTTATACTCTTGTACATAGGGGGCAGTATTATAGTAGTTATATTCTTGTACATAGGAGCAGTATTATAGTAGTTATATTCTTGTACATAGGGAACAGCATTATAGTAGTTTTATTCTTGTACATAGGGGGCAGTACTACAGTAGTTATATTCTTGTACATAGAGGCAGTATTATAGTAGCTATATTCTTGTGTATAGGGGGCAGTATTATAGTAGTTATATTCTTGTACATAGGAGCAGTATTATAGTAGTTATATGCTTGTACATAGGGGCAGTATTATAGTAGTTATATTCTTGTACATAGGGGGCAGTATTATAGTAGTTATATTCTTGTACATAGGGGGCAGTATTATAGTAGTTATATTCTTGTACATAGAGGCAGTATTATAGTAGTTATATTCTTGTATATAGGGGGCAGTATTATAGTAGTTATATTCTTGTACATAGGAGCAGTATTATAGTAGTTATATTCTTGTACATAGGGGCAGTATTATAGTAGTTATATTCTTGTACATAGGGGGCAGTATTATAGTAGTTATATTCTTGTACATAGGGGGCAGTATTATAGTAGTTATATTCTTGTACATAGAGGCAGTATTATAGTAGTTATATTCTTGTACATAGGGGGCAGTATTATAGTAGTTATATTCTTGTACATAGGAGCAGTATTATAGTAGTTATATTCTTGTACATAGGGAGCAGTATTATAGTAGTTATATTCTTGTACATAGGGGGCAGTATTATAGTAGTTATATTCTTGTATATAGAGGCAGTATTATAGTAGTTATATTCTTGTATATAGGGGGCAGTATTATAGTAGTTATATTCTTGTACATAGGGAGCCTTATTATAGTAGTTATATTCTTGTACATAGGGGGCAGTATTATAGTAGTTATATTCTTGTATATAGGGGGCAGTATTATAGTAGTTATATTCTTGTACATAGGAGCAGTATTATAGTAGTTATATTCTTGTACATAGGGGCATTATTATAGTAGTTATATTCTTGTACATAGGGGGCAGTATTATAGTAGTTATATTCTTGTACATAGGGGGCAGTATTATAGTAGTTATATTCTTGTACATAGAGGCAGTATTATAGTAGTTATATTCTTGTATATAGGGGGCAGTATTATAGTAGTTATATTCTTGTACATAGGAGCAGTATTATAGTAGTTATATTCTTGTACATAGGGGCAGTATTATAGTAGTTATATTCTTGTACATAGGGGGCAGTATTATAGTAGTTATATTCTTGTACATAGGAGCAGTATTATAGTAGTTATATTCTTGTACATAGGGAGCAGTATTATAGTAGTTATATTCTTGTACAAAGGGGGCAGTATTATAGTAGTTATATTCTTGTACATAGTGGGCAGTATTATAGTAGTTATATTCTTGTATATAGGGGCAGTATTATAGTAGTTATATTCTTGTACATAGGGGGCAGTATTATAGTAGTTATATTCTTGTACATAGGGAGCAGTATTATAGTAGTTATATTCTTGTACATAGGAGCAGTATTATAGTAGTTATATTCTTGTACATAGGAGCAGTATTATAGTAGTTATATTCTTGCACATAGGGAGCAGTATTATAGTAGTTATATTCTTGTACATAGGGACAGTATTATAGTAGTTATATTCTTGTATATAGGAGCAGTATTATAGTAGTTATATTCTTGTACATAGGGAGCAGTATTATAGTAGTTATATTCTTGTACATAGGGAGCAGTATTATAGTAGTTATATTCTTGTACATAGGGACAGTATTATAGTAGTTATATTCTGGTACATAGGGACAGTATTACAGTAGTAATATTCTTGTACATAGGAGCAGTATTATAGTAGTTACATTCTTGTACATAGGGAGCAGTATTATAGTAGTTATATTCTTGTACATAGGGAGCAGTACTATAGTAGTTATATTCTTGTACATAGGGACAATATTATAGTAGTTATATTCTTGTATATAGGAGCAGTATTATAGTAGTTATATTCTTGTACATAGGGAGCAGTATTATAGTAGTTATATTCTTGTACATAGGGAGCAGTATTATAGTAGTTATATTCTTGTACATAGGGAGCAGTATTATAGTAGTTATATTCTTGTACATAGGGACAGTATTATAGTAGTTATATTCTGGTACATAGGGACAGTATTACAGTAGAAATATTCTTGTACATAGGAGCAGTATTATAGTAGTTACATTCTTGTACATAGGAGCAGTATTATAGTAGTTACATTCTTGTACATAGGGAGCAGTATTATAGTAGTTATATTCTTGTACATAGGAGCAGTATTATAGTAGTTATATTCTTGTACATAGGGAGCAGTATTATAGTAGTTATATTCTTGTACATAGGAGCAGTATTATAGTAGTTATATTCTTGTACATAGGAGCAGTATTATAGTAGTTATATTCTTGTACATAGTGGCAGTATTATAGTAGTTATATTCTTGTACATAGGGGCAGTATTATAGTAGTTATATTCTTGTACATAGGGAGCAGTATTATAGTAGTTATATTCTTGTACATAGGGAGCAGTATTATAGTAGTTATATTCTTGTACATAGGGACAGTATTATAGTAGTTATATTCTGGTACATAGGGACAGTATTACAGTAGAAATATTCTTGTACATAGGAGCAGTATTATAGTAGTTACATTCTTGTACATAGGAGCAGTATTATAGTAGTTACATTCTTGTACATAGGGAGCAGTATTATAGTAGTTATATTCTTGTACATAGGAGCAGTATTATAGTAGTTATATTCTTGTACATAGGGAGCAGTATTATAGTAGTTATATTCTTGTACATAGGAGCAGTATTATAGTAGTTATATTCTTGTACATAGGAGCAGTATTATAGTAGTTATATTCTTGTACATAGTGGCAGTATTATAGTAGTTATATTCTTGTACATAGGGGCAGTATTATAGTAGTTATATTCTTGTACATAGGGAGCAGTATTATAGTAGTTATATTCTTGTACATAGGGAGCAGTATTATAGTAGTTATATTCTTGTACATAGGGACAGTATTATAGTAGTTATATTCTGGTACATAGGGACAGTATTACAGTAGTAATATTCTTGTACATAGGAGCAGTATTATAGTAGTTACATTCTTGTACATAGGAGCAGTATTATAGTAGTTACATTCTTGTACATAGGGAGCAGTATTATAGTAGTTATATTCTTGTACATAGGAGCAGTATTATAGTAGTTATATTCTTGTACATAGGAGCAGTATTATAGTAGTTATATTCTTGTACATAGGGAGCAGTACTATAGTAGTTATATTCTTGTACATAGGGACAATATTATAGTAGTTATATTCTTGTATATAGGAGCAGTATTATAGTAGTTATATTCTTGTACATAGGGAGCAGTATTATAGTAGTTATATTCTTGTACATAGGGAGCAGTATTATAGTAGTTATATTCTTGTACATAGGGACAGTATTATAGTAGTTATATTCTGGTACATAGGGACAGTATTACAGTAGAAATATTCTTGTACATAGGAGCAGTATTATAGTAGTTACATTCTTGTACATAGGAGCAGTATTATAGTAGTTACATTCTTGTACATAGGGAGCAGTATTATAGTAGTTATATTCTTGTACATAGGAGCAGTATTATAGTAGTTATATTCTTGTACATAGGGGCAGTATTATAGTAGTTATATTCTTGTACATAGGGAGCAGTATTATAGTAGTTATATTCTTGTACATAGGGAGCAGTATTATAGTAGTTATATTCTTGTACATAGGGACAGTATTATAGTAGTTATATTCTGGTACATAGGGACAGTATTACAGTAGTAATATTCTTGTACATAGGAGCAGTATTATAGTAGTTACATTCTTGTACATAGGAGCAGTATTATAGTAGTTACATTCTTGTACATAGGGAGCAGTATTATAGTAGTTATATTCTTGTACATAGGAGCAGTATTATAGTAGTTATATTCTTGTACATAGGAGCAGTATTATAGTAGTTATATTCTTGTACATAGGGAGCAGTACTATAGTAGTTATATTCTTGTACATAGGGACAATATTATAGTAGTTATATTCTTGTATATAGGAGCAGTATTATAGTAGTTATATTCTTGTACATAGGGAGCAGTATTATAGTAGTTATATTCTTGTACATAGGGAGCAGTATTATAGTAGTTATATTCTTGTACATAGGGACAGTATTATAGTAGTTATATTCTGGTACATAGGGACAGTATTACAGTAGAAATATTCTTGTACATAGGAGCAGTATTATAGTAGTTACATTCTTGTACATAGGAGCAGTATTATAGTAGTTACATTCTTGTACATAGGGAGCAGTATTATAGTAGTTATATTCTTGTACATAGGAGCAGTATTATAGTAGTTATATTCTTGTACATAGGGAGCAGTATTATAGTAGTTATATTCTTGTACATAGGAGCAGTATTATAGTAGTTATATTCTTGTACATAGGAGCAGTATTATAGTAGTTATATTCTTGTACATAGGGAGCAGTACTATAGTAGTTATATTCTTGTACATAGGGACAGTATTATAGTAGTTATATTCTTGTATATAGGAGCAGTATTATAGTAGTTATATTCTTGTACATAGTGGCAGTATTATAGTAGTTATATTCTTGTACATAGGGACAGTATTATAGTAGTTATATTCTTGTACATAGGAGGCAGTATTATAGTAGTTTTATTCTTGTACATAGGGGCAGTATTATAGTAGTTATATTCTTGTACATAGGAGCAGTATTATAGTAGTTATATTCTTGTACATAGGAGCAGTATTATAGTAGTTATATTCTTGTACATAGGAGCAGTATTATAGTAGTTATATTCTTGTACATAGGGGGCAGTATTATAGTAGTTACATTCTTGTACATAGGGGGCAGTACTATAGTAGTTATATTCTTGTACATAGTGGCAGTATTATAGTAGTTATATTCTTGTACATAGGGGGCAGTATTATAGTAGTTATATTCTTGTACATAGGGACAGTATTATAGTAGTTATATTCTTGTACATAGGGAGCAGTATTATAGTAGTTATATTCTTGCACATAGGGGCAGTATTATAGTAGTTATATTCTTGTACATAGGGAGCAGTATTATAGTAGTTATATTCTTGTACATGGGGCAGTATTATAGTAGTTATATTCTTGTACATAGGGACAGTATTATAGTAGTTACATTCTTGTACATAGGGAGCAGTATTATAGTAGTTATATTCTTGTACATAGGGGGCAGTATTATAGTAGTTATATTCTTGTACATAGGAGCAGTATTATAGTAGTTATATTCTTGTACATAGGAGCAGTAATATAGTGGTTACATTCTTGTACATAGGGAGCAGTATTATAGTAGTTATATTCTTGTACATAGGGACAGTATTATAGTAGTTACATTCTTGTACATAGGGGCAGTATTATAGTAGTTATATTCTTGTATATAGGGGGCAGTATTATAGTAGTTATATTCTTGTACATGGGGGCAGTATTATAGTAGTTATATTCTTGTACATAGGGGGCAGTATTATAGTAGTTATATTCTTGTACATAGGAGCAGTATTATAGTAGTTATATTCTTGTACATAGGGAGCAGTATTATAGTAGTTATATTCTTGTACAAAGGGGGCAGTATTATAGTAGTTATATTCTTGTACATAGTGGGCAGTATTATAGTAGTTATATTCTTGTATATAGGGGCAGTATTATAGTAGTTATATTCTTGTACATAGGGGGCAGTATTATAGTAGTTATATTCTTGTACATAGGGAGCAGTATTATAGTAGTTATATTCTTGTACATAGGAGCAGTATTATAGTAGTTATATTCTTGTACATAGGAGCAGTATTATAGTAGTTATATTCTTGCACATAGGGAGCAGTATTATAGTAGTTATATTCTTGTACATAGGGACAGTATTATAGTAGTTATATTCTTGTACATAGGAGCAGTATTATAGTAGTTACATTCTTGTACATAGGGAGCAGTATTATAGTAGTTATATTCTTGTACATAGGAGCAGTATTATAGTAGTTATATTCTTGTACATAGGAGCAGTATTATAGTAGTTATATTCTTGTACATAGGGAGCAGTACTATAGTAGTTATATTCTTGTACATAGGGACAATATTATAGTAGTTATATTCTTGTATATAGGAGCAGTATTATAGTAGTTATATTCTTGTACATAGGGAGCAGTATTATAGTAGTTATATTCTTGTACATAGGGAGCAGTATTATAGTAGTTATATTCTTGTACATAGGGAGCAGTATTATAGTAGTTATATTCTTGTACATAGGGACAGTATTATAGTAGTTATATTCTGTTACATAGGGACAGTATTACAGTAGAAATATTCTTGTACATAGGAGCAGTATTATAGTAGTTACATTCTTGTACATAGGAGCAGTATTATAGTAGTTACATTCTTGTACATAGGGAGCAGTATTATAGTAGTTATATTCTTGTACATAGGAGCAGTATTATAGTAGTTATATTCTTGTACATAGGGAGCAGTATTATAGTAGTTATATTCTTGTACATAGGAGCAGTATTATAGTAGTTATATTCTTGTACATAGGAGCAGTATTATAGTAGTTATATTCTTGTACATAGGGAGCAGTACTATAGTAGTTATATTCTTGTACATAGGGACAGTATTATAGTAGTTATATTCTTGTATATAGGAGCAGTATTATAGTAGTTATATTCTTGTACATAGTGGCAGTATTATAGTAGTTATATTCTTGTACATAGGGGCAGTATTATAGTAGTTATATTCTTGTACATAGGGAGCAGTATTATAGTAGTTATATTCTTGTACATAGGGAGCAGTATTATAGTAGTTATATTCTTGTACATAGGGACAGTATTATAGTAGTTATATTCTGGTACATAGGGACAGTATTACAGTAGTAATATTCTTGTACATAGGAGCAGTATTATAGTAGTTACATTCTTGTACATAGGAGCAGTATTATAGTAGTTACATTCTTGTACATAGGGAGCAGTATTATAGTAGTTATATTCTTGTACATAGGAGCAGTATTATAGTAGTTATATTCTTGTACATAGGAGCAGTATTATAGTAGTTATATTCTTGTACATAGGGAGCAGTACTATAGTAGTTATATTCTTGTACATAGGGACAATATTATAGTAGTTATATTCTTGTATATAGGAGCAGTATTATAGTAGTTATATTCTTGTACATAGGGAGCAGTATTATAGTAGTTATATTCTTGTACATAGGGAGCAGTATTATAGTAGTTATATTCTTGTACATAGGGACAGTATTATAGTAGTTATATTCTGGTACATAGGGACAGTATTACAGTAGAAATATTCTTGTACATAGGAGCAGTATTATAGTAGTTACATTCTTGTACATAGGAGCAGTATTATAGTAGTTACATTCTTGTACATAGGGAGCAGTATTATAGTAGTTATATTCTTGTACATAGGAGCAGTATTATAGTAGTTATATTCTTGTACATAGGGAGCAGTATTATAGTAGTTATATTCTTGTACATAGGAGCAGTATTATAGTAGTTATATTCTTGTACATAGGAGCAGTATTATAGTAGTTATATTCTTGTACATAGGGAGCAGTATTATAGTAGTTATATTCTTGTATATAGGGGTAGTATTATAGTAGTTATATTCTTGTACATAGTGGCAGTATTATAGTAGTTATATTCTTGTACATAGGGACAGTATTATAGTAGTTATATTCTTGTACATAGGAGGCAGTATTATAGTAGTTATATTCTTGTACATAGGAGCAGTATTATAGTAGTTATATTCTTGTACATAGGAGCAGTATTATAGTAGTTATATTCTTGTACATAGGAGCAGTATTATAGTAGTTATATTCTTGTACATAGGAGCAGTACTATAGTAGTTATATTCTTGTACATAGGGACAGTATTATAGTAGTTATATTCTTGTATATAGGAGCAGTATTATAGTAGTTATATTCTTGTACATAGTGGCAGTATTATAGTAGTTATATTCTTGTACATAGGGACAGTATTATAGTAGTTATATTCTTGTACATAGGAGGCAGTATTATAGTAGTTATATTCTTGTACATAGGAGCAGTATTATAGTAGTTATATTCTTGTACATAGGAGCAGTATTATAGTAGTTATATTCTTGTACATAGGAGCAGTATTATAGTAGTTATATTCTTGTACATAGGGGGCAGTATTATAGTAGTTACATTCTTGTACATAGGGGGCAGTACTATAGTAGTTATATTCTTGTACATAGTGGCAGTATTATAGTAGTTATATTCTTGTACATAGGGGGCAGTATTATAGTAGTTATATTCTTGTACATAGGGACAGTATTATAGTAGTTATATTCTTGTACATAGGGAGCAGTATTATAGTAGTTATATTCTTGCACATAGGGGCAGTATTATAGTAGTTATATTCTTGTACATAGGGAGCAGTATTATAGTAGTTATATTCTTGTACATAGGGGCAGTATTATAGTAGTTATATTCTTGTACATAGGGACAGTATTATAGTAGTTACATTCTTGTACATAGGGAGCAGTATTATAGTAGTTATATTCTTGTACATAGGGGGCAGTATTATAGTAGTTATATTCTTGTACATAGGAGCAGTATTATAGTAGTTATATTCTTGTACATAGGAGCAGTAATATAGTGGTTACATTCTTGTACATAGGGAGCAGTATTATAGTAGTTATATTCTTGTACATAGGGACAGTATTATAGTAGTTACATTCTTGTACATAGGGACAGTATTATAGTAGTTATATTCTTGTACATAGGAGCAGTATTATAGTAGTTATATTCTTGTACATAGGGGCAGTATTATAGTAGTTATATTCTTGTACATAGGGGCAGTATTATAGTAGTCATATTCTTGTACATAGGGAGCAGTATTATAGTAGTTATATTCCTGTACATAGGGGGCAATTTTTATTATAAAAACCCAAACATAAATACAATTATAATAAAACAAAAATCATCCAGTATTACAAAACACAAACCACTTAGGTAATATATACGCAGCACTAATGATCAGATCATATTCATAAATAAATTAAAGTGTCCACACCTGGGGATGGAAAAAGAAAGTTAGAGGGAAAAAAAAACAAAAAAACATTATCATATTTTCTAACTGAATTTTACGTTTCTCCATAACGTTATGTTTCTTGGACTCCTTCCAACTTCCAGTGATTTTATCCACCGGAGTTCTGACATAACCTGATTGGCGGCAGCGGTGTGATCGAACAGCTCATTGTGTAGTGACACCCGGGTTCTCATGTGCCAGTGATAGTATTTGATGACACTGATTATAATGTACATTGTCTCTCTGTTGATGTTACTAACAGTGGAGGGGACACCATAGATTATGTCAGGATACTTTAGAGTCCGCAGTCTGGGGATTTTTAGATTATCTGACACTTCCTCCCAGATCTTCCTCCCCAGCAATCACATATAAAGTGCTCCATAGTCCCCTCCTGCTGACAACCAAGGGGACAATTCCGATCAGAGACACACAGATGTTTCAGGTTCCCTTTGACAAAGAGCCGACTATGCAGTGAAAGCCAAGTGACATCAAACAGTTTAGGAGGAAGCCGTTTCCCGTTTAGGAACCTAAGGCTTTCCTGCAGGGTGGTGGTGACACAATCTCTCAGGGCCAGTGGAGAGTAGAAGAAAGTCCTACATACACGAGCATACAGGTCTCTTCTCGTACTGCTCTCAATGTAAGACCTCTCCAGTCCCCACCTCCTAACACACTTCAGTCCATAGTCCAGATACTGGGGGAGGTGGTCACCTGTCCATCTCCTCCTCTTGAGACTGCCGCCTCGCACCCAAGATTCTGCAAAAGGCAATATCCAGTACCTGATACTATTTACCCACAGGGAGCTACTGTTTGAGTCCATGTTCCCAAAATTCACCTTTAGAAACAAGGAGTCAAAGAAAACCCTTGGATTCAACATATCCAGCCCACCCTCTCTCCGCCGTAGGTACGTTATTCCCCTCTTTATTAGGTTCAACCTATTCCCCCACAAGAGCTGGAAGAACAGGCTGAAGAGCCTCGCTGAGAAAGATTCTGGCAAAGGGAAAGCGACAGAGACATACAAGAAAACGGGGACCAGGTAAGTCTTCAACATTGTGACCCTTTCTCTGTAGGTCAGCCTCCAGTTCTTCCATCGCTGAACCTTTGCATTTCCGGTTTCCAATTTCTCCTCCCAATTTAGCGTGGCATTATCATCCCTCCCAAATTTAACCCCTAGGATCTTAATATGGGTGGAGGCTTTGGAAAACTGCGGCAGATCAAAGCTGGGTTCAGTATCTAATGTCCACAGAGCTTGACTCTTTTCAAGGTTGATCAGAGACCCGGAGGCCTCTGAGTAGCTTCTGATGGACGCAGATAACATCTGCACCTCACAAGGATTGGAGATCACCAGTGTCACATCGTCCGCATAGGCAACAACATTCAGAGGCGGGCAGTGGGGGACCGGCACCCCCTGAAAATCGCACTCCTGCAGTGACCTCAGAAATGGGTCTAGGCCAAAAACATACAGGAGCGGACTCATTGGGCAGCCCTGTCTCACCCCCGCCCCAACTCCAAAAGTGTCACCCTGCCAACCATTAATCAGAGGAAAGCTCACCGCCTCTCTGTACAACGTCTTCAACCAATCCACAAATAGTCCCGGAATACCGTACTTTGACAAAGTGGCCCACAGATAGTCATGATCAACCCTGTCAAAGGCTTTAGCCTGGACCAGACTAACAATATATCTCCCACACCGCAGAGCTTTACATCTCTCAAACATCTCTCGTATCGAGATGACCGCTCCAGAGATGTTCCGCCCTTTTACTGTGCCAAACTGAGAGCCTGCCAACAGTGCCGGGGACAAACAGACTAATCTAGAAAATAGGATCTTTGCTAGAATCTTCCTGTCCACATTCAAGAGGGCAATCGGCCTCCAGTTCTTGATGTCACTCGGCTCTTTACCTTTAGACAGCAGAATTAACGAGGACACTCTCATGGATGGAGGCATCAGGTGATTTTCTAGACAATTTCTATACACATCCACGAGAATTGGAGCCAGGAGGTCTCTGAATTTCTTATAAAATTCTGCCGTTATACCATCTGGACCTGGTGCCTTCTTCAGATATAACTTATCAATAGCCTCCTTAACTTCTTCCACCGTTAATTCTGCTGTCAAAGGAGAAAAGTCCAGATCATTAGTATCAGGCGCTGGAGTTGCCTCCAAGAATTGAGTCATCTTATCTTTATCCAAAACTTTCCTCTGAAACAAGTCAGCATAGTAAGATCTCACCACCTCCAGGATACCCTCCCGTGAATCCTGCAATACACCCTGGGAGTCAATGAGACCCGTGACCATTTTTTTGGCCACCCTCTCCCTGCAATTCTCAAAGGGATCAGGGGCCCCTAAGGACCCATAATCCCGTTCAAGAACCAGGGAGGTATACCTGCTATACTGATACTGCTTTATCTCAGATTTCAGCCGGTCGATCTTCACTTTGTCATCCCCGCCCGCCGAATACAGTGACTCCAATTCTTTGCACAGCTTTAGGTACTGGCTGTACTTATTCCTCCCTTTATTAACTGACAGTCTCTTTAAGAGGGATCTGATATCCTCCTTGACGTCCTCCCACCAGTCGGTCATGTTGTCATAGAAGTCAACCCTGTCTAGATGAAGCTGGATAAGGGAGTGAACACGGCTCTGAACATAGGCATCATCCAGGAGACTGGAATTGAGCTTCCACAACCCTCTACCAATGTCCGGACGGTTAGAGGAACCCAAAGAGAAGCACAAGGCAAGGTGATCAGAGTAAGGGACGACCTTCTCACTCAGGGCGCCGACAGCCTCAGTAGGACTGACAAAAGCAAAATCTATCCTACTGCTCCTGTTGGAACATGAATACGTGAATTTTGGCTGTCGCCCACCCTGTGTGAAAACGTCGGTCAATCCTGCCTGCATTATGACGTTATGTAGGACCTTACCGTCCCTGGTCACTGCCCTGCCCGAGGAGCTGTCACCTGATGTCATTATGGCATTAAAGTCCCCCGCCATCACCACTGGAAGAGAAGTGAAGAGGTAAGGCTTGACGTCATTAAACAGCTGGATCCTGTCCGTCACTGTCTGTGGCCCATAGATGTTAATAAGCCGGAGTCGCCTCCCATGGACAGTGACTTCCAGGACCAGACATCTTCCCATGACCACCTCCGTCATCCTATGCACAGTCACATCATTGGTGTTAAACAGGACAGCGACCCCGGCGTAAGGCTCCACAGCCAGTGACCAGAAAGAAGGACCGGACCGCCATTCCCTCTCAGCCTCTCTCATAAGCCCCAGAGATGTCAGTCGTGTCTCCTGCAGGAAGATGACATCTGTGTCCAGATATTTGAGATGTTCATACACCGTGTGTCTAGTTCTCCTCAGCTTAATGCTATTCACATTGCTCGAGGTCACTGTCAATGAGAACCCCGCCATCACAGCACAATATAGAAGGAGCAGAGTAACAGCCATCATCATGAGTCAGAGATGTTCTGTCCACCACTGGTGTCCATGTCAGACTCTACCTGAGGGTCCACAGATAAGGGCTTCCGCTTTGGCGGGGGATGGTCCTCTATGTCCCTGTCACACTCAGCATCAACTTTCCTCAACTCTTCCTCATAATCGTCACCATTGGACTCAGATAAAACTCCATACTTGTTGGACACGACCATCACTCCTGCAGAATTCTGAACCTTCTTACTAGCACTCTGACCAGTGTCATATTCTGCCTCAGGTTTACGGGAGGATGTGTTCTTTTTCTTCCTTTTATTATTATTAATGCTCCAGTCATCAGATACAGACAGCGATGCTGAAGGGGGGGTATCTGAGGCTGCTGGACCTGATGGACGACCTCCATGTTTCCCTCTGCACCCTGCTTCTCTGGTGCTGCCTGAGTGGACTCCTGGTGGGCATCTGAGTTGGTCAACATCTCTCCTGACATTAAACACTTCTCCTCATGTGTCCCTGCCACCACATCCTCATCCTCCTGAGCCTCTGCCCCTGCCATCACTAACTCATCAGGGAAGACTCTGCAGATGTTGTGCCAGGCGTCTGGACAGTCCCTGTGAGGGTGGCCCATCCTACCACAGAGGTTGCACCTGACGTCCCGGCAGTCTGCAGCGACATGGCCGATTGCCCCACACAGACTGCACTTCACCACAGTACAGGCGTTAGCCAGATGACCTTTCCCACCACATTTGAAACACTTTCTGGGTTGCCCGGGATAATAACACCTTCCCTTCTCCCTCCCAATGAAGAAGGAGTTGGGTAAGTGGGCAGTGATGTTATTACATTGCCGCAGTTTCACCAAGACCCGCCACCCCATTGTCCAGATACCATCCTCATCTCTGACCTTGGTGAGTCCAGAGACGAGGTCACAGTGTCTCCGGAGCCACACCTCGATGTCCTGTGGAGGAACGGCCTCATTCCAGAACGTGATATTCACTGTGACAGTGTCCGGCCTGGAGATAGGAACCAACACAAACTTATTCCAGCCCTCAGCATCTCTGAACTTGGGGTAATTGGCCCAGAATCTGTCCAGGTCAGACATGAGCTTGAAGCTGACCTCGTAGCCCTGCCTGTCCTGAAGATTAGACACTGCCAGGATCTCATTTGCCACAAACCCCATCTGGCCGCAGAGCAGCTCTTTCACCACATACCTGCGTTGTGGCAGATCCTCCTTGGCACCTATGTATTTAAACCGCACCACATTAATGCGTTTGAATGTCTGGCCGGTATACCTGGCGCTGGAAGTGAAGGATGGGGCGCCGCAGCTCCAGGCATTCCTGGGGGGGCACCTGCCGGGTCACACTGGGCTGACTGACAGGGAGAGGGCCTGCAGCAGGGGGGGCTGTCACACCTTGTGGACTGGATGGCAAAGGGGGATAGTCACACATATCATGCACATTATCATGAGCAGCATCATTATCAGACAGTGCGACGTCCATTACAGAAACCCCTCCAACCCCCGACCCCATGGGCACAGCATCACCAGCCACAGTCTGTGCTTCAGCCTCAGCCTCATCAGCACAAACAGTCTCACATACACTGTCCGGCTCCTGTGTGGGGCACTCTGGGACCTGTGGTGCCTCTGCTGGAGTCTGCAGTGTGTGCTCCTGTTCACACTGAGCTGCTGCAGCTGTTTTCCCTCCTGGAAGCAGAAGCGGGCAGCCTGTAACACTGGCCGTGTCCGCTGCTGGGGGGTCCCGTCCTGAACATCAGGGGTCCTGGCCTCTACAGCACAGTCCTGCTTATAGGAGGTGAACCGCTCGCGGTTCCTGTAGGTCTCTGCCAGGGGCCCCATGCTCTCCAGCACAGACTCAGTGTCCTGCACAACACTCGCCAGCTGTACACCCAGTGTGTTCAGTCTCAGGTCATAGGCGTCATTACTGGCAGGATTAGTGGTCTTTAGACTATAGATGAAGTCTACCTCCATTTGCAGCGCTTTTTTTTGCTGCTGTAACTCACCCAGTTTTCGGACAAGTCCCGGTATCTCATCCGCTAGCTGCAGCTCGGGTGCACGCGCCGGCTCCACAGGCTTAGTCTTGACCACAGGTACAGGGGTTTTGAAGATGGTCTTGTGCGGGTCCACCACGGATAGTTTTGTGGCCCCTTGGCTGGATGCAGGCTCCGCAGCAGGTTTATCGCTGCCACCTGACTGTGACCGTGTGCGTCCTGACCGCGCCATACTGCCATGCTGCTGTAGGTTCTCCTGCATTGTCTGCCTTTCCAAAGACGTCCGTCTCTGCCTGGAAGCAGGAGAGGTGATCTGCACAGCTGGGGCCGATCTCACCTGTGCACCTGGCAGGAGCTGCTTACTGACTGGGGAGCTACAAGACTTCACATTCAGCTGGTTTCCATCACTCACTGACACATTGCCTTCTTGCTTCTTTCCTGGAACTGGAGAAGGTTTTCCTCCCAAAACTTTAGTCACAACTGTTTCCTTCTTCATAGAACTGCTGCAGCTTTGACTCGCTGCATTCACTGGACTCACAGCGGCTTTGGGATTAACATTCCCATTAGAAGCCTGGGAGGCTAGTCCCAGTGTAGGCCGGGAAGCCTGGGCCTTGCCTGGGGAGCTTCCCCGCCCAGGGTGGCCCCTCCCTGTGCTTGCTCCAGACATCAGGAGAACCACTGACACACAACCTCACAGCTAGGAGGCAGTATTATAGTAGTTATATTCTTGTACATAGGGGGCAGTATTATAGTAGTTATATCCTTGTACATAGGGGGCAGTATTATAGTAGTTATATTCTTGCACATAGGAGCAATATTATAGTAGTTATGTTCTTGTATATAGGGGCAGTATTATAGTAGTTATATTCTTGTACATAGGGGGCAGTATTATAGTAGTTATATTCTTGTACATAGGGGGCAGTATTATAGTAGTTATATTCTTGTATATAGGGGCAGTATTATAGTAGTTATATTCTTGTACATAGGGAGCAGTATTATAGTAGTTATATTCTTGTACATAGGGGCAGTATTATAGTAGTTATATTCTTGTACATAGGGAGCAGTATTATAGTAGTTATATTCTTGTACATAGGAGCAGTATTATAGTAGTTATATTCTTGTATATAGGGGCAGTATTATAGTAGTTATATTCTTGTACATAGGGGGCAGTATTATAGTAGTTATATTCTTGTACATAGGAGCAGTATTATAGTAGTTATATTCCTGTAAAAAGGGGGCAGTATTATAATAGTTATATTCTTGTACATAGGGGGCAGTATTATAGTAGTTATACTGCTCCTATGTACAAGAATATAAACTACTATAATACTGCCCCCTATGTACAAGAATATAACTATTATAATACTGCCCCCTATGTACAGGAATATAACTGCTATAATACTGCTCCTATGTACAAGAATATTATAGCAGTTATATTCTTGTACATAGGAGCAGTATTATAGCAGTTATATTCTTGTACATAGGGGCAGTATTATAGTAGTTATATTCTTGTATATAGGGGCAGTATTATAGTAGTTATATTCTTGTACATAGGGAGCAGTATTATAGTAGATATATTCTTGCATATAGGAGCAGTATTATAGTAGTTATATTCCTGTACATAGGGGGCAGTATTATAATAGTTATATTCTTGTACATAGGGGGCAGTATTATAGTAGTTATATTCTTGTACATAGGGAGCAGTATTATAGTAGTTATATTCTTGTACATAGAGGGCAGTATTATAGTAGTTATATTCTTGCACATAGGAGCAGTATTATAGTAGTTATATTCTTGTATATAGGGGCAGTATTATAGTAGTTATATTCTTGTACATGGGGGCAGTATTATAGTAGATATATTCTTGCATATAGGAGCAGTATTATAGTAGTTATATTCCTGTACATAGGGGGCAGTATTATAATAGTTATATTCTTGTACATAGGGGGCAGTATTATAGTAGTTATATTCTTGAACATAGGAGCAGTATTATAGCAGTTATATTCTTGTACATAGGAGCAGTATTATAGCAGTTATATTCTTGTACATAGGGGCAGTATTATAGTAGTTATATTCTTGTATATAGGGGCAGTATTATAGTAGTTATATTCTTGTACATAGGGAGCAGTGTTATAGTAGATATATTCTTGCATATAGGAGCAGTATTATAGTAGTTATATTCCTGTACATAGGGGGCAGTATTATAATAGTTATATTCTTGTACATAGTGGTCAGTATTATAGTAGTTATATTCTTGCACATAGGAGCAGTATTATAGTAGTTATATTCTTGTATATAGGGGCAGTATTATAGTAGTTATATTCTTGTACATAGGGAGCAGTATTATAGTAGATATATTCTTGTACATAGGGGCAGTATTATAGTAGATATATTCTTGTATATAGGGGGCAGTATTATAGTAGTTATATTCCTGTACATAGGAGCAGTATTATAGTAGTTATATTCTTGTATATAGGAGCAGTATTATAGTAGTTATATTCTTATACATAGGGGCAGTATTATAGTAGTTATACTCTTGTACATAGGGGCAGTATTATAGTAGTTATACTCTTGTACATAGGAGCAATATTATAGTAGTTATATTCTTGTACATAGGAGCAGTATTATAGTAGTTATATTCTTGTATATAGGGGCAGTATTATAGTAGTTATATTCTTGTACATAGGGGGCAGTATTATAGTAGTTATATTCTTGTACATAGGGAGCAGTATTATAGTAGTTATATTCTTGTACATAGGAGCAGTATTATAGTAGTTATATTCTTATACATAGGGGCAGTATTATAGTAGTTATATTCTTGTACATAGGAGCAGTATTATAGTAGTTATATTCTTGCACATAGGAGCAGTATTATAGTAGTTATATTCTTGTACATAGGAGCAGTATTATAGTAGTTATATTCTTGTACATTGGTGGGCAGAATTATAGTAGTTATATTCTTGTACATAAGGGGCAGCATTATAGCAGTTATATTCTTGTACATAGGAGCAGTATTATAGTCGTTATATTCTTGTACATAGGGGAAGTATTATAGTAGTTATATTCTTGTACATAGGAGCAGTATTATAGTAGTTATATTCTTGTACATAGGGAGCAGTATTATAGTAGATATATTCTTGCATATAGGAGCAGTATTATAGTAGTTATATTCCTGTACATAGGGGGCAGTATTATAGTAGTTATATTCTTGTACATAGGAGCAGTATTATAGTAGTTATATTCTTGTATATAGGGGCAGTATTATAATAGTTATATTCTTGTACATAGGAGCAGTATTATAGTAGTTATATTCTTGTACATAGGGAGCAGTATTATAGTAGATATATTCTTGCATATAGGAGCAGTATTATAGTAGTTATATTCTTGTACATTGGTGGGCAGAATTATAGTAGTTATATTCTTGTACATAAGGGGCAGCATTATAGCAGTTATATTCTTGTACATAGGAGCAGTATTATAGTCGTTATATTCTTGTACATAGGAGCAGTATTATAGTAGTTATATTCTTGTACATAGGGGGCAGAATTATAGTAGTTATATACTTGTACATAGGGGGCAGTATTATAGTAGTTATATTCTTGTACATAGGAGCAGTATTATAGTAGTTATATTCTTGTACATAGGGGACAGTGTTATAGTAGTTATATTCTAGCATTTAGGAGCAGTATTATAGTAGTTATATTCCTGTACATAGGGGGCAGTATTATAGTAGTTATATTCTTGCACATAGGAGCAGTATTATAGTAGTTATATTCTTGTACATAGGGGCAGTATTATAGTAGATATATTCTTGTACATAGGAGCAGTATTATAGTAGTTATATTCTTGTACATAGGGAGCAGTATTATAGTAGATATATTCTTGCATATAGGAGCAGTATTATAGTAGTTATATTCCTGTACATAGGGGGCAGTATTATAGTAGTTATATTCTTGCATATAGGAGCAGTATTATAGTAGTTATATACTTGTACATAGGGGGCAGTATTATAGTAGTTATATTCTTGTACATAGGGAGCAGTATTATAGTAGTTATATTCTTGTACATAGGGGACAGTATTATAGTAGTTATATTCTAGCATTTAGGAGCAGTATTATAGTAGTTATATTCCTGTACATAGGGAGCAGTATTATACTAGATATATTCTTGCATATAGGAGCAGTATTATAGTAGTTATATACTTGTACATAGGGGGCAGTATTATAGTAGATATATACTTGTACATAGGGAGCAGTATTATAGTAGTAATAATCTTGTACATAGGGGACAGTATTATAGTAGTTATATTCTAGCATTTAGGAGCAGTATTATAGTAGTTATGTTCCTGTACATAGGGGGCAGTATTATAGTAGTTATATTCTTGCACATAGAAGCAGTATTATAGTAGTTATATTCTTGTACATAGGGGCAGTATTATAGTAGATATATTCTTGTACATAGGAGCAGTATTATAGTAGTTATATTCTTGTACATAGGGAGCAGTATTATAGTAGATATATTCTTGCAGATAGGAGCAGTATTATAGTAGTTATATTCCTGTACATAGGGGGCAGTATTATAGTAGTTATATTCTTGTACATAGGAGCAGTATTATAGTAGTTATATTCTTGTATATAGGGGCAGTATTATAATAGTTATATTCTTGTACATAGGGGGCAGTATTATAGTAGTTATATTCTTGTACATAGGAGCAGTATTATAGTAGTTATATTCTTGTACATAGGGGGCAGTATTATAATAGTTATATTCTTGTGCATAGGGGGAAGTATTATAGTAGTTATATTCTTGTACATTGGTGGGCAGAATTATAGCAGTTATATTCTTGTACATAGGGGAAGTATTATAGTAGTTATATTCTTGTACATAGGGGGCAGAATTATAGTAGTTATATACTTGTACATAGGGGGCAGTATTATAGTAGTTATATTCTTGTACATAGGAGCAGTATTATAGTAGTTATATTCTTGTACATAGGAGCAGTATTATAGTAGTTATATTCTTGTACATAGTTGGCAGCATTATAGTAGTTATATTCTTGTACATAGGGGACAGTATTATAGTAGTTATATTCTTGTACATAGGAGCAGTATTATAGTCGTTATATTCTTGTACATAGGAGCAGTATTATAGTAGTTATATTCTTGTATATAGGGGCAGTATTATAATAGTTATATTCTTGTACATAGGGGGCAGTATTATAGTAGTTATATTCTTGTACATAGGGGGCAGTATTATAATAGTTATATTCTTGTGCATAGGGGGCAGTATTATAGTAGTTATATTCTTGTACATAGGGGAAGTATTACAGTAGTTATATTCTTGTACATAGGAGCAGTATTATAGTAGTTATATTCTTGTACATAGGAGCAGTATTATAGTAGTTATATTCTTGTACATAGGGGGCAGAATTATAGTAGTTATATACTTGTACATAGGGGGCAGTATTATAGTAGTTATATTCTTGTACATAGGAGCAGTATAATAGTAGTTATATTCTTGTACATAGGGGGCAGCATTATAGTAGTTATATCCTTGTACATAGGGGGCAGTATTATAGTATTTATATTCTTGTACATAGGAGCAGTATTATAGTAGTTATATTCTTGTACATAGTTGGCAGCATTATAGTAGTTATATTCTTGTACATAGGGGACAGTATTATAGTAGTTATATTCTTGTACATAGGGGGCAGTATTATAGTAGTTATATTGTACATAGGAACAGTATTATAGTAGTTATATTCTTGTACATAGGGGACAGTATTATAGTAGTTATATTCTAGCATTTAGGAGCAGTATTATAGTAGTTATATTCCTGTACATAGGGGGCAGTATTATAGTAGTTATATTCTTGCACATAGGAGCAGTATTATAGTAGTTATATTCTTGTACATAGGGGCAGTATTATAGTAGATATATTCTTGTACATAGGAGCAGTATTATAGTAGTTATATTCTTGTACATAGGGAGCAGTATTATAGTAGATATATTCTTGCATATAGGAGCAGCATTATAGTAGTTATATTCCTGTACATAGGGGGCAGAATTATAGTAGTTATATACTTGTACATAGGGGGCAGTATTATAGTAGTTATATTCTTGTACATAGGAGCAGTATAATAGTAGTTATATTCTTGTACATAGGGGGCAGCATTATAGTAGTTATATCCTTGTACATAGGGGGCAGTATTATAGTATTTATATTCTTGTACATAGGAGCAGTATTATAGTAGTTATATTCTTGTACATAGTTGGCAGCATTATAGTAGTTATATTCTTGTACATAGGGGACAGTATTATAGTAGTTATATTCTTGTACATAGGGGGCAGTATTATAGTAGTTATATTCTTGTACATAGGGGGCAGTATTATAGTAGTTATATTGTACATAGGAACAGTATTATAGTAGTTATATTCTTGTACATAGGGGCAGTATTATAGTAGATATATTCTTGTACATAGGAGCAGTATTATAGTAGTTATATTCTTGTACATAGGGAGCAGTATTATAGTAGATATATTCTTGCATATAGGAGCAGCATTATAGTAGTTATATTCCTGTACATATGGGGCAGTATTATAGTAGTTATATTCTTGTACATAGGAGCAGTATTATAGTAGTTATATTCTTGTATATAGGGGCAGTATTATAATAGTTATATTCTTGTACATAGGGGGCAGTATTATAGTAGTTATATTCTTGTACATAGGAGCAGTATTATAGTAGTTATATTCTTGTACATAGGGGGCAGTATTATAATAGTTATATTCTTGTACATAGGGGACAGTATTATAGTAGTTATATTCTTGTACATAGGGGGCAGTATTATAGTAGTTATATTGTACATAGGAACAGTATTATAGTAGTTATATTCTTGTACATAGGGGACAGTATTATAGTAGTTATATTCTAGCATTTAGGAGCAGTATTATAGTAGTTATATTCCTGTACATAGGGGGCAGTATTATAGTAGTTATATTCTTGCACATAGGAGCAGTATTATAGTAGTTATATTCTTGTACATAGGGGCAGTATTATAGTAGATATATTCTTGTACATAGGAGCAGTATTAAAGTAGTTATATTCTTGTACATAGGGAGCAATATTATAGTAGATATATTCTTGCATATAGGAGCAGCATTATAGTAGTTATATTCCTGTACATAGGGGGCAGTATTATAGTAGTTATATTCTTGTACATAGGAGCAGTATTATAGTAGTTATATTCTTGTATATAGGGGCAGTATTATAATAGTTATATTCTTGTACATAGGGGGCAGTATTATAGTAGTTATATTCTTGTACATAGGAGCAGTATTATAGTAGTTATATTCTTGTATATAGGGGCAGTATTATAATAGTTATATTCTTGTACATAGGGGGCAGTATTATAGTAGTTATATTCTTGTACATAGGAGCAGTATTATAGTAGTTATATTCTTGTACATAGGGGGCAGTATTATAATAGTTATATTCTTGTGCATAGGGGGCAGTATTATAGTAGTTATATTCTTGTACATAGGAGCAGTATTATAGTAGTTATATTCCTGTACATAGGAGCAGTAATATAGTAGTTATATTCTTGCATATAGGAGCAGTATTATAGTAGTTATATTCTTGTATATAGGAGCAGTATTATAGTAGTTATATTCTTGTACATAGGAGCAGTATTATAGTAGTTATATTCTTGTATATAGGGGCAGTATTATAGTAGTTATATTCTTGTACATAGGTAGCAGTATTATAGTAGTTATATTCTTGCATATAGGAGCAGTATTATAGTAGTTATATTCCTGTACATAGGGGGCAGTATTATAGTAGTTATATTCTTGTACATAGGGGGCAGTATTATAGTAGTTATATTCTTGTACATAGGAGCAGTATTATAGTAGTTATATTCTTGTACATAGGGGGAAGCATTATAGTAGTTATATTCTTGTACATAGGGGACAGTATTATAGTAGTTATATTCTTGTACATAGGGAGCAGTATTATAGTAGTTATATTCTTGTACATAGGAACAGTATTATAGTAGTTATATTCTTGTACATAGGGGATAGTATTATAGTAGTTATATTCTAGCATTTAGGAGCAGTATTACAGTAGTTATATTCCTGTACATAGGGGGCAGTATTATAGTAGTTATATTCTTGTACATAGGGGGCAGTATTATAGTAGTTATATCCTTGTACATAGGGGGCAGTATTATAGTAGTTATATTCTTGTACATAGGAGCAGTATTATAGTAGTTATATTCTTGTACATTGGTGGGCAGAATTATAGTAGTTATATTCTTGTACATAAGGGGCAGTATTATAGCAGTTATATTCTTGTACATAGGAGCAGTATTATAGTAGTTATATTCTTGTACATAGGGGAAGTATTATAGTAGTTATATTCTTGTACATAGGAGCAGTATTATAGTAGTTATATTCTTGTACATAGGGGACAGAATTATAGTAGTTATATACTTGTACATAGGGGGCAGTATTATAGTAGTTATATTCTTGTACATAGGAGCAGTATTATAGTAGTTATATTCTTGTACATAGGGGGCAGCATTATAGTAGTTATATTCTTGTTCATAGGTGCAGTATTATAGTAGTTATATTCTTGTACATAGGTGCAGTATTATAGTAGTTATATTCTTGTACATAGGGGGCAGTATTATAGTAGTTATATTCTTGTACATAGGGGACAGAATTATAGTAGTTATATACTTGTACATAGGGGGCAGTATTATAGTAGTTATATTCTTGTACATAGGTGAAGTATTATAGTAGTTATATTCTTGTACATAGGGGGCAGTATTATAGTAGTTATATCCTTGTACATAGGGGGCAGTATTATAGTAGTTATATTCTTGTACATAGGAGCAGTATTATAGTAGTTATATTCTTGTACATAGGGGGCAGTATTATAATAGTTATATTCTTGTGCATAGGGGGCAGTATTATAGTAGTTATATTCCTGTACATAGGAGCAGTATTATAGTAGTTATATTCTTGCATATAGGAGCAGTATTATAGTAGTTATATTCTTGTATATAGGAGCAGTATTATAGTAGTTATATTCTTGTACATAGGAGCAGTAATATAGTAGTTATATTCTTGTACATAGGGGCAGTATTATAGTAGTTATATTCTTGTACATAGGAGCAGTATTATAGTAGTTATATTCTTGTACATAGTGGCAGTATTACAGTAGTTATATTCTTGTATATAGGAGCAGTATTATAGTAGTTATATTCTTGTACATAGGAGAAGTAATATAGTAGTTATATTCTTGTACATAGGAGCAGTAATATAGTAGTTATATTCTTGTACATAGGGGGCAGTATTATAGTAGTTATATTCTTGTACATAGGAGGCAGTATTATAGTAGTTATATTCTTGTACATAGGAGCAGTATTATAGTAGTTATATTCTTGTACATAGGGACAGTATTATAGTAGTTATATTCCTGTACATAGGAGCAGTATTATAGTAGTTATATTCTTGCATATAGGAGCAGTATTATAGTAGTTATATTCTTGTATATAGGAGCAGTATTATAGTAGTTATATTCTTGTACATAGGGAGCAGTATTATAGTAGTTATATTCTTACATATAGGAGCAGTATTATAGTAGTTATATTCCTGTACATAGGGGGCAGAATTATAGTAGTTATATACTTGTACATAGGGGGCAGTATTATAGTAGTTATATTCTTGTACATAGGAGCAGTATTATAGTAGTTATATTCTTGTACATAGGAGCAGTAATATAGTAGTTATATTCTTGTACATAGGGGCAGTATTATAGTAGTTATATTCTTGTACATAGTGGCAGTATTACAGTAGTTATATTCTTGTATATAGGAGCAGTATTATAGTAGTTATATTCTTGTACATAGGAGCAGTATTATAGTAGTTATATTCTTGTACATAGGAGGCAGTATTATAGTAGTTATATTCTTGTACATAGGGGCAGTATTATAGTAGTTATATTCTTGTACATAGGGGCAGTATTATAGTAGTTATATTCTTGTATATAGGAGCAGTATTATAGTAGTTATATTCTTGTACATAGGAGCAGTATTATAGCAGTTATATTCTTGTACATAGGGAGCAGTATTATAGTAGTTATATTCTTGTACATAGGAGGCAGTATTATAGTAGTTATATTCTTGTACATAGGGGCAGTATTATAGTAGTTATATTCTTGTACATAGGGGCAGTATTATAGTAGTTATATTCTTGTATATAGGAGCAGTATTATAGTAGTTATATTCTTGTACATAGGAGCAGTATTATAGTAGTTATATTCTTGTACATAGGAGCAGTATTATAGTAGTTATATTCTTGTACATAGGAGGCAGTATTATAATAGTTATATTCTTGTACATAGGAGCAGTATTATAGTAGTTATATTCTTGTACATAGGAGGCAGTATTATAGTAGTTATATTCTTGTACATAGGAGCAGTATTATAGTAGTTATATTCTTGCATATAGGAGCAGTATTATAGTAGTTATATTCTTGTATATAGGAGCAGTATTATAGTAGTTATATTCTTGTACATAGGAGCAGTATTATAGTAGTTATATTCTTGCATATAGGAGCAGTATTATAGTAGTTATATTCTTGTACATAGGAGCAGTATTATAGTAGTTATATTCTTGTATATAGGAGCAGTATTATAGTAGTTATATTCTTGTACATAGGAGCAGTATTATAGTAGTTATATTCTTGTATATAGGAGCAGTATTATAGTAGTTATATTCTAGTACATAGGGGCAGTATTATAGTAGTTATATTCTTGTACATAGGAGCAGTATTATAGTAGTTATATTCTTACATATAGGAGCAGTATTATAGTAGTTATATTCCTGTACATAGGAGCAGTATTATAGTAGTTATATTCCTGTACATAGGGGGCAGAATTATAGTAGTTATATTCTTACATATAGGGGCAGTATTATAGTAGTTATATTCTTGTACATAGGGGCAGTATTATAGTAGTTATATTCTTGTACATAGGGGGCAGTATTATAGTAGTTATATTCTTGTACATAGGGGGCAGTATTATAGTAGTTATATACTTGTACATAGGGGGCAGTATTATAGTAGCTATATTCTTGTACATAGAAAATAATAAAAATAAAAAAACAACAATATCCTTCATGTGTCTGTAGTTCTGTCTCACGCCATGATCTATGTCTGGGGGATAAAAAGCTTTCACTGTAGACGGTGCCAAGATGCAACCGTCTAGGCTGAGAACCACTGGTGAGTGAGCTGCTGCAAGCGCAGCATCAGTGAATAGTGGTGACATTATTGAGGTTACTGCCAGCCTCTCAGGCTGCGTTCCCAGCTGGGCTGAATTGCGGTGACCTCGGTTAGATCACCGCTAGCACAGTGAGAAAAAGTCTCACGGTGCAGAGGTGAGTTCACTACAATTCATCGGGAGAATTTCACTGCAGTGAACTCTGAGCTCAACTCTGCACCATGAAACTTTCTATGTAATGGATCAGTGTTTTATAGATGCCTCTCCATTACTAAGCCATTGGCTTGTGTCACCTGACAATTAGTGTTGAGCATTCCGATACTTCAAATATCCGATACCGTAATCGGAAGTCCCCATAATGCAATGAGCCACTGTTGTGGCTGTGATTGGCTGCTTAAATGATATCATTATGCGCAGTCTGTGCGGGCTTACCAGGGGTCTGTGCTGGCTGCCAGGGGTCTGTGCGGGCCTGCCAGGGGTCTGTGCTGGCTGCCAGGGGTCTGTGCGGGCCTGCCAGGGGTCTGTGCCAACTGATGGGGTCTGTGCGGGCCTGCCGGGGGTTGTGTGTGTGTGTGTGCAGGCATTGTCCGATGGGACTACAAGTCCCATCGGGCTATGCCTGCTACAATGACAGTGATTGACACATTAGCCAATGATGGGACAGTAGTAGTCCCATCATCCGGCCTATGTGTTGAATGTAAAAAAAACAAAACAAAAAAAACAAACATACTACATACATGCTACATATATACTACATTCGTACAACGTACATACATAATACATACATACTACATATATACTACATTCATACAATATGCATACATACTACATACATTCTACATATATACTACATTCATACAACATACATATATACTACATACATGCTACATACATACTACATATATACTACATTCATACAACATACATACTACATACAACATACATACATACTACATACATACAACATGCTAGAAACATACTACATACATACAACATGCTAGAAACATACTACATACATACTATATACATGCATACATACTACATACATATATACCTACTACATATATACTACATACATACTACATACAATACATTCATACAATACATACATATAGACATACAGTACATATAATATAGAGTACATACTCACCATCACTTGTCACTTTGATCCCCGAAGCCAGGGTCATCTGTAAAAAATATTAAAATAACAAACAACAGATATACTCCCTGATCCGCAGAAATCCACGAGTGTCCCACGACGATCTCCTGCAGCGCATCACTGGGTGGTTACTATAGTTCACTGGTCTCACTTTATGGCAAAAGCTGCGTGGGAACTTTCTCGCGCATCAATGCCAAAAGTGAGACTAGGGACTATTTTTTTACAGTGGCGGAGGAATACAGTGCGGAAGGATACCTACCTCCCGTCACTGGATTCCTGGAGCCCCCTGGAGAGCGGTCGCATCAGCTGATGCTGCAGTTCTCAACAGGAGATCGTCGTGGGACACGCGTGGATTTCTGCGGATCAGGGAGTATATCGGTTGCTTGTTATTTTCATATCTTTTCAAATGAGATGACACTGGCTTCGGGGAACAAAGTGACAAGTGATGGTAAGTATGTTATATGTACGGTATGTCTATATGTATGTATTGTATGAATGTATGAATGTATTGTATGTAGTATGTATGTATGTTGTATGAATGTAGCATATATGTAGTATGTAGTATGTATGTATGTTGTATGAATGTAGTATACATGTAGTATGTAGTATGTATGTTGCATGAATGTAGTATATATCTAGTATGTATGTATTATGTAGTATGTATGTACTTTAGTATGTATGTTATATGAATGTGGTATATATGATGTATGTAGTATGTATGTATGTAGTATGTATGTTGTATGAATGTTGTATATATGTAGTATGTATATTTTTTTTTTTTACATTCAACACATTAGCCGGATGATGGGACTACTACTGTCCCATCATTGGCTAATGTGTCAATCATTGTCATTGTAGCAGGCATCGCCCGATGGGAATTGTAGTCCCATCGGACGATGCCTGCACACACAACCCCCGGCAGGCGCGTACAGACCCCCGGCAGGCCCGTACAGACCCCCGGCAGCCGGCACAGACCCCCGGCAGGTCCGCACAGACCACCGGCAGTCCGCACAGACCCCCGGCAGCCGGCACAGACCCCTGGCAGGCCCGTACAGACCCCCGGCAGGCCCGCACAGACTCCCGGCAGTCGGCACAGACCCCCGGCAGGCCCGTACAGACCCCCGGCAGGCCCGTATAGACCCCCGGCAGCCGGCACAGACCCCCGGCAGGCCCATACAGACCCCCAGCAGGCCCGCACAGACCCCGAGGGTTTTTTTTAATTCTGATATTTCTGTCCCATTGACTTGAATGGGGCTTCCGGTATTGGAATCGGCGATACCCGATACTTTTTGGGTATCGGTCCGATCCAATCCGATCCGATATTTTTGAATATCGGAAAGTATCGCTCAACACTTCTGACAATAGAAAGGTGAAATCAACCTTCAAAATATGAACCCCACTTGCGACCGCTACAGGGCAAGTGTGAAGTCCTGGACAAAGCGCCAGAATTGACGCATCTAATAGATGTGCCTTTTCTGGATGGCTGCGCGTTGCTAATTTTAGGCTGGGGGTCAGTATCCATGTTCCCTTACCAGCCTGAGAATACCAGCCTCAAACTGTCTCCTTTAGCTTGGCTGGTTGTCAAAAATTTGTGGGGACCCCACGCCTTTTTTATTTAAATAATTTATAAAATCGAAGTGGGATCCCTCTATTCTTGATAACCAGCCTGGCTGAATCTGACAGCTGAGGGTTGTAGTCCCCAGCTGTCAGTTTGGCCTGGATCGTTATCAGAAATACAGGGGAACCCACAACCTTTTTTTTTTAAATTATTTATTTACAGTGCAGGAGCCGGCTGGTGAATACTCCCTTCAGTCACTCCGGCTCTCACTCTTATTAGCGGCAGCAGGCATTGGCTGATGGGAGCAGTAGTCCCATCAGCCAACACCAATGACCTGAGGTAAACTTTATACCTCCGATCACAGCTGCGCCTGGAAACCTTGGCTCTCTGACTGGCGCTAATGATTTTACCGCCGCTCATAATCGGTGTTTGCCGCGCTGGCATGCACATGACAAAGACTGGATAATTGGGGTCACTCTGAACCCGAACAGTAACACGGACTTCCTGGTGAAATCAGTGTTCTGCGTCCATGCCCGAACAGTAGGCGATCAGTACTGACGCCAATCTTTACTGTTCGGGTTCTCCCATCCCTGGAAATGATACGTGGTTTTCTAGTTTTATAAATATTTTAAAAATCTAATTCTGAAAATTGTGACGTGCCTGTTACTCCGGTATTATCTCTTCATTGTATGGGCTCGTTGGTGAGTTATGTTTGGACATATGTTTTTTATTGTGGCATCACTATGTTGATGTTTTTCGTCTTGAACCTGTTGCAATGATAAATGCTTCGTTCTCCCATTTTGTGACGGTTCTCAGGTTGTTGTTTTTTTTCTTTAATCTTTTTAGTGTAAGAAAAGTAATCACAAATGAAGAAAAGGAGAACCTGAAAAGCTTATTTCTTTCTGCCCAGAAGCTGACAGGTATTATCCGCCCGTATATATTAAGGTTCTGAGAATCTCCGGGGCCTCATTCTTCTATGGCGTTACCTGTCCGGTTCTATCACATTGCACACACAATGCTGACCTTCTGTATTCTTGGATTTGTGGGAAAACAAACTGAGTGCACCCAAATGTGAATCTTGAAAAATTGTGACTTTAAATCACATCCTGGACTGTGGTCTCCCACAATTTTTACCGTGGAAGGGTGAGAGGAGACTGGGAAAGTTATATCTGAAATGTCGCAGTTCTTCTTCTGTCCAGTGAGTCTCATACCAGACTGATACTTCCTGTAGGGATCACTTTTCTGCAGTCACGTCATTATTACATGGAGATTAATGACCCAAGACTTATCAGTGCTGACAGAGGTACAGCATGTCCTCCTCTCACAGAGCATGTTCACGTGCCCCATAGCTGTTAGTAGATGATGAGGACCGTTCTGTTACTTTTCTTTGTGCAAAAATCACTGAATTCCAACAAAAGTCTCCAAAAAGTCAATAGTTCTAAAGACAATTCATCTGCTCCTCTCGGAATAACGGTCACGCTGCGGCTCACATTGTCCCACACGTCACATTGGCACTAAACACCAAACTGGTGCTATTATATTCCAAATATCTTGTCTAGAGATTGTCAACGCAATAGAATAGATGCAACTCATCTGATATCTTGTCTCTTGTCTTCCAGGAGTCGTCCCAATAGTCGTTCTCACTCATAAGACGGCGGGAACATTGACTGAAAAAGAAGGAATATTCAGGGACCTCGGGGTGGAAAGGATCTTTTCATTTGAGAATTACACCAGAGAAGATCACATGAAAACCAGAGGGAAACATGAAGAAGTCCTGAAATTCTTGTGTGAAGTCATTAGAGACGTTCAGTTTCGGGTGGAACAACCTCGAAATCCATCGGCGGAGATGAAGATGAGGAGGAAATTTGTGCTTGACTACATCCAAGACTGGGATAAAATGGAAAAGCAAAGAAAAGTGGAAAACAAAAAGGTCTTGGAGCAATTTCTGCTGGAGAAGAAACATAAGAATCCCGAAGAGGAGATGAAGAAACGGAGGGAGGAAGAAGAGAGGAAGATGGAGGAGGAATTGATCAGACGCCAGCAAGAGATCCAATGGGAGAGAGAATGTGAGCGAGCTAGACGAGAGGAGGAAATCAGGGACCAGAGACAAAGTGGGGAGGAGAAGAAGAAGAAGAAGAAGAAGAAGAAGAAGAAGAAGAAGAAGAAATTATTCTTTGGATTGTTTTAACCCAAAATAAATAAATAATATTCATGATCCAGGCAGGAAATATCAGGACCAGAAGATGGACACTTGTCTATGCTCTTCTAAATTCAGAACTGACATTTCTCGGTGTTTGCTGCTCGTTCAGCGTAATTGCAGAGTTTCTGAAATGATTCACATTTGGGGAATTGTTTTCTTTCTACCAATCAGTAATACGACTATAAACCATTGCCCCAGTATAGGAGGCGGCGGAGATCGTCCAGAGCCGCGTCTGTCGGCACCATGATGACTGATCTTTATGATTAATGTAGTCCTAATGACAAGTCCCTGCTCACATAGCAACGGAAAGCAGAAAATGTCCTATAAATCTCCGATCACAACACGAACGATTCACTGTGATAAACTGTATATAACCCTAGGGATGTGATCGATAGAAACACAAAATAAAAGGGTCCGGGTCTCATCAGAGTGGTCGACTTCTTGACTTCATCTCACTAAATATCAACACAGATTAGTCCAGAATGGCTGAGTATGGGGAGAATGAACATGTGAGGGTCCTGTGGGATGATGAGAATACAAGGATCCCAGTATATCGTCATCAGCTCACTGGACGGTGAATACAAAAGATTAAGGTTTGAACCAAAAATGAACCATTGTTCAGCAATTTATTTCCATAAAATCATTGTCTACTCACGAATTTGTATTTTGTTGCAAGAAAACTTTTTGAGAGTTTGAATGTTTCTGCTAAGTCCAGAATGTGAGGTGACGTTCCACAGCCCAAATCTGTTTTGTTCCTTCCTCTCGATGTCAAAACATTTGTCAGAAAATACAAAAGAATTCTATAGTAACATAGTAACATAGTTTTGGAGGCTGAAGGAAGACCTTATGTCCATCTAGTTCAGCCTATTTTTAGTGCAGCTGTTCTGCATTGTTGATCCTGGGGAAGGCAAAAAACCCACAGAGTAGAAGCCAATTTTCTCCATAGGGAAAAAAATTCCTTCCCCTAAGCTGGGTCAACCATCTACCTATAATATTATGTTATTCGTAACCTTCTATACTGTTACTCACAAGAAAAGCCTCCATTCCTTTCTTACATTCATTCAGTGAGTTGGCCATCACCACTTCCTCAGGAAGAGAATTCCAGAGCCTCACTGCTCTTACCGTGAAGAACCTTCTTCTATGCTGGTGCAGAAATTGTCTTTCCTCCAATTGAAGAGAATGCCCCCTTGTTCTTGTCACAGTCCTTGGTACAAACAGTTCATTGGAGAGATCTCTGTATTGCCCTCTGATATACTTGTACATATATATTAAGTCTCCCCTTAGTCTTCTCTTTTCTTGAGTAAATAGACCTAATTTTGATAACCTTTCTGGGTATTGTAGTGAACCAACTCCATTTATCATTTTAGTAGCCCGCCTTTGAACCATTTCAAGTTCAGTAATGTCTTTCTTGAGCACCGGCATCCAAAATTGCACACAATCCTCCAAGTGTGGTCTGACGAGTGATTTGTACAGAGGGAGAATTATGTTTTCCTCTCGTGTCCCCAGACCTCTTCTAATGCATCCCATCACCCTATTTGCTTTGGTGGCAGCTGCCTGACACTGGGCACTCCAATTTAGCTTCTTATTGACTAAGATGCCTAAGTCTTTTCCATGTCTGATTTCCCCAGCAGTTTCCCATTTAGTCAGTAATTGTAGCATCTGTTTCTCCTTCCCATGTGCATAACCTTACACTTATCTGTGTTAAACCTCATTTGCCATTTTTCAGCCCAATTCTCCAATTTACTCAAATCTGTCTGTAGTTGCAAACTGTCCTCCTTTGTGTTAACTACCTTACATAGTTTTGTATCATCTGCAAATACTGATATTTTACTGTGTAAGCCATCCACTAGATCATTAATAAATATATTAAATAGTAGAGGGCCCAATACAGACCCCTGTGGTCCCCCACTAGTAACCCTGGCCCAATCTGAGGATGCCCCATTAATAACCACTCTTTGTTTTCTATCACTAAGCCAGCTACCTACCCATCTACACACATTTTCCCATAGCCCAAGATTTCTCCTCTTACTGACCAATCTTTTATGTGGGACAGTGTCAAATGCTTTAGAGAAGTGGAGATAAATGACATCCAATGATTCTCCTTGGTCCATTTGAGAGCTCACATCCTCATAGAAGCTGATCAGGTTAGTCTGACAGGAGCGATCCTTCATAAATCCATGTTGATATGGAGTTAAACATTTATTAACATTGAGATATTCCATAATGGTATCCCTTAGAAACCCTTCAAACATTTCACCCACAACAGATGTTAAGCTTACCGGCCTATAGTTTCCAGGTTCCCTTTTACACCCCTTTTTGAATATTGGTACCACATTTGCTTGCCGCCAATCAAAAGGAACAGACCCTGTTTCTATAGAGTCTTTATATAGTGTAAGAGATATCTTTATCGGTGAACCAGACAAATGTATAAAAGCTTTAGAGCTCAGAGATTATTTTACTCAACCTACTGGTTATCTGCAGTAATGCTGACCTCTCCGTATGGGTGAAAACCAGGGAATCTGTGACTTCAGATTAACCCAATACCAAATGTCGCAGGAAACATGTAGATCAAAAGGATCCCAGAGTCAATGTCACTACCAACTGTGATGCTAGTCACTTCTTATAGCCAAGCTGTGAGTCAGGATAGTCAAGGAGTCCAAGGTCGGAGGCCTGGAAGTTACGTCATAAACAGAAGGAAATGAAAGCGTGGTCAGGTAACGTTCCAAGGTCAGAATACAAGGAAGATAGCAGATCAGAGCAGAAGGGGTTACACAGACAGATGGTCAGAACGAGGTCCAAGGTCAGGCAAGGAAAGATCAACATACAGAATGCAAGGCACAGAGAGACAAACCTCACCAGCTAAATGTACGTCTGGCAGAGAGAGGTCTGAGAGAAACAGCTCAGTTAAGTAGCCTGGCAATCACCTGGGACAATGAACACCTGGAAACAGTCAGCGCCTCCCAGTCTCAGATTGGACAGCTGACCTGTCAGTCAACACACTGACAGCTCAGCATACCCCTGTACCATACTGGATGACTGTGCTGTCAAAGCACTGACAGCTTCAGTACACCCCTCTACACTGCGTTCCAAATTATTATGCAAATTGGATTTAAGTGTCGTAAGGATGTAATTTTTAGTTTTTCAAATAAACTCATAGATGGTATTGTGTATCAGGGCTCTTTGGATCACTGAAATCAATCTCAAATGCCTGTGATAATTAGTTTACCAGGTGAGCTCAATTAAAGGAAAACTACTTAAGAATGATGTTCCACATTATTAAGCAGGGCACAGGTTTCAAGGAATTTAAGAAAGAAAAAGGATCTCTCTGCTGCTGAAAAGCATCAAATAGTGCAATGCCTTGGTCAAGAGATGAAAACATTAGATATTTCCCAAAAATTTAAACGTGACCATCGTACTGTTAAGAGATTTGTGGCTGATTCTGAGCACAGACATGTTTGTGCTGATAAAGGCAGAATGAGGAAGGTTTCTGTCAGGCAAGTTCATCGGATTAAGAGAGCGGCTGCTAAAAAGCCATTACCAACCAGCAAACAGATATTTAAAGCTGCTGGTGCCTCTGGAGTCCCTCGAACCTCAAGGTGTAGGATCCTTCAAAGGCTTGCTGTGGTGCATAAATCTACTATTCGGCCACCCCTAAACAGTGCTCACAAGCAGAAATTGTAGCAGTGGGCCCAGACATACATGAAGACTAATTTTCATACAGTCTTGTTTACTGATGAGTGTCGAGCAACCCTGGATGGTCCAGATGGATAGAGTAGTGGATGGTCACTATGTCCCAACAAGGCTGCGACGTCAGCAAGGAGGTGGGGGAGTCATGTTTTGGGCCGGAATCATGGGGAAACAGCTGGTAGGGCTCTTTAAGGTTCCTGAAGGTGTGAAAATGACCTCTGCAAAGTATATAGAGTTTCTGACTGACAGCTGTCTTCCATGGTATAAAAAGCAGAAATGTGTCTTCAGGAGCAAAATCCTCTTCATGCATGACACTGCACCATCTCATGCTGCAAAGAAGACCTCCGAGTCATTGACTGCTATGGGCATAAAAGGAGATAAACTCATGGTGTGGCCACCATCTTCCTCTGACCTCAACCCTATAGAGAACCTTTGGAGTATCATCAAGCAAAAGATCTATGAGGGTGGGAGGCAGTTCACATCAAAACAGCAGCTCTGGGAGGCTATTCTGACTTCATGCAAAGAAATACAAGAAGAAACTCTCCAAAAACTCCCAAGTTCAATGGAGGCCAGAATTGTGAAGGTGATGTCACAGAAGGGTTCCTATGTTACCACGTAACTTGGCCTGTTAGGATGTTTTGGAGTTATATAGCTTTTTTGTTCGGTGAATGTGACCTCCTAATGCTGCAAATTCCACAAATGAGCATTTTCAGTTCTTTAAAACAGATCAAATGTTTAGAAATTCTACTGTGCCTAATAATTTGGAACAGTGCAATTTGAGTTTTTATTCATTTTGGAGATTATACTGTTATCATTGGGAGGTTTCGTCAATAAAATTGGTGATGACTTTTCTTAGACTGACTGTCATTTGTACCGACTATGTAGGAAAATCAGAGAAAAATATCATTTGCATAATAATTTGGAACACAGTGTACTAGATTGACGACAGCTGTCAGTAACTGCATCCCAGACACACTGAGAGGTGGAACCGTGACACAAACTCCATGTTTCCAATGAAAAGACTCATTATATTATAAGCAATTTTGTCAGAGAGATGAGATTTTATTTCATGATGATGAGTACAGAACATCTATATTGATCATAGACAATCTGTAATTACCTGTAAACTTGTGCTGAGAACGTGAGATGCCAGCACTCGCACGATCCGGTGGTAAATCAGACCATTTTTATTTTCAGTGATTCTTGGACAAGAACCTAAAGTGCGGTAATGCCAATAGTGCAGGTGCAGGAGTTTCAACCAGGAAGAACAAAAGACAGGACGGACAATGGCCGTTTTGCGCTTTTCTTGCATCTCCACAGGTCCATGTTACTAGTAGAAGCGCACTTTATCTTGTTGTCCAAAAAGCAATGAAAATAAAAATGACCTGATTTACCATGGGATCGGGTGAGTGCTGGCACTTCATAGTCTTTGCACAGGTATATTTTCATACCGTATCTTTGACATTGCACCGCCCAGAAGAGAAGACATCCATTAAGAGGTTGCTAAAAGAGACATGGCGTCACTGACACTGAATAAAAGCTGGAGAACTGGGGCCCTCACATCTCTCTACTGTTATACCTGACACATAAAACTGGAGAGAAGTAACAAGATTAGAAGGATCCAACTAAAACATGTCTCATTCCTGGAATCTCACCACACCGGACGATAATTATGGACATGTTCTCATGAGTTCTTCAATTATTTTTGTCTTTCTAAACCTCCCCCACCCACTGAAATACACGTGCTAAGGTCGGGGTCACACGGCGAGAGAACCGGGACAATTATGCCAATGACACTTGGAGCAAATTCTGGCCGAGTTTGATCTGACGGCCACCTTAGTGTGATCGGATTCTCTCGTGAGAATTGGAGCACGGGTGGAGAAGACGGAGGACTTAATTTCTCCATCTTTTCCATGGTCTGCGTCCACAATAATCCAATCTTTTCCACGCACCCATAGACTTGTATGGGTGCGTGTGATCTGATTATCGTATGTGCCTACAGTAAGCTGCAATTGTCCTCTCATTGGAGATCTGCACTACCTCCCAGTATAACATTGGGCCCACTCACATCATCCACTCACACAGCCATCATCCACTCACACACTCATAAAACATCAGATAACTCGGTCATGTTATATGGTCATGTAAGCGAGCCCTTATGCTAAGATCATTGACTTGCCTCTACTAACCCTCATGGCCCACTTAAATGTCTGCTGTCTAGCTACGATCCCTGCTCTCCCTACAACATCCCTACCAGCCAACTACCATCCTTGCCCTCCAGCTAATATCCCAACCCTGAATGTAGCATCTCTGCTTTCCCTCCACTATTCCTACTCCCACAAGCATAACCATGTCATAGGTGAGAAGACACGTCATCATATGTGGCCTGAGTGACCAGAAGAGACAGTTCCTGCTAAAGTGAACCCTGGACCCGCTGGGGATATTCCCACTGCCGTATCTTTAATCAGTAACTTGTCTAATAAAGTTCAGTAAGAGGACTTCAGTCCTTGTGACTTGAGAAAACACCTGAGTCTGGAGGCAGCCATGGATATGGACAAACTGAGGAGCAAAATAAAAAGCTTTACCTTGAGGCCTGGTGAGAATGGCCGGCAGGGATTTCGCAGAGTCCTCATTCAGCTCTTCGGCCTCTTGGGTCACGGGAAGTCCTCCTTCATCAACAGCTGCTTGTATGTCTGGGAAGATGGCGACTACAAGAACTGGGCAGAGTCTGCTGCCAGCAATGAGGGCTGCACTATGAACAGGCTGACATACCCACTCACCAGTCATCTCACCCTGGTGGACAACCGAGGATACGCCAAACTGGGGAGCTACGAGTCTGGAGAGATATTTGCTCAGCTGGGTAAGTGAGAGCAGCCATGATGAGGAGACACCGGCGCATCACCACCACTGGCTGCCATATTGATCAAGTGGAGAAAGCCTCGTCCATCCATAAGATCATGGGTCATAAAAACTATCATCATCTGGTCTTCATAAGAACGGGACCTTCTCACATGTGGTGGGTATCACAAGTGCAAAATACAGATGAACAGCCACTCATACACCCATCATCCACTCACAAAATCATCATCCATTCACATACCCATCATCCACTCACACAATCATCATTCACTCACACTCCCATCACCCACTCACACTCCCATCATCCACTCATACTCCCATCATCCATTCACACCCCCATCATGCACTCACACTCCCATCATCCACTCATCATCCACTCACACACCCATCATCCACTCACAAAATCATTATCCATTCACACACCCATCATCCACTCATCACTCACACAATCATCATTCACTCACACTCCCATCACCCATTCACACCCCCATCATGCACTCACACTCCCATCATCCACTCATCATCCACTCACACACCCATCATCCACTCACAAAATCATTATCCATTCACACACCCATCATCCACTCATCACTCACACAATCATCATTCACTCACACTCCCATCACCCATTCACACTCCCATCATCCACTCATCATCCACTCACACACTCATCATGCACTTACACTCATCATGCACTCACATACTCATCATCCACTCACACAGCCATCATCCACTCACACAGCCATCATCCACTCACACAGCCATCATCCACTCACACACTCATCATCCACTCACACACTCATCATCCACTCACACAGCCATCATCCACTCACACACTCATCATCCACTCACACACTCATCATCCACTCACACACTCATCATCCACTCACACAGTCATTTGTACATTCATTTCTAATCCTGCCTGAAGAAGGCGTCGCTGTGCTCTGAAAGCTGCAAATATATTTCTTCTGGTTACCAATACAGGGATCACTCCTAGAATGTAATACAGGGATCACTCCTAGAATATAATACAGGGATCACTCCTAGAATATAATGAAGGGATCACTCTGAGAATCCTTCTGTCATCCATCCTGTAGACTGAGTCTAGTGTCCTTACTCTGTGCCCCTATCACCTGCACCGTACTTACAGTACCTTCAGGCGCACACTCCTGACATTACACCCCAGCTCGTCACACGACTCCCATACCGCACATCGCCAGGATACATTGATTAGACGCACATCACTATCACATATAACACCGCATGACACTATACACACCGTGCGGTTGTTGTGTTCAGGGATCAGGGGGTGAACAGGGTAAGACGGCCCTCAGCCCTACACAGGGGGCAGAGGGTTTGGGGTCTCGGCCCTCCGCTGCTCATGGTCGTACTTATCGCTGGTCTTCTGGTTTTCAGGTCATTTGCTTCCTCTCGGCGACGCAGTTGAGTGGAGTAAAGGATTTGGACTCGTAGAGAGAATCGTCCGAGCGGAAAACATAATAGAGACCTCGGATTTCATCGTCCCGGTGTTCATCTACAGGCGAGTAACAAATGATATAAGCACTTTACATCTGATTTCATGTGACTGGACCGGGGCATGGGGAGCGGACCTACCCGCTTCAGTATTACAGGGGTTGTCCGGGACTTGTACACCAGTGAGTTATTCTTAAGATCGGTCGGGAATAGAGAGGAGCGAATTTCATTGGATGTGGTCACAAATGCTGAATTTTCCATATTCGGGCCATATTGGTTCCCTGCTCGTACTGAATGTAAGTTTGATGATCGGTTCTGAAAATATTCGGCAATTTCTGCTCCCATTCATTCGGCTGTGTTCGACAAATATTGCAAAAACAATATTCGATGCCAAACGTATTCGGAACCGAATCCAAACAAATTTTCTCAACTCTAGTTGGGATCCAGCAACGTTCATCCCCATGTTCATCAGCTCTGGCAGCAGAACCGATTCAGCACAGCGCATCACACCATGCAGTGGCTGATCTCAGTACTGCAGCTCCTCACTGTACACCGTGTAGTGGCCGTTCTCAGTACTGCAGCTCCTCACAGCTCCGTACACCGTGTAGTGGTCGTTCTCAGTACTGCAGCTCCTCACAGCTCTGTACACCGTGTAGTGGCTGTTCTCAGTACTGCAGCTCCTCACAGCTCCGTACACCGTGTAGTGGTCGTTCTCAGTACTGCAGCTCCTCACAGCTCCGTACACCGTGTAGTGGTCGTTCTCAGTACTGCAGCTCCTCACAGCTCTGTACACCGTGTAGTGGCCGTTCTCATTACTGCAGCTCCTCACAGCTCTGTACACCGTGTAGTGGCCGTTCTCATTACTGCAGCTCCTCACAGGTCTGTACACCGTGTAGTGGCCGTTCTCGGTACTGCAGCTCCTCACAGCTCTGTACACCATGTAGTGGCCGTTCTCATTACTGCAGCTCCTCACAGCTCTGTACACCATGTAGTGGCCGTTCTCATTACTGCAGCTCCTCACAGCTCTGTACACCGTGTAGTGGCTGTTCTCAGTACTGCAGCTCCTCACAGCTCCGTACACCGTGTAGTGGTCGTTCTCAGTACTGCAGCTCCTCACAGCTCCGTACACCGTGTAGTGGTCGTTCTCAGTACTGCAGCTCCTCACAGCTCTGTACACCGTGTAGTGGCCGTTCTCATTACTGCAGCTCCTCACAGCTCTGTACACCGTGTAGTGGCCGTTCTCATTACTGTAGCTCCTCACAGGTCTGTACACCGTGTAGTGGCCGTTCTCTGTACTGCAGCTCCTCACAGCTCTGTACACCATGTAGTGGCCGTTCTCATTACTGCAGCTCCTCACAGCTCTGTACACCATGTAGTGGCCATTCTCAGTACTGCAGCTCCTCACAGCTCTGTACACCGTGTAGTGGCCGTTCTCGGTACTGCAGCTCCTCACAGCTCTGTACACCGTGTAGTGGCCGTTCTCATTACTGCAGCTCCTCACAGGTCTGTACACCGTGTAGTGGCCGTTCTCGGTACTGCAGCTCCTCACAGCTCTGTACACCATGTAGTGGCCGTTCTCATTACTGCAGCTCCTCACAGCTCTGTACACCATGTAGTGGCCGTTCTCAGTACTGCAGCTCCTCACAGCTCTGTACACCGTGTAGTGGCCGTTCTCGGTACTGCAGCTCCTCACAGCTCTGTACACCATGTAGTGGCCGTTCTCATTACTGCAGCTCCTCACAGCTCTGTACACCGTGTAGTGGCCGTTCTCGGTACTGCAGCTCCTCACAGCTCTGTACACCGTGTAGTGGCCGTTCTCAGCACTGCAGCTCCTCACAGCTCTGTACACCGTGTAGTCGCCGTTCTCAGTACTGCAGCTCCTCACAGCTCCATACACCGTGTAGTGGTCGTTCTCAGTACTGCAGCTCCTCACAGCTCTGTACACCGTGTAGTGGCCGTTCTCAGCACTGCAGCTCCTCACAGCTCCGTACACCGTGTAGTGGCCGTTCTCAGTACTGCAGCTCCTCACAGCTCTGTACACCATGTAGTGGCCGTTCTCATTACTGCAGCTCCTCACAGCTCTGTACACCATGTAGTGGCCGTTCTCATTACTGCAGCTCCTCACAGCTCTGTACACCGTGTAGTGGCCGTTCTCATTACTGCAGCTCCTCACAGCTCTGTACACCATGTAGTGGCCGTTCTCATTACTGCAGCTCCTCACAGCTCTGTACACCGTGTAGTGGCCGTTCTCGGTACTGCAGCTCCTCACAGCTCTGTACACCGTGTAGTGGCCGTTCTCAGCACTGCAGCTCCTCACAGCTCTGTACACCATGTAGTCGCCGTTCTCAGTACTGCAGCTCCACACAGCTCCATACACCGTGTAGTGGCCGTTCTCAGTACTGCAGCTCCTCACAGCTCTGTACACTGTGTAGTGGCCGTTCTCGGTAATGCAGCTCCTCACAGCTCTGTACACCATGTAGTGGCCGTTCTCAGTACTGCATCTCCTCACAGCTCTGTAAACCGTGTAGTGGCCATTCTCAGGACTGCAGCTCCTCACAGCTCCATACAACGTGTAGTGGTTGTTCTCAATACTGCAGCTCCTCACAGCTCCGTACACCGTGTAGTGGCCTTTCTTAGTACTGCAGCTCCTCACAGCTCTGTACAGCATGTAGTGGCCATTCTCAGTACTGCAGCTCCTCACAGCTCCATACACCGTGAAGTGGCCATTCTCAGTACTGCAGCTCATCACAGCTCCATACACCGTGTAGTGGGCGTTCTCAGTACTGCAGCTCCTCACAGCTCCATACACCGTGTAGTGGCCATTCTCAGTACTGCAGATCCTCACAGCTCCATACACCGTGAAGTGGCCATTCTCAGTACTGCAGCTCATCACAGCTCCATACACCGTGTAGTGGGCGTTCTCAGTACTGCAGCTCCTCACAGCTCCATACACCGTGTAGTGGCCGTTCCCAGTACTGAAGATCCTCACAGCTCCGTACACCGTGTAGTGGCCATTCCCAGTACTGCAGTTCCTCACAGCTCCATACACCGTGTAGTGGCCGTTCTCAGTACTGCAGCTCCTCACAGCTTGATACAACGTGTAGTGGTTGTTCTCAGTACTGCAGCTCCTCACAGCGCCATACACCGTGTAGTGGCCGTTCCCAGTACTGAAGATCCTCACAGCTCCGTACACCGTGTAGTGGCCGTTCCCAGTACTGCAGCTCCTCACAGCTCCATCTACCGTGTAGTGGCCGTTCTCAGTACTGCAGCTCCTCACAGCTCCATACACCATGTAGTGGCCGCTCTCAGTACTGCAGCTCATCACAGCTCCATACAACGTGTAGTGGCCATTCTCAGTACTGCAGCTCCTCACAGCTCTGTACAACGTGTAGTGGCCGTTCTCAGTACTGCAGCTCCACACAGCTCTGTACACCGTGTAGTGGTTGTTCTCAGTACTGCAGCACCTCACAGCTCCGTAAACCGTGTAGTGGCCATTCTCAGTACTGCAGCTCCTCACAGCTCCATACAACGTGTAGTGGTTTTCTCAATACTGCAGCTCCTCACAGCTCTGTACACCGTGTAGTGGCCTTTCTTAGTACTGCAGCTCCTCACAGCTCTGTACACCATGTAGTGGCCATTCTCAGTACTGCAGCTCATCACAGCTCCATACACTATGTAGTGGGCGTTCTCAGTACTGCAGCTCCTCACAGCTCCATACACCGTGTAGTGGCCATTCTCAGTACTGCAGATACTCACAGCTCCGTACACCGTGTAGTGGCCGTTCTCAGTACTGCAGCTCATCACAGCTCCATACACCGTGTAGTGGCCGTTCTCAGTACTGCAGCTCCTCACAGCTCCATACACCGTGTAGTGGCCGTTCTCAGTACTGCAGCTCCTCACAGCTCCATACACCGTGTAGTGGCCGTTCCCAGTACTGCAGCTCCTCACAGCTCCATACACCATGTAGTGGCCGCTCTCAGTAATGCAGCTCATCACAGCTCCATACAACGTGCAGTGACCGTTCTCAGTACTGCAGCTCCTCACAGCGCCGTACACCGTATAGTGGCTGATCTCAGTACTACAGCTCCTCACAGCTCCGTACACCGTGTAGTGGCCGTTCTCAGTACTGCAGCTCCACACAGCTCTGTACACCGTGTAGTGGTTGTTCTCAGTACGGCAGCTCCTCATAGCTCTGTACACCATGTAGCCATGTAGTGGCCGTTCTCAGTACTGCAGCTCCACACAGCTCTGTACACTGTGTAGTGGCCGTTCTCAGTACTGCAGCTCTTCACAGCTCCATACACCATGTAGTGGCCGTTCTCAGTACTGCAGCTTCTCACAGCTCCATACACCGTGTAGTGGCCGTTCGCATTACTGCAGCTCCTCACAGCTCCATACACTGTGTAGTGGCCATTCTCAGTACTGCAGCTCCTCACAACTCCATACACTGTGTAGTGGCCATTCTCAGTACTGCAGCTCCTCACAGCTCCGTACACCATGTAGTGGTCATTCTCAGTACTGCAGCTCCTCACAGCTCCATACACCGTGTAGTGGCCGTTCGCATTACTGCAGCTCCTCACAGCTCCATACACCGTGTAGTGGCCATTCTCAGTACTGCAGCTCCTCACAGCTCCATACACTGTGTAGTGGCCATTCTCAGTGCTGCAGCTCCTCACAGCTCCGTACACCATGTAGTGGTCACTCTCAGTACTGCAGCTCCTCACAGCTCCATACACCGTGTAGTGGCCATTCTCAGCACTGCAGCTCCTCACAGCTTTGTACACTGTGTAGTGGCCTTTCTCAGTACTGCAGCTCCTCACAGCTCTGTACACCATGTAGTGGCCATTCTCAGTACTGCAGCTCCTCACAGCTCTGTACACCGTGTAGTGGCCATTCTCAGTACTGCAGCTCCTCACAGCTCTGTGCACCATGTAGTGGCCATCCTCGGTACTGCAGCTCCTCACAGCTCGGTACACCATGTAGTGGCCATTCTCAGTACTGCAGCTCCTCACAGCTCTGTACACCGTGTAGTGGCCGTTCTCAGTACTGCAGCTCCTCACAGCTCCATACACCGTGTAGTGGTCTGTTATGAGTTCATTTTCCCCTTCACCGTTGATGTCTGATGAACTCCCTCTGCTGGTGAAGAGAGGTAGTGAAATTGATTGGGTTGGGAAGAACCTGTCATCTGAACAGGTGGAGCCTGATTGGACACTCGGAATCACTGAGTGGATATAAGGCAGCCGACGCCCTACAGGGGTGCTGGTGATCCTTTCTGCTCTGAGCTCTTGCAAACCAGTTCAGTACCTGTCTTCTGAAAGCTAAGTATTTGCTCTCTTATTTTTCCATGAGATATTGTCTGCTTACTTAGTGTTTGGTTCTGCCTGCCCTTGTTGGTACAGGCTGAGCTCCATTTTTGTCTCTGGTCAAGTTGATCTTTTGCTCAGTCTTCAGAATATACCTGAGTGCTGATGTAGTGATTTTGAAGTCTAGTGACTTCAGGGCCTTTTTCTTATCAGACGTGTTAGACATTATTTTGGCAGAATTTTTGCGGACTGCAGCCAGCATCTTTTCTGTCCTTTCCTATTTAGTTAGTTGGGCCCCATCGTTTGCTCAGCCTGTCTTTCTGTCTGTGTTTGTGTTTTCATCTGCTTTTCACCAACAATACATGTTGGGGGCTGTCTATTGCTTTGGGGTCTGCTCTGGGGCAGTTTAAATTTCCCCTTTCTTTCTTTAGGCTTATTTAGTTCTCCGGCTGTGAACGAGGGGTCTAGGGCACCGTAGGAACCCCCCACGGCTACTGTTAGTTGTTGTGGATAGGTTCAGGGGTCTGCAATCCGATAGCTACCAACCTCTCCGGTTTTCTGGACTTAGCTTGTATTTTTGTTTGTTCCTCCTTCGGTGACTCATTCATAACAGTGGCCGTTCTCAGTACTGCAGCACCTCACAACTCCATACACCATGTAGTGGCTGATTTTACTGCCCAAATAACATTCACTTCAATAGGAATTAAGCTGCAGTACCGAGAATGGCCACTACATAGAGTACAGGTGATGACAGTTGGTCTATGTGGGTGTTTATATAACTGACCGCTTTCCCCAATCACTTTGTTATGGATCACCTATCCTAACTGACAAGTCATCGGTAGGTCTGATATAACCCTTTAACCCCTTCCCTATCCATTGCACACTATTACATCATATGCGAGTATACGGCACAGGAGCAGAGCTTGCTCCGCGGGGTGCAGGCAGTATAATAAAGCATCCGCCTCTGCCTGCAGGATCAGCGCTCACTCCAATCACTGCTGAGAACCACTTCATGTAATTGGCGTGAGCCTGGAGGGGGGACCTCTCAGAAAGCCGGCACTAGTGGGGAGTAAGGGCATGACGTTGTGATTGTCAAGTTGTTCTCGTTTGTGGGAGACAAGACCATCCCGAAGACCAACACCACCCCCCATGTCTTAACCCTATACGCCGCTTAATAACACCAGAGACCAAAAGTTTCTTTTGGAATTTGTATGGCCACAGCAGCCTTTATAAATTAACAAACAACAATAAATAATGTAATATGAACACCATAAATACAATACTTGAACACTGAGGAGGAGTCCTTGAAGCCACAAAGATCTAGGTGAATTAAACTCAAATATGTTGTGGACAAAACCAACATATTACTCCCAGCCGTTACCCCACAGGTTCGGGAGCACCACCACACCGAGGTATATTGTCCACTAATCAACTAGGGGATCCGCCCACTTTACGGAAACTCCCCATCCAATTTTCACCAGATCACCACCACCATACCTATGAACGTAGGAGACCCAATACCATGAGTCTCCAAAACCAATTTCAAAACGACTCCAAGGACCCCCCCCCTTTCGAACCGCCATGACCCGAGTAACCCCGACTTTGCCATACGCCAACCTAGGAAAAAGAGGGAGCGAGGGCGGGACAAACTGCTTGGTATAGCAGGGCAGGAACTGTGAGGAGGGAAGTCCATTGCATGCCCCTATATACTGTATATTGGCAACACCCCCTCCACCAACCCACTCCCCCCACCTTCACCCACCAAACCCCCCGTCATGCTGGCCTCCGCGTAACGCCTTTCCTGAGGGGAGGGGAGGCTCGGCTCCGGCCAATACTTTATTATTTCATGGGGTCCAAACATTTCGTTCCAGACAGGGCTGTCCTAGGAGTGGAAAACCGCTTTCATGATTTTTTTTACCCCTTAAATAATAGTGAAACAAAACAAAATTAACTATACAAGTGTAACATCGCCTCAATCATATTGACCCAGATTATTCATTTAACCAGGTCATTTCTACCACACAGTGGACGACGTAAAAATGAACTTTCCCCAAAAAAGGCAGACTTGTGAATTAGTTTTTCATTTCATCCTTTCACAGCAGATAGATTTTTTTCTGTTTTCCAGTATGTGGTAAAATGGTAAGTCGGACATAATCAAAAATTCTGAGCCACCATTTGTCCATTTTTGTGCCCTGGGCTGTTTCTGCCATTTGGGGTTACAGTGCACCTCAGGCGGAGCAAAATATGGCCCCTAAGGAGTCAACCCCAGTAACTCCACAGAGCAGATCACCATGTAGAGAGGGTTCAGGAGCTGAACTCTCTCCGTACAGGGCAGACGGTGGCTTTAGTATACAGTTGCCAGAGCTGGTCGCTGCTGTTAACCATTTACATGCTGCTGTCAATCTCCATCAGTGGTAATTATATGAATAGGTTACTCATCCTCACATGCACCGGCTCCCATTGGCCCTGTAACACGACGATGGGGAATCAATGGCTCACATTGACGAGGACCCGACGCTGTCATTATTAGCTCTCCTATGAAGCTCAGCGACATATGTGGCCATGATGTGTAAGTGATGAAACGATCTCAGGCTGAAGTGCACTAAGAGGGCTAAAAAATAAAGTGAGTGAATGGTCTCGTGGCCTCATGTCTCAGCAACTAGTGATCACATATTGACTAGACTTCTGCACTTCTCTCAATTCTCTTCCAGAAGAGACGCCGGCTTGTGACTACAAACCACATACATGAGGTGAGATAACGGCCAAGTGGACCTGTGCCTCCCGCGCTGTCTGCAGTGATGAGAGAGTGACCGCAGACTTTACATTTCCGCCAGACAATCCCTTTAACCCTTATGGTAATGCCATAAAAAGAAAAAGTATCTAAACTCCAGAATCGGGCTCATCCCCAAATATGCCAAAAAAGCAATCAGCACATGTTATGTTCCCCAAATTGATATCAACAAAAACGCCCGGTCACCACGCAAACAGAAAAAGCCCTGACCCTCCATGGATGGAGAAATACAAGCATCACGGGTCTTGGAAAATGGCCACACAAACAAACATTAGATATTTCTTTAGACTTCAGATATTTTTATCACCGCTAAATAAAATAATGAAAAGTGTCAGTTTGGTATTTCCGTAATGTCACGGAGGTAAAGAATCACAGAGACAGATGGTTTTACCATAAAATCAATGCGCCATTTCAGAAAAGCCAGAATCAGGAAATACGAGGCGGGAGGGAGGACACAGAGCGTCTACGGGGTCAGATGTCTCCACCATCTCACCTACAATCCAACAAGCGTCACGTATCTAAGTCATACTTGTCACATACAGAGCGGGACGAGAATCCGCTGACGTCCGATTTATGGACACTCGGGTGAAGGTCTGAGGGTGGAGCACTTAGGAGGCCATGGATGGACACAAAAGGTGGTGGATTCAGTGCAGATATATCTGATACCTGATGGCGAGTGGCTCTCGGGCACAAAAAGTCGCCACAAGATTCACTCAGGTTCCACAGAGAGTTCGGAGGAATATATCAATCACACGGACTCACAATTATTGCCGGATATTTTCCGGGAACTTCTGTATTTTCCTGCAATAATTTCCTTCCAAGGACAATCCAGTAAGAATTGTGGAGACGTCCTCCCGATGGGGATCTCACGTATTACCAGAGACGACCCCCTACAAATATATATAGGACATTGATGTTTAAAGGGAACCTGTCACCTGGTTTGGACGATATGAGACACGGCCACCACCTTTCAGCCCTGATATACAGCATTCTATAATGCCATAGATCTGCCCCAACTGGACCCGTAAGAGAAGAAAAAGACCTTTTATTATACTCGCCTGGGAGGTGGTCCGGTCAGAGAGGCATCGCTGGTTTTGGTCCGGCGCCTCTCATCATCATACAATTGCAGCCCTCCTTCTTGCTTCATGTGGATGACACATCCCTACGTCATCCACACAGTGTCCTCGGCATCGCGCTCCTGCACAGGTGTCCTTCTTTGCCCTGACCAGTACTGGCACATGCGTTGGGAATCTTTGACCTTTCCCAGTGCCTGCGCACTGCAATACTGTGCTCTGCCCTCAACAGGTCACAGAAGTGCGCCTGCGCAGAAGCACGATGCTGGGGAGACTGAGTAAATGAAGCTGGGGTACGCGTCATCCAAGCGTAGTAAGAAGGAGGGTGGCGATCGTAAGAAGAAGGGACGCGACGGACCAATACCTGCAACACCCATTGGACCGGATCGGCCCGCAGGTGAGTATAATACAAGGTGTTTTTCTTCTCTTACAGGTCGGGTTGGAGACAGATATATGGCATTATAGAATCCCCTATAGTATATCGGCCCTGAAAGGTGATGGCCGCATCTCATATTGACCAAACCTGGTGACAGGTTCCCTTTAACAATCTACAGACGCCGGTAATCACCAGGATACTGATCAGATGGATTTCTTCATTTATAGTGTGAAGACCGGCGTCCACCCCACCGAGGTCGACGAGATCAAACATCTGCTACTTACTGCGGCCAAACTTACCGGTAAGAATCCAGTCCGCTACTGTGTTCCTGTGACAGAGGCCAAAGGCTCAAGGGATAGTCACACTTGACTTTTTTCAGTGTTTTTTGAGCAGATTGTGTTTAAAAAAGTGCTCAAAAGACCATCAATTAACTTTTGTGAAAAACCGTTGTTCTGTGCCCATGTTCCGGGCTGTGGAGCGTCTGTTACATGGTTCAGGCTTTTAGAACCATCGAGCGTCTAAGAGAAGACACCTGACAACATACTATACCAAAGAAGTCAATGGAAGGCTTCAAAAATGGTTGGAAACTCCATAGTGTCTTTTTGAGCATTTTTTTCTGCTGTTTCTTCATTGCTTAATGGATTTACTAAAATATCAGGAAATACAAATAAAAAGATGCCAAAATGCTCAAAAATATGCAGGCAGAAAGGAACGCTGACAAGAACTTCAGAAAACAACCGAAAAACAATTAAAAAAACACTCAGGATCACAAAGAAAGGAGCGATTCCTGAAGCGGAACAGTGGAAAAAGATGTAGTGTGAACATATCCTTAGGCTGTGTCCACATGAAGGTTTTATTTTGAGTGATGACACTTTCAGGAAACGCTCCTTCTTTGGGGAGTTTTTAGAGGAGTTTTTAATTTGAGCGGAAGTTTTTGAAGAGTTTTTGAAGCACTTTAAGGCTATGTCCACTTGTCATCTTTAAGATGCCGGCCGATCAGCCGAGGTTTCCTAGATAACGCCACTTCCAGAAGAAGTCGCTGGTCTTTGTCCTACTGCGTGTTAGTAGGCTTGGGACATGTGCACACAGTGTCTTTTAGGCACCGGCACAGCCTCGGAGGTTTATCAGGTGAAACCACTTCCTGAAAACTCTGGCAGTTGGCTTCCTGAGGAGGCATTTGTGCTTTTCTTGCAGCAGCTCCACTGTCGGTGTCTTTCTCGGCACAAAGCTTGGGCATATTCCCAGTGGAAGCCGTATGAAGAAATACAAGTTACTTCTTTTAACCGTTCAGTTCTTCTAAAATGCCAAGTGATTAAACGTAGAGACCGGCCAGCTCTGAGACAGCTTCTTCTTGGAAGCTTTGTGCCTTGTTATCAATATCATTTATAGTTCTGCTAATCCTGTAGTTTTACTCTTCACTATATCTGCATCTGAAGGACGAGGACCCACCCTGCTACAAACTAGGAGGTAAGGAAACTGCATGGCTCTTAGCCACTCAAGAGACAACATGAGAACATCCCTTTAACATCCAATTGCCTTTGAGGTGGGTGGAGACTAGATGCTATCACGTCGCCGATATGTAACACACAGACATGAGGGGTTCCTGCTCGTTATTCCTTAGTTATCTCACAGAAAGAAGCAGAAGTGACATAGAGGAGTTTTATGCTGCAGTACTGAGCGGTGCAGATGTGCATCCAGACCTTGAGTGGGAAAATACTTGTTAGAAAGCTCAGCATGTTCTTTCTGCGTCTGTCTCTGCTTGTTTTCTCCCTCTGCTCCTTACCCATCGTCATTTCTTCATTCAGTATAATAAGAGCAGTCCTTCTTATCTTGAGCAAGATGGGGTTGAGCTGTTTTTTTCAGTGGATGGTGAGTTCACAAGGCAGGATGGGGGACAGGTGACTTATAAGCTGATAGTAAGATATATTACAAAATTCCTTATATTCACATGTGCTATTAATTTACATGTCCTTTAAGCTCTTGGTGCAACTTGGAACAATCATCTTATATCTGGCGCATCCTTGTCTACCAAATGCTCAGTAACCAGTGGAAATGTTTCGAGTAGATGGTGGAGCTGGTGGAGCCATCACCGTCCACCCCTGTGTACTTGATTAATGCCGATTTCAGAGTCATTCCTCTCTGCTTCCTTCACAGGGATTTACCCAATTGTCGTTCTTACCTACAAGACAAGCGGGAGTCTGACGGACACCATCGCAGCATTCCGGGACATGGGGGCCGAGAAGATATTTGCATTTGAAAACTATACCCTTGAAGACTGTATTAAGACAAGGGGAAGGCACGAGGAAGTCCTGAAGTTCTTATCGGAGGTTATTGAGGAGGTGATATTCCAAATTGACCATTCTCGGGATCCAGAGAGAGAAATGAAGGAGCGGAAGCAATTTGTACTAAATTATGTGCATGAGCGAGAGAAGAAACTGCAGGAGGACAAGGTGGAGAGACACAAGGAGCTGGAGAAAACCATCCTAATGGCACAACTACGGAAGAAAGAGAAGACACTGGAGCAGCAGACGAAGAGGGAAGAGATGGAGATGGAGGACGAAGTGCGGAGGAAGCTGGAGGAGATGGAGAGGAAGAAGCTGGTAGACCAGGCGAGACGAGAGGCGGAAATCAGGGCACAGAGGGCGAGCAAAGACAAGAAAAACAAGTGGCATCGTCTATTCCACTAGTCACGTTCTGATCAAGCTCTGGTCACAGAGACCACACTCCATCTCTTTAGTTTCCACTCCCACTTACTTTTTCTGATTTTTGATCCCAGTAGAACTCTTTGAACTTTTTCCTGAGCCCAGAGACAAATCGTAAAAGAAAAGGGCTCCATAAGACATTGGTGTGAACGGGGCCAAGCCCAGCAGTTGTTACTATTCGTGCCGTGATGAGACATGGCGTCCACAGTTTACACCACATTTACACCTCCTGGTATCTTGCTTTACAGTAAAATTATATGATTTTTATTTAAAGAGAAAGCAGCGATCTCACCATTGGCCGATTCAATCACCACAAATTTGTATCCTTGTGATGAGGAGGCTGCAACCACCAAACGTCAAAGGAAAGTCCAGAAGGCAGTTTATGCCAGAATTCTAGAGTAAAACTACTAGTAATGTTCTGAAAATTTTTGCAACTCTAAATTTCACACAATTTTTCTGACTTTTGGAATCTGTCTGTTAATCGTGGCCAGCCGGGCCGAAAGGAAGGGGGTGCGGAAAAGATATCTGACAAACTCATCAATATACAGTATATACTATAAAAGGGTCAACAACTACACTGGGAATGTACGCCAGCCCGAGTGCAGCAACCGTCCAGGCAGATGCGTGTGATGTAAGACACGCGTCTGAACCCAGGATCTCTTACCACGTACATGACACCAGTGTTACCCCAGGATCCTTTACTGCGTACATGATGCACGTCTGACTCCAGGATCCCTCACGGCGTACATGACACATGTCTGACTCCAGGATCCCTTACGGCGTACATGACACATGTCTGACTCCAGGATACCTTACAGTATACATGACGTATGTCTTACTCCAGGATCCCTTATGGTGTACATGACGCACGTCTGACCCCAGAATCCCTTACGGTGTACATGACGCACGCCTTACCCCAGGATCCCTTATGGTGTACATGACATGCGTCTGACTCCAGGATCTCTTACGGCGTACATGACGCATGTCTTACTCCAGGATCCCTTATGGTGTACATGACACGCGTCTGACTCCAGGATCTCTTACGGCGTACATGACGTATGTCTTACTCCAGGATCCCTTATGGTGTACATGACACGCGTCTGACTCCAGGATCTCTTACGGCGTACATGACGTATGTCTTACTCCAGGATCCCTTATGGTGTACATGACACACGTCTGACCCCAGAATCCCTTACAGCGTACATGACGCACGTCTGACCCCAGAATCCCTTACGGTGTACATGACGCACGCCTTACCCCAGGATCCCTTATGGTGTACATGACATGCGTCTGACTCCAGGATCTCTTACGGCGTACATGACGTATGTCTTACTCCAGGATCCCTTATGGTGTACATGACACGCGTCTGACTCCAGGATCTCTTACGGCGTACATGACGTATGTCTTACTCCAGGATCCCTTATGGTGTACATGACATGCGTCTGACTCCAGGATCTCTTACGGCGTACATGACGTATGTCTTACTCCAGGATCCCTTATGGTGTACATGACACGCGTCTGACTCCAGGATCTCTTACGGCGTACATGACACGCGTCTGACTCCAGGATCCCTTATGGCGTACATGACACGCGTCTGACTCCAGGATCCCTTATGGCGTACATGACACGCGTCTGACTCCAGGATCCCTTATGGCGTACATGACACGCGTCTGACTCCAGGATCCCTTACGGCGTATATGACGAGCGTCTTACCCCAGGATCCCTTACAGTGTACATGACATGCGTCTGACTCCAGGATCCCTTATGGCGTACATGACGTGCGTCTTACTCCAGGATCCCTTACGGCGTACATGACGAGCGTCTTACCCCAGGATCTCTTACGGCGTACATGACGCATGTCTTACTCCAGGATCCCTTATGGTGTACATGACACGCGTCTGACCCCAGAATCCCTTACGGCGTACATGACGCACGTCTGACCCCAGAATCCCTTACGGCGTACATGACGCACGTCTGACCCCAGAATCCCTTACGGTGTACATGACGCACGTCTTACCCCAGAATCCCTTATGGTGTACATGACACGCGTCTGACTCCAGGATCTCTTACGGCGTACATGACGCATGTCTTACTCCAGGATCCCTTATGGTGTACATGACGCGCGTCTGACCCCAGAATCCCTTACGGCGTACATGACGCACGTCTGACCCCAGAATCCCTTACGGCGTACATGACGCACGTCTGACCCCAGAATCCCTTACGGTGTACATGACGCACGTCTTACCCCAGAATCCCTTATGGTGTACATGACACGCGTCTGACTCCAGGATCTCTTACGGCGTACATGACGCATGTCTTACTCCAGGATCCCTTATGGTGTACATGACACGCGTCTGACCCCAGAATCCCTTACAGCGTACATGACGCACGTCTTACCCCAGAATCCCTTATGGTGTACATGACACGCGTCTGACTCCAGGATCCCTTACGGCGTATATGACGAGCGTCTTACCCCAGGATCCCTTACGGTGTACATGACACGCGTCTGACTCCAGGATCCCTTATGGCGTACATGACGTGCGTCTTACTCCAGGATCCCTTACGGCGTACATGACGAGCGTCTTACCCCAGGACCCCTTACGGCGTACATGACGCACGTCTTACCCCAGGATCCTTTACAGCGTACATGACAAGCGTCTTACCCCAGGATCCCTTACGGCGTACATGACGCACGTCTTACCCCAGGACCCCTTACAGCGCACATGACAAGCGTCTTACCCCAGGATCCTTTACAGCGTACATGACGTGCCTCTTACCCCAGGATCCCTTACGGCGTATATGACGAGCGTCTTACCCCAGGATCCCTTACGGTGTACATGACGAGCCTCTTACCCCAGGATCCCTTACGGCGTATATGACGAGCGTCTTACCCCAGGATCCCTTACGGTGTACATGATGCACGTCTTACCCCAGGACCTCTTACGGTGTACATGACGCACGTCTATGAACCTGGACCTAGCTTCATTCATGTTCTTTTAAAATATTGTGCAAATAAATAAATTGGAGTGCAGTCCATCCTCCAAAGCATTTCACACGTTCTTACTCAGGGTGTATCTAACTGCTCTACCACACGGGATGTAAAAGCTAACTACGCTCCTCTTACTATTACCTTAATGTAAACATAGCCCTTAAAGGGAAACTGTCACGCGAACCAATGGCAGCATGGATTGCAGCCTGGCTGTGTGATTGCAGCCAAGTATATCATTCTCTGAAGTTCTTGGAAGAGCGGTGGCCCTGGACTCGTCTCCTCTCTGGCTACGTCCTGGACCAGCACTTTACAGCATATTCTCTCAGAAACATGAGAGCCCTTTAGGGAATAGTAGACCTGACTGGGGCCAGGCTCGGATTCACTATGACTATGGTTTGGGGGGGGACACGAATCGTCTGACAGGCTCCTTTAAATACAACTTCATTATTACTCAGGACCATACACTGCCAAGATCGGTGATCTCTAGTGGAAACCAAAAGCTCATTTCACCCGACGAACGAGCGCTTTGTGTGTTCATTGGATGATTGGCAGCCTGTTTAGATTGCACGCGCGTCGTGGAACGAGCCCCCCGAGGAATGCTTTGTATTGCTAGTGAAGAAATTAGAAATGATCCAGTTTTTTTGCCCAAGTAAGTACACGTTACATCTAGCGCCACCACATTAGAAATGTATTTATGAGAAAGCCAGATTTTCTCAGATGTCCATATCTGGAACCAGCTAGGTGATAAGTCACGCACCAAGGCGCAGTTCTCCGGGTGCACATTTAGTAACGAGGATAACCTCATAAAACGATTACTATGGCGTGTGGAGAAGACTAAAGACGCACTGTAGATTAGACACAGGCGGTCAATCTATTATTTGTTGGGCATTCGGTGGAAACACGCCATCTTAGTCCACGCCATCTTACAAGCCTGACAGGGTATGTGATCAACAACGAACATTCATCGCTCAGGAATCAGTCACAACCAAGCATCAGACGTTTCACCAAATGAGTCGGTGATCGTCACACTCAGAATCAGCCATTTCGGTCAGCTCTTACCCAATGTGCGTGAGGGCATCAGACTTCTTCTTACCTCTTTCTTACATATTTTCTCTTCCTATCACACAGGAGTTACCATCACTCCAGCACCTTGTCAGAATATCCCCTTGACTAGTTGACATGTTGATCATTAATTATGAAGACCCCATTGTCCCTCCTCCAGATCTTTGTACTTAACATTTATTTCTCTTTTTAGCTGACTTCATTCTTCTGCCCCCAAAAATCTCAGCAGACTTTGGTTGTGGTTGCATTTTCTGGTTTTGAGCCAGATGATGTTCTCGGACATCTCCTCCCATGACTCTCCCACCTCGGCCTACATTTTCATTAAAGACGACCTGTCACGTGCCATAAAAAGCTAATGTTTTTGACTTGGTGTAAATGCCTCTGTTCTCCGCCATCAATGTTCCTGCTCCTCTCTGCTCCTGAGATTTGGGTCCGTCTTCCCTAAATCTAGTCTTGTTAGCCAAGTGGACGTAGAATCATAGAATGATGCTCATCTCCTTTCTGGGGGCATCTTATTGAGGACAATGCCCACTTGGCTAAAAAGACTGGATTTACAGTATATATATATGGGAAAGAGGAGGCCACAAGGCCATGGAGCCATCGGAGAGAAGCAAAAAAAAGAAGAACAATGCCAAAACAGCGGCATTTACACCAGGTAGGAAAGTACCGCACGTAGATATTGACCCGGCAATGGAGGAGATGGAGAAATTACTTCCCTGATGAGAGAAGATCGGAGCACAGAGCACGGACACTCGGATCATGGCTGCAGCAGAGCAGGAGCTGAGGGCCATTAGCAGATCACATCCTAAGCCGTGTCTGGTGTGACCCCGGCCTAAATATTCATCTAGGATCAGACTCCTCCTTCCTAACCCCTCATTGATAAACACATATCGTTTCCCTCCATAACCCCCTAACCTTTCCTGCCCTGACTACACTGATAACTGCCTATATCTCAACTCTTCCTACATTAATCTTGATTTTAATCTTAGACTTAATTTTTGGAAATATTCCAGGTTGACAACTTTGCTGAATTCTCACAAGAAATTGAGTTTGAAGTGAATCAATTTGTAGATGTGACGCTAGTCACAACCCAAGGCTAGGCCGTGAATAAGCGCAGTCAGACGTTCCAGGGTCAATACCAAAAGATCACGCAGTAAACCAAGGGAAAATACAAGGTCACAAGTCAGGTCACATGCCAGGGTCAGAATACCAGAGAAACAGCGGATGAGCAAAGGGGCAATAACAAATGGGTAGTCTGAACACGGTCCAAAGTCAGACCCAGAATATCAGGTGCAAAGAGGCAATGACAAATGGGTAGTCTGAACATGGTCTCAAGGTCAGCAAGGGAATATCAGATGCAAAGGGGCAATGACAAACGGGTAGTCTGAACATGGTCCAAAGTCAGCAATGGGATAAGAGATGCAAAGGGGCAATGCAATGACAAATGGGTAGTCTGAACACGGTCCAAAGTCAGACCCAGAATATCAAGTGCAAAGAGGCAATGACAAATGGGTAGTCTGAACATGGTCTCAAGGTCAGCAAGGGAATATCAGATGCAAAGGGGCAATGACAAACGGGTAGTCTGAACATGGTCCAAAGTCAGCAATGGGATAAGAGATGCAAAGGGGCAATGCAATGACAAATGGGTAGTCTGAACACGGACCAAAGTCAGCAAGGGAATATCAGATGCAAAGGGGCAATGACAAATGGGTAGTCTGAACACAGTCCAAAGGTCAGCAGCAGAATATCAGATGCAAAGGGGCAATGATAAACGGGTAGTCTGACATCACAAAACAATCACTGACCTCAGGGAGACCGGTCAAAGAAACCACTGCGGCAGCCGGCAAAGGCGCTCAATCAGTGAAATCCTTGGTGCAATGCTCCCTGGGAAATACGAATATGCAAATAAAGTCCGTGGAGCCTCATTTAAGAGTCTCAAACACGGGACTAGCCAGATCTTCCTCCAGGGAAGGACCCAGCCAAGGGGTGGCTCCTTTCGGAAACCACCATTACCACCATATTAAGTGGCCCTTTAAGTCAATATCCAGCTCTTTACGAGTTTACAGATATGACAAGGGATATACCAAGGCCAGGTTTCCCGAAACAGCTGTCTGTGGATGTTTCCTTATTCAGATGTTTTAGACAAATTCATTATGTATAATTTTAGAAATGTTGCAATATTTAGTTTTCAGTACAATTGAAACTATTGTGTAATGTTTTAAAGCATTGTGCAAGTTTTTGCTCTAAAAAGGTGTAAAAAGGTGAAAGACAAAAAAAAGAGGAATAATCCACGTTTTCCAATTTGAAGAATTTGCCAAACAAAATGGCTATGAATACTGAAAGACAAAAGAAAAGTCACTTAAAATATGCAAATGATGAATCGCAGCCCGCTGATATCAGCTACTACTTCAACTGAAATGTACGGAGGACCAGAGGCCCGCCGGGTTCTTGAACTGTGATACATGACGGTGGTAAATCAGAGGCCGACAGCTGATATCAATCTGCCGATCACAGGCAGCGCATAGCAGTGAGGTCATGCGTCACATATAGCAGGCACGCTATAAGTCAGCTGCAGGCCTCCACGCATGTCACAGAGTAGGACGCTGCGCGTCGTGGAAGTGGAGGAAGGTAAGAAGAATTGGTCAGGTTTTTTAAAGGTGCTGGAGAAGAACAGGGAACATTATTACAGGAAGGGCCAAGGATGGGGACAATATACCAAGTTGAGGCCTAGTATGGGGACAATATTACAGGAAGGGCCAAGGATGGGGACAATATACCAAGTTGAGGCCTAGTATGAGGACATTATTACTGGAAGGGCCAAGGATGGGGACAATATACCAAGTTGAGGCCTAGTATGGGGACATTATTATAGGAATGGCCAAGGATGGGGACAATATACCAAGTTGAGGCCTAGTATGTGGACATTATTACAGGAAGGGCCAAGGATGGGGACAATATACCAAGTCAAGGCCTAGTATGGGGACATTATAACAGGAAGGGTCAAGGATGGGGACAATATACCAAGTTGAGGCCTAGCATGGGGACATTATTACAGGAAGGGTCAAGGATGGGGACAATATACCAAGTTGAGGCCTAGTATGAGGACATTATTACTGGAAGGGCCAAGGATGGGGACAATATACCAAGTTGAGGCCTAGTATGGGGACATTATTATAGGAAGGGCCAAGGATGGGGACAATATACCAAGTTGAGGCCTAGTATGGGGACATTATACCAGGAAGGGATGAGGTACATTATATCATATCATATTAGGGTACCTGGATGGGGACATTATTACTATAAGGAGCCCAGGATGGGATATATTACACCAGAAAGGGGCCCAAGATGTGGGACATTATGGTAGGGATTGAGGATGAGTGACATATGTTACTGGAAGGGGTCAGGATGGGAAAAATAAAGGGGTTGTCCACTACTAGGACATCCCTTTTTTGATCTAAATGTTTGGCCTAAAACAAAAAAAGCCTATACTCACCCTAAGTGCTGGTGCCATTCCAGCGGTGTCGGCGCTCGCGTTCCCAGGGCTCCTGTGTTATTGGTATGACACGTGACAGGATTATTAAATTATTAAATGAAAATTTATGTAATTGTAATAATACAGCCGGGGGTAGACTCATCAGCACACTCTGTACTCACTGTGCTGTTGTCATGATCACGTGTGTCAGGACGCAGATGATGTCGCAAGGCGAACCCATAACACACGTGATCCTGGATACACCGCCTCCAGTGGGGCGAATTTAAATAATAAAGCGTGCAGGTGGATACGCCGCCTCCACCTGGCGGATTTAGGTATTACACGCCATGCATACATATCTGGAAACACCGCCTCCAGTAAGGCGCATTTAAATAATAAAGGGGGAAACCTGGGTAACTTTAACAATGGTGGGCCCTGCGATAGGGAATGGGGAAATGGAGACCTCCTGCACTCCCCTGAGCCAGTGTCCCTGCACTCCTCACATTCCCTAAACAGGCTCCGCACCTGTCGCCGCACGCGTACCTTAACGCCCTTGCTCGCCCTGAGCCTAAACCCTCACTAGGGAATAGGTCGGTGCGGAGACTAATCCCACCACTGCACTAACAACACACATGAGGAAAGAGACAATACAGGGGAAACACCACTTAGCTTTGCCCTGTTGCATGCGCTCCTAGCAACAGAGCCCACCACCTGTGTGCATCTTCTCCTCCACCCTGATCCATCACATAACTGGATCCATCACCATCGTGCAGCCTGGGAGCAGAGTCCATCACCACTTGCAGCAGTCCAGTACACAGAGTCCCAAGATGAGTCCAGCCTCTGCCAAGAATCCAAGCATGCTCGAGTCCAGTTCTCAGCAACCAAGTAGAGCATGCTGAGTGCAACTCTCTTCCTAGTCGCCACTCCTCCAAGCCATGCCGGCACTTCCCGCCGACACCATAAACTGCGACTCCACCAAGCCATGCCAGTCCTTCCTGCAGACACCATTAGCTGGCACTCATCCTCTCTGGCTGACTGCGCAGGACTCCTATCCCGCTCCATCCTTCCACCAGGCTCTCCAACAACTCAGAAGGAAATATCACCAGCCGTGAGTGAACCCCCTAAGCACACCTTTATAGGGAGTCACACCTGATCCCTAATTAAGTGAACATTAACCTAAACCTATGGTAAAATACCACTAACCACCACCGGGGACAGTCAAAACACCTTTGAACTCAACCAAAGTAAAAAAAGTTCACTTTGTGCTTTTAACACCGCCAGATCCAACACTGGATCATGACAGTACCCCCTCCTTAATGAGGGGCCTCTGGACCCTCAAGACCACCCCTCATTAGGGAAACACCTACAGCAGGGACGCCCAGATCCTGAGTTCACCCCACCATTACCTGACACTTCAGGTTTATGACAAACACCGCTGATATTGGCAATACATGTTCCTTTTGGAGGCACCACTCATCTCCACAGCGCCGACCTGGGGAACGAGATTATGTATGTGTAGGTTTGCTAAGAGCTGATCAGACTCCATAACACACTTCCACAAGATGTTTTTTAGTGGCACATATACACGCTCGTTCACACACAGGTCCGGACCTGAACGTTTATTGCACACATACATTTGTCATTTTTTGGTGAACTCACTCTGGACTTGACAACAGAGGCGTCCCCCTGCATCACCACACTCACACCCCCACTATTCACCAAGGGACACCACCCTCCAACCCTCATCACCATGAGGACTGCGCCTCCCAGGGTTGGTTAATGGCGAGGGGTGAGATTTGTCCCTACTCCCCCGCAGCGCACCTGCCGCACACACCAGGAGGAGAAAGGGACGGGAAATGGAGGAAACATACTCTCGCTGGTCGCCTCCACACGACCAGGAGGGCGGCTTCTTCGATGGTATGAAGATTTGGCGTAAAACCCCGCGGACTCTCACACCAGTCAGCCCACCACAGGGGCGTACCCCTTCACCTCGGGGAATACCAGGCAGCTCCGTGGGGCACCATTCCTCCCACCTGCCTGGGTACCTCCCCGTGTGAGAGCAAGTCCCGCTCCCCAGCAGCGACTCTAGGGGCTTTTGCCAGACCGCAGCCGCCATTTTTGTTTCTCTGGTTGCCTGAGCAGAGGCCCCAGACCCTGATAACTGCTGCTGCAGCGGCTCTAACACACCATGCCGCTCCCCACTCTCCTCAGTGAGGCCCGGCAGCAACTACCACAGGTCTCCACATGGCCAAGGCTCACCAGAAAAAAAAAGTAAGGGCTGGTGATAATGTCATGATCACGTGTGTCTGGGTGCAGGTGTTACCGCAAGGCGGACCCATAACACACGTGATCCTGGATACACCGCCTCCAGTGGGGCGAATTTAAATAATAAAGCGTGCAGGTGGATACGCCGCCTCCACCTGGCGGATTTAGGTATTACACGCCATGCATACATATCTGGAAACACCACCTCCAGTAAGGCGCATTTAAATAATAAGGGGGGAACCTGGGTAACTATAACAATGGTGGGCCCTGCGGTAGGGAATGGGGAAATGGAGACCTCCTGAGCTCCCCTGAGCCAGTGTCCCTGCACTCCTCACATTCCCTAAACAGGCTCCGCACCTGTCGCCGCACGCGTACCTTAACGCCCTTGCTCGCCCTGACCCTAAACCCTCACTAGGGAATGGGTCGGTGCGGAGACTAATCCCACCACTGCACTAACAACACACATGAGGAAAGAGACAATACAGGGGAAACACCACTTAGCTTTGCCCTGTTGCGTGCGCTCCTAGCAACAGAGCCCACCACCTGCGTGCATCTTCTCCTCCACCCTGATCCATCACCATAACTGGATCCGTCACCATCGTGCAGCCTGGGAGCAGAGTCCATCACCACTTGCAGCAGTCCAGTACACAGAGTCCCAAGATGAGTCCAGCCTCTGCCAAGACTCCAGGCATGCTCGAGTCTAGTTCTCAGTAACCAAGTAGAGCATGCTGAGTGCAACTCTCTTCCAAGTCGCCACTCCTCCAAGCCATGCCCGCACTTCCCGCCAACACCATAAACTGCGACTCCACCAAGCCATGCCAGTCCTTCCTGCAGACACCATTAGCTGGCACTCATCCTCTCTGGCTGACTGCGCAGGACTCCTATCCCGCTCCATCCTTCCACCAGGCTCTCCAACAACTCAGAAGGAAATATCACCAGCGGTGAGTGAACCCCCTAAGCACACCTTTATAGGGAGTCACACCTGATCCCTAATTAAGTGAACATTAACCTAAACCTATGGTGCGATACCGCTAACCACCACCGGGGACAGTCAAAACACCTTTGAACTCAACCAAAGTAAAAAAAAGTTCACTTTGTGCTTTTAATACCTCCAGATGCAACACTGGATCATGACAGCTGTCTGCTGCTTCTTCCCTGCTGTCGTCCTACATTCTTCCTGGAGTTCAAAGGACTGAAGGCAGAGCCCAGGAAAACAAACAAGAGTGATTTATTCATAGAATCATAGAATCATAGAATCATAGAATCGTAGAGTTGGAAGGGACCTCCTGGGCCATCTGGTCCAACCCCCTGCTCAAAGCAGGATTCGCTAAATCATCCCAGTCAGATGTCTGTCCAGCCTCTGTTTGAAGACTTCCATTGAAGGAGAACTCACCACTTCTCGTGGCAGCCTGTTCCACTCATTGATCACTCTAACTGTCAAAAAGTTTTTTCTAATATCTAATCTGTGTCTCTTCCCATTCAGTTTCATCCCATTGCTTCTAGTCTTTCCTTGTGCAAATGAGAATAAAGTTGATCCTTCTACAATGTGACAGCCCTTTAGATATTTGTAGACAGCTATTAAGTCTCCTCTCAGTCTTCTCTTTTGCAAACTAAACATTCCCAAATCCTGCAACCTTTCCATAGAACCATAGAATTCTCTTCAGGACATAGCACATCCAATACACCTTTAGGACACTTGATACGGTACCAGCAATACATTTCTCTTCAGCTTTCCCTAGCTTCTTTAGCTACACCAGAATTGGCCACAAAGTAACAGCGGGACAAGGAGCCCGTGAAAACGGCCCTTCAGCCTATCTCCCTGGAACCGACTTCAGTCCAGACACGGAAATAATCATCTACTAGGTTGTCCACCCCCTTTTGGTTATCCTGCCCATGCACTCGCTGGAGGCCCACTTGACTACTTCTTCAGCCTCCAGACATCTGCTGACACTTCATCAGTGACTTCTTCACTGACCTCTTCACTACGTTGCTGAAGATACCATACTCCACTTCTTTGCTCTGACAATTCTCCCACTACTCTGGATGGCTAGGGATTCTACTTCACACATTGTGTGGCAGCTACAGAGCTCAGGTACAGGACATCGGAGCAGCACCAGGGGTCTACCCCCATCTGACTATAACCAGGAAATCTCTCTAGCTAATTCCCAGCTACCACTCCTACAATTAACCCCTAAAGTGTCCTACCACTCTGCCCTATTATGCAGTGTACTCAGTGCCCCCCGCTAGTGGCCTTTTCCCTAACTGCACTGTCCCTAACTTACAAACAATACAATATGGCAATAAACACATATATACAGCTTACACATCGTAAATACAACACATTCAAATATGGCAATCATATACAAGTAACTAGTAGCAACAACATTTACAGGGCTAGGCCCTGACCCTCTTACACAATTATTACTGGAGGGAGAGGAAAAAATATTTAAAAAATCATCAAATCAACTCAATAAATTAATTGAGAACATTCTCAAACATAAGGCCGACCCAGACTTCAATAGACGGAAAGGTCTATTACAGAATTCGGTGGAGAAATATCAGTCCCTTATTAAAGAAAGGAGACAAATCCAGTTCCAGAGGGATTTAAAGGCCTTTGGGGACACTCAGGCCTACAATTTTCAGAAGTCAAATATATCTGACACCTCTTCATCAGATATTGAGACTTCTGACACAGAACGCTCCAATACATGTTTTTCACCTAGGGGGAAACGATACAGACAGGGATGGAGAGGCAGAGGAAGATTTGCACAGAGGGGATCGTTCAAGAGCGGACAGTCAAGCCAACCCATGATAGATCCTCCCCCCTGGTACTACATCATTGTACTCTACCTCATCTTTTTAAGAAAGGAATGCCCACACGGGCTACTACCTGAGACCGAAAGCCAACTGAACCAAGGCCAAATTATTAACCTTTGATCCCATGTCCTCTCTAGGGAAGAATATGGAGTTCGGAGAAAGGGCCTTAATTTTCTTCACACTAATCTCTTTGATTGTTTCTGTTGGACTAAAGATATCAATTTATTCTGAAACTTAGATGGAAAAAATTATTTTCACGCCATGATAATGAACTGGAGGGATATAGAGCCCTTGTCGGACTAATGGAGGAAAATGAGAGGGATGAGGCCACGGGGCCATTCACTGACCTCAGGAATAAAAGTGCCAAAATATCATAGCCAGGAGAAACCAACAGTTTGGACATTTTCCTGAGGCTAGTGGAAAGGGACCTTCGAAAAATTCCCTCAATGCCACTTATCCCAGATTTCAATCAGGGGAGGAACAGGCCCTACATGACTTGTCTAAGAACGATAGACTGATCATCAAGTCGTCTGACAAGGGTGGGAATCTTGTCATCATGGAGGAGGAAAGTTTTCTGGACATGTGCTATGCCATTTTACGAGATAGGGACACCTATGAAATTCTAAAATCTGACCCAACAGAAGGGTATAAAGATCTACTTAAGAGTACTTTAGATGGGGTAAGAGAGGTTGCACTGATATCTAAGAACAAGTACAGCTTCTTGTTGCCAATGCATCGGTTATTGGCAACATTTTATACCCTGCCAAAAGTGCACAAGGAGTTAAATCCTTTAAAAGGACACCCCATTATATCAGGAACTGATTCCCTTATCCGGAATTGTGGTGTATATGTTGACAGGATTCTTCGCCCCTTTGTTCTCGCCCTCCCCTCTTACATCAGAGACACCTCTGACTTCCTTAATAAACTTGAGGGCATCTAAGTCGTTGAGGGTTCCTTCTTGGCCTCTATAGACGTCAAATCCCTTTATAGTAACATCCTACATGAGCATGGCCTCCAAGGGGTTAGACATTTCCTTAGGTCTATATTAGTCATATGTGAGAATCTTTTCAAGTTCACACTCACACAACTTTCTCATTTTTGACAGGAAGTACTTCCACCAGCTCAGGGGCACTGCGATGGATAATCCCTGCGCCCCATCGTACGCCAATCTGTTCCTGGGCTGGTGGTAGGAAACTGTTGTCTTCACCAATGATACTAGGTGGTGGCATCAACACATCGAGGTTTGGCATAGGTTCATCGATGACATCTTTGTCATCTGGCATGGTACTAAGGCTGATTTTCTTAAGTTCATCAAGGATCTGAATGTGAACACTATACGACTTAGACTTACTTCTGAAATAGGTACTGACACTCTACCTTTCTTGGATGTCCTAATTCGCAAAAACATTGAGGGCAGTCTCGACACCCAAATTTATCTTAAACCCACCAGTACCAATAGTCTACTCAGATGGGATAGTCATCATCCGTTACCCCTTAACGTGGCATCGCAAAAGGATGATTCTTGAGGTTGAGGGGAAACTGCTCTGATGTGGATGACTTTCACAAGCAAGCTATGGACATGAGTAGTAGGTTCCATGATAAGGGAAACCCGAGGCACACAGTTGAAACAGGATTTTCACATGCTCTATCTTGTGACAGAGGGAAATTGCTTCAGACCAACACGAAGCCCATACAGACAGACCCCGAGCACACTCACATCATTAGCACACTTGATTGCCAGAACAAGCGTGTCCTGAAAGTCTTAAACCAACAGTGGAACATCTTGACTGCGGACCCCGATCTGAAGGGTGTGGTGGGGCCTTTGCCTATGGTCACGTTTAGAAAGGGGCGTTCTCTCAGGGACAACCTAGTACACAGTTTCTTCAGGAGATCAACTGCAGAGGGTACATGGCTGGATCTGAAGATTTGCAGGTTTTTCAAGAGCAGTGAATGTGTGAACTGTAAATGGATGAATTCTCGCAAGTCTGTCTGTAGCTTCTTCTCTGGCGAAAGATTCTACCAGCGTCATTTTTCCAACTGTAAGAGTATAGGTGTTATTTATTTAGCAACATCCACATGTCCTATGGATTACAAAGGCAAGAATGGTAGGGAGGTCAGAAGGAGGGTGAGTGATCACATTGGGGACGCACCAGGACAGCCTCAAAGATGTCTCTTTTTGCATCCTGGAGGTAGGGGGACCTAATCGTAGGGGGGTAACTATGATAGATATCTACTTCAAAAAGAATGTGAGTGGATTTTCCACATGGGTTAATTGACCTCTTCAGGACTCAACAAACAGTTGTCATTTGCCTGTTTTCTCTAACAACCCATATCATGAATCCTTGATGAGAGATATGGGTGATTGTGCCCTTTACTCTCACTTTTGTGTACCTCATTGTGGGAGGCACTGTAAGGCCATTCCGTGTGTATATACATGAAGGAGTATGCTCTAGCACCATGCAGCATCATCTTACCTGTGGAGAAGCGGGTAGAGGTCGCATGACATCTGATTGATAAGTACCCCCTCTGGTTGTTTCTATGTTATCATATATGTCGTACAGACACTAAAAAGGACAGGGCTTGACCCACATTGCACCATTGTAGGGATTTAGCTGTTCCTGGCATTGAGCCACTTTCTCCTTCCACTCATCATTATTGACCCTTGGGATGGGTGTTGCTCAGGGTTTCCCAGAGATAGCCATCATGGAGCGGGGGCGCCATATCCGCTGACAAGTAGGGTGCTAACCTCCACTGTATAGGCAGGTTCTCAGCTCAGGTACAGCTCAGAGGGGTCACTTATCACATTTTATATCATATAGTAACTATCATAACCATGCATGGCGAGTCACCGTCCCATTGACCTTTTATACACCTGATTTCCCATTCATCTTCCTTTTATTCTCCAGCTGTCCCAAATGCAGTTCTGTCTACCCACCCTTGATGGTATGAGTATATATTAGCCATCACTTATCTATGGGGCACTTCAGGGCAGATAGGGCCAGCCGCTATTGAGCAAGGGTGCCAATCTTGTATAAATTCTCATAGGGTGCCAACTTCGGCAGGTAGGCAGGTGTACAGGTGAGGGACTACTCATAGTGTGCCAACCTCCGCAAGTAGGCAGGTGTACAGGTCAGAGACTATTCATAGGGTGCCAACCTACGCAGGTAGGTAGGTATACAGGTCAAGGACTATCCATAGGGTGCCAACCTCCACAGGTAAGCAGGTGTACAGGTCAAGGACTATCAATAGGGTGCCAACCTCCACAGGTAGGCAGGTGTACAGATCAGGGACTACTCATAGTGTGCCAACCTCCTCAAGTAGGCAGGTGTATATGTGGGGAAGGTGACTTGACGGACAGACGTGACTGGTAGTAGGAGGGGACGGTTTGTGCACTAGAGACGGAGATTGACAGGATAGAAGGGTGAAGCAGGCCTGCTTCTGAAGAACCCAACAGGACTTGGACTGTTCACCTGTGGATTACAAATACCTGTGGATTACAAGACTGCTCACCTGTGGATTATTATTGGAGACTTGGTTCCGGATCCGGGGCGGTGGCGTCAAGAGGTTGACTCTCGCCGGGAGGCCTGCTTTCGGGAGCCACTGACGGCCCCCAGACATCGGGTGGAGAGGAGGAGCGACTTTGGGCTCTGCTGGAGCAGCCGCCGAAGACATCGCTTGGGAGCCTACCCGTGGGACCCACGAGCCTGGAGGCTAGCCCTGCCGGACGGCGGGGCGAAGATCGGAGGTCGCGGGAGGAGCTGCGGAGTGACCTGCCGGAGGCCGCAGCGCTGGGGAAGGTGAGAGATCCCCCGGCCCGGCTGGCGGCTCCGTGACCGGCCCCCTCCACCTGGTCTTCCCGCGTGGCCTCCTGCATTCCTGTGGGCCTGGTCATGGATGGCTTTGTGGCCTCCGCTGTGCCGACCGACGCTCTCACCCGCCACTCTGAGCCACCCCGCCTGGCGGCGCATCGGCCCGCGTTGCCGGTGCAGAACCAGCCCGGGGCCGACGCTGCTGCATTCCACCTGGCAGCAGCGGTTTACCACCCGAAGCCTGCCGCCCCTCCGGCCTCCCCTGCGGCCTCCTCACCAGTGCCGGCCGCCACTCCGGCCCCGTCTGTGACTCCGATTGCGGCCTGCTCCGCGGTCGCCTCTTATTCGATTACAGCGCCGGCCGCGGCCTACCCAGCGGCACCTGCGGCCGCCTCAGCCTAGCTCATGGTTCCAGCTGCGGCCTGCTCACGATACCCGGGGCCGCCTCTGCCGCACTCCATACCGCGGCTGCGGCCTGCCCATCAAGGGCCGGGTCATCGGGCTCCGCCGCCTCTGCGGAGCCGTCTGCCATCCACACTAGCAGGACCCAGGTTTGCCGCTCCGCTTCTCATCGGTCAACGACCCCGGTTCCTCACCTGCGGTTGGACCTGCAGGAGCTGTGGGTCAGATGGAGCGAAGCCACCACGTCGACAGAGATGAGAGCGTCCACGCCACCACCGGTGGTGGACTGCTGGTTCACAAGCAGAGAAGTGGCACGAAACGCGTGCCATGGAACCACTTTCGGCCCCTTCTACCCCTTTAGACTCATCTCTCAGGAGGGAGGTGACCCCTGAGCCCTGGGCAAAAAGAACACTCAGGGCTCAGGAACAGTCGAGACATCCCGGGAACCTCACGACTGTGGGGTTCCCCTGCTGGACTGGTGCAACATCAGCCGTCAATAGATGGCCCGGACTGTCGGGATTTCGCTGCACCGTTGTGCAGGCCCCAAGAGGACAGTTCGACGTCCAAGATAAGGGACATGTTTTATTGTTGATTGTTTGCTCCTGGCATAGTGGGGACGTGGGAGGGGAAGTACTCATGTTAAAGGGAGGGTGAGTATTTATGTTCTGTTTTAAAATGTTATGTTGAAAGAAAAGAAAAAAAAAACGAAAAAAACAAACAAGGGAAAAGGGGTTACCCCTGTTGGGTAACTCATATTGTTATTAAGATAGAGATAACAGTATGTTAAAGTTGATTTAATGAGTAGTGTGTTTAAAAAAAAATGTGCGTAACAGGTACGAGGCAGATGTGTCAGAGACACCGCACTGAACTTGCTCACTGAGCCAGTGCGCGTGCCCCGAGTAAGCGAAAGCGTGCTCAAAGCTACCTGTGGAGCGGGCAGCAACCGAATAGATGCGTACTTCAGAGCTGCAGGACCTGAAGCATGTGACTGCTGGGGGCGTGGCCTAAACTCCACAGAGCTAGGAGCCGCAAGACAATTCCTAGCAGAGTAACTGTGAGACAAAGTTACCAAGGGGCATAGACAGAGAGAATAGTCAGGATGTAGCCAATGAGTCACACACAGATAGCTGCAAGGTACAAGAGGGGCGAGCAGAAAGTAGTCAGGTCACAGGCAATGGGTCATACACAGATAATAACGCAGTACAAAATCAACAGGCAAACTCACAACGGGAAACAGAATCGGGTCAGAACATATAAACAAGCTATAGCAATAAACAGGCACACGGGGGTCAGCACACTAGACCAAAGGCAAAAGTATAACTGGCAGGGATTGAAGCTACCCAGAGGTTTATGAAGCTCTCCCAGAACCAGAAAGAGGCCACAATCATTAACCCCAAGTGTGCAGGTCAAAACCTGCACAGAGCTCCAGACATTAACCCCCGGTGTGCAGCTCAAAAACCTGCATTGGGATCATGACAGTACCCCCCTCTCAACGGGGGGCCTCTGGACCCCCAGGCTTCCCCGGGTACTTGGCATGGAACGCCCAAACCAGGCGATCCGCATCTACCGAATGAGCAGGGACCCATGAGCGCTCCTCTGGTCCATATCCCTTCCAGTGGACCAGGTACTGCAAAGAGCGGCGCACCCGCCGAGAGTCCACAATATGTCCGACCTCATACTCCAATTGACCCTCCACCAGCACTGGAGGAACAACAGTCTCAGAGTTCTCTTTGACAGATCCTGCTGGTTTCAACAGAGACTTATGGAACACATTAGATATTTTTAAGGAGGCGGGGAGACGCAACCTATATGCCACAGGGTTGACTATCTCCATAATCTCGTACGGACCAATGAACTTTGGTCCCAACTTAACTGATGGTACCTTCAAGTTGATGTTACACGTGGAGAGCCAAACCTTCTCTCCCACCTGAAACATGTCTCCCAAGGCTCTCTTTTTGTCCGCAAAATATTTGTATCTCCCCTGGGCCCGAGAGATATTACGCCGGACTTCAGCCCAGAGGTTTTTTAACCGTTGAACAGACCCCTCTGCTCCTGGACAACCGGAATCCACCCGAGAAAACTCCCCAAAATGCGTATTGAAGCCATAGTTAATCAGGAATGGGGACATGTTGGTGGACTGACTCACCCGGTTGTTAAAAGCAAATTCAGCCAACGGTAACGCATCACACCAATCCTCCTGTCTGGCGGAGGTCAGACACCTGAGAATTTGTTCCAGGGATTGATTGGTGCGTTCCGTCTGACCATTGCTCTCCAGGTGATATGCCGACGAGAAGGAGAGTGAGATGCCCAATTTCATACAGAACACCCTCCAAAATTTGGCCACAAACTGCACACCTCTGTCAGACACAACATTCAGGGGTACCCCATGCAATCGGACCACATGCTGCACAAACAACCTTGACAATGTTTCTGCTGAAGGTAATGCTGCCAAGGGAATGAAATGGGCCTGTTTAGAAAACCTGTCCACCACCACCCAGATCACGGTATTGCGCCTGGAAGGTGGAAGACCGGTAATAAAATCCATGGAAAGATGAGTCCATGGCCTATCAGGAACCGGTAAAGGTATGAGTTCCCCAGCCGGTCGGTTATGCGAGCTTTTGGAATGGGCACACATGCCACAAGCAGAAACAAATTCCTTGACATCGGCCCTTAATGAAGGCCACCAAAAACCCCTGGTTATTGCCTCTCTAGTGGCCGTGATACCTGGATGAGCACTCAGTCTAGAATCATGAAACTCCTGCAGAAGTCTAGGCCGCAATGAATCTGGAACAAACAGTTTATCGCTTGGCCTGGTTGCCGGAGCTAGGGCCTGAGCCCTTAGGATTTCTTGTTCCAACTCAGTTGAGACCCCCGCCACTACCACCCCTGGGGGAAGAATGGAGGACGGCGGCTCAGGGGGAGACACTGGATCAAAACTTCTGGACAGGGCATCCGCTTTAACATTTTTGGATCCTGGTCGAAAAGTAATTGAGAACTGAAATCGTGAAAAAAAAAGTGACCAACGGGCCTGTCTAGGAGTAAGCCTCTTAGCAGATTCAAGGTATGCCAAATTTTTGTGATCCGTGACAACCGTGATAGGGTGAGCCGCCCCTTCCAAAAAGTGCCTCCATTCCTCAAATGCCAGCTTGACCGCAAGAAGTTCTCTATTGCCTACATCATAGTTTTTCTCAGCTGAAGAGAACTTCTTGGAGAAGAAGGCACAGGGTTTGAGATTGGTAAGGGTGGCCGGACCCTGGGACAGCACAGCCCCCACCCCCACTTCAGAAGCATCCACCTCCACAATGAATGGTTTGGACGGGTCAGGTTGCACCAACACCGGGGCAGACATAAAACATTTCTTAATTGCTGAGAAGGATTCCTTAGCGAGTACAGACCAATTTTTTACATCAGCTCCCTTCTGGGTAAGATCCGTGAGTGGTTTAACCACTTGTGAGAAACCTTTAATGAATCTCCGGTAATAGTTCGCAAATCCTAAGAAGCGCTGGAGCCCCTTGAGATCTCGAGGCTGAACCCAGTCAGCGATCGCCAGCACCTTCTTAGGATCCATACGAAACCCCTCACAGGACACAATCAACCCCAAAAAAGACAACTCCTGTACAAAAAACGAACATTTTTCCAGTTTGGCGAACAATTGGTTCTCCCTGAGTCTCTGGAGAACAGTCTTTAGATGTTGCAAGTGAGATTGACTGTCCGGGGAATACACCAAAATATCATCCAAATAAATAATAACAAAACGGCCTATCAGATCAGAAAACACAACATTGATGAAATTTTGGAAAATAGCGGGTGCATTAGTTAACCCAAATGGCATTACCAGGTTCTCGAAGAGTCCCTCTGATGTGAGGAATGCCGTTTTACACTCGTCCCCTTCCCGAACCCTTATCAGATTGTAGGCCCCCCGCAGATCCAACTTGGAGAACCATTGGGCTCCAGCTAACTGGTTACATAAGTCTGGGATGAGGGGAAGTGGGTAAGAGTTCCTAACCGTTATCTTGTTCAGTTCCCGAAAGTCGAGGCACGGCCGCAAACCACCATCTTTTTTCTTCACAAAGAAGAATCCTGCTGCCACAGGTGACACAGAAGGCCTGATATGCCCTTTGCGGAGACTCTCAGCTATGTACTCCTTCATGGCTTGGCGCCCAGGCCCAGACAAATTGAACAATCGAGCCTTAGGTAACTTGACTCCGGGTACTAAATCAATGGCACAATCATAGGGTCTATGTGGTGGCAGCGCCTCAGCCTCACTTTCAGAAAAAACGTCTTCGAAATCTTTCAGGTACTCCGGAATACCTTCCAGATCGACAGACGACACAGACACTGATTTAACAGCGTTAACAAGATGTCCCCGGTTACCACATTTACTATTGCATCCCCATTTAGTGATTTCCCCTGTAACCCAATCAATGGTAGGATTATGGCGTTGAAGCCAAGGCATCCCCAGTACCAGTCCTGCAGGCAAGTTATCTACCACCAGACAACTTAGTTTCTCCACATGAGTGGAACCCACTTTTAGAGAAAACAGTTCAGACCTGCAACAGATACCAAAACAAGAAATAGTCAAAAATAAGCATAAATAAATTATAATAGATACTGAAGAAAATAACTTCAATCCAAAAAAATAATAAGGCCAAAGCCTAAAAGTAATCAAAAAAAAGGAAATGCTCCCATAGAGAGTACACACAGAGAAAAACGGAGCAGAGAACAACATCCAATAAAAAACAATAATTTATTGATTCAAGTAAATGACAATACAAAAGTATACATATCAGTAATGACTTAATAATAAAAAGGGAAAGGAAGGATACAAAGGCCAAAAACAGGGTACCCCTTTTGAGAAAGCATTGAACGCGAAACGCGCGTCAGGGGGTCACAGAGGTGCACTTTGGCATACTGGCGATCATGAGTAAGTGACACTATTTAAATACTGAGGGGCATTTGACTTGTTTAAATGCTCTGGACAATATTAACTATACTCTGCATGGGTTTTTGCCCGGGATTTATTATACAATATTGTCGCTTTATATATCTTATAACTCTTGGTCACAGGACCACCATGTGTACCTTTGTTTTTGGCCTTTGTATCCTTCCTTTCCCTTTTTATTATTAAGTCATTACTGATATGTATACTTTTGTATTGTCATTTACTTGAATCAATAAATTATTGTTTTTTATTGAATGTTGTTCTCTGCTCCGTTTTTCTCTGTGTGTACTGCAACAGATACCGTCTTGGGTAAGAGGAGATGAGTCAATTGCCACAAGTTTAACAGGATCGTGAAGCCTGACTGTCCCTATCTTATAAAGAGTCATAACCTTGGTATCAATCAGGTTCACAGCCGAACCGCAGTCAATAAAAGCAGTAGTCTGAACAGGACCATAACCAAGTTCCAGTTCCACCTGCAGCACCATTTTTGCACATGAGGAAAATTGTACCTGAAGGTCTGGGTAGCCTCCTCGACTACTACCCAGACCTAGTAGTTTCCCGCCATCTTGGAGGATGACGGACAGGAGGGGCAGTCCTTCTTCCAATGTCCAGATTTCCCACAATAGAAGCACAACTGCTTTTCCCAGCGGCGTCTTCTTTCCTTTCCCTCACAGGTGACAGCGCTCACCTCGATAGCCATAGGAAGAGTCTGGGTCTCATCTCCACTGAAGAATAAGGGCGTTTCCCGTTGCATAATGCCTCTAGCCCGCAGCCTGCGATCCATGCGAACCGCTTGGACCATGGCATCCTCCAGGGAGTCAGGCGGAGGATGGAGTGCCAAAGCATCCTTCAGACGTTCACACAGGCCTCTGTGGAACAGCCCCCGCAGGGCGGCGTCACTCCAGGAAATTTCTGCTGCCCAACGTCTGCATTCAGTACAGAACCATTCGGCCGAGTGCTTCCCCTGACAGACACTCATCACCTTGTCCTCAGCCAACCGCACTCTATCAGGCTCATCATAAATAAGCCCTAAGGCTACAAAAAACGCATCCACAGACATTCTCTCAGGGGCAGAAGAGGAAAGCGAGAATGCCCAGGCTTGTGGGGACCCCCTAAGCAGGGACATCACCACCCCCACCCTCTGTTTCTCATCCCCAGAGGAGCGGGGTCTCAAAGAAAAAAAAAGCTTACAGCCCTCCTTAAATGCCCTGAAATCATCCTTGTTACCAGAAAATATATCTGGCAATTTAACCGGGGATTCAGGTGGGACTAAAATGACATCTCTATTCCCCACCTGCTGGAAGCCTGCGGAAAGTACCCCCTGAACTGAGTCCTCAACCCGCCGTTGGGACTGGGCCAGAGCTTGGTGTTCCAAACTAAGCTTCTGCAGCGACTGAGTCAAGCTTCTCACCTGCTCAGATAAGGCACACATTGGGTCCATGCTGCAGAAGTGAGGAGAGAAAAAAAATTGCAGGCCAGTTATAATGTCAGAGACACCGCACTGAACTTGCTCACTGAGCCAGTGCGCGTGCCCCGAGTAAGCGAAAGCGTGCTCAAAGCTACCTGTGGAGCGGGCAGCAACCGAATAGATGCGTACTTCAGAGCCGCAGGACCGGAAGCACGTGACTGCTAGAGGCGTGGCCTAAACTCCACGGAGCTAGGAGCTGCAAGACAATTCCTAGCAGGGTAACTGCGAGACAAAGTTACCAAGGGGCATAGACAGGGAGAATAGTCAGGACGTAGCCAATGAGTCACACACAGAGATAGCTGTAAGGTACCAGAGGGGCGAGCAGACAGTAGTCAGGTCACAGGCAATGGGTCATACACAGATAATAACGCAGTACAAAATCAACAGGCAAACTCACAACGGGAAACAGAATCGGGTCAGAACCATATAAACAAGCTATAGCAATAAACAGGCACACGGGGGTCAGCACACTAGACCAAAGGCAAAAGTATAACTGGCAGGGATTGAAGCTACCCAGAGGTTTATGAAGCTCTCCCAGAACCAGAAAGAGGCCACAATCATTAACCCCAAGTGTGCTGGTCAAAACCTGCACAGAGCTCCAGACATTAACCCCCGGTGTGCAGCTCAAAAACCTGCATTGGGATCATGACAAGATGTGACGAAGACGCCGACCATGACTCTTTTTATTTGAAGGACGTAGAGACGAAGAACATCAAACCAGACAGTGGTCCATCAGTCAGGTCCCCGACACCACGGAGACCCCAAAAGGACGGGCGGGCGCCAATGATAACCTGGTAGGCGAAAGGCCTCGGTCATGGCGTTCCGGAAAGCTGAAGGTAGTGGAAGGGGAGAGTAGTGGGAGGTTCACGCCATAGAGTAGTCCGGGTGGACCTCGCCAACCCGAAAGAAGTTGTCACGTGGCTTGCGCGCTGGCGAGTAGCGGTAGGCTGCTCGGAGCATGGTGCTCCTGGTTTAGTTCGGCCCCGTGGGCAGTGGGTTTGGCCCAACGACCGGTCCGACAACAGACTGTGGACAAGCTTCAGAACAACGTAGGTAGGGAGTACTATTGTCAGGCGCGACAATGAACAAAGGGAGGGAGAGTGTGGGGAAGGTGACTTGACGGACAGACGTGACTGGTAGTAGGAAGGGACGGTTTGTGCACTAGAGACGGAGATTGACAGGATAGAAGGGTGACAGCTGGGAAAGGTGGATAGGAGAGTTCAGTACCAGGAAATGACCACAAGATGGCAGGGGGGAGTAGCTTAGGACTTAACATCAGCTTATGGCTTGATAAACGCTTAGTCATGGGGGGTGGGGAGATAGGAACCCAGGAGGGGAATTCCCGGTGAGAGAGGGGATAAATAGAACATGGTAGGGTTCCAGGTAGGCCAGTTCCGGGAGGAGCTCGATAGAAGATGGTGAAGGGAGAAGAGCTTGACCAGGGGACGGACAGCAAAGAGACAGTCAGGGGGTGGCCCTGACCCGACGGACCGCAGGACAAACGAGGCCCTGGGGGTACCGATTGGATGACGACCTCGGGCAGGTGAAGCGCTGGCGGTAGATTGGTCTAGGACGGCCCCAGCAAAAGATCCGCGAGGGACGTTACTTCAACTGGTGCAAAGTTGCAGATACCCTGGCCTGGAGACAGACAACTAAAGAAGCTGTGGTGCGTGGTTGTGGTCATCAGGAAGACGACGAATAAATCCGGAACTGTTACTATTGAAATCTGTCTCTGCCTCGTCCTTGCATCGCCTGGTGTCTGTGTCATCCGGACAGGGTAAGCAGTGGTACACCCCCCCAAGCCCGGCCCCTACCACATATAGGTCAAGGACTACTCAAGGGTGCTAACCTCTGCAGGTAGGCAGGTATACAGGTCAAGGACTAGTCATAGGGTGCTAACCTCTGCAGGTAGGCAGGTGTAGAGGTCAGGGACTACTCATAGGGTGCCGACCTCTGCAGGTAGGCAGGTGTAGAAGTCAGGGACTACTCATAGGGTGCCTACCTCCACAGGTAGGCAGATGTACAGGTCAGGGACTACTCATAGGGTGCTAACCTCCGCAGGTAGGCAGGTGAACAGGTCAAGGACTACTCATAGGGTGAACCCAGTGTGCACTTTTTAGTATGGTGTTTGTTACTGTATTTTTTGTTTGTTCTTTTTTACAACATTTCATTAAATGTTATATTTTAATATCAACCTTTTTTGGGGGGTTCCTCTCCATGGTAGCCTTTTTCAAACTGAACCGCCACTATCTATTTAGCCTTAAATTCCTCTACAGGTATAACAGCTCCCTCTCTTCTGACAAGAAAGGATTTTTACAAGATTTTGGAGGCATGTGTGGGAATTTTTTCTCCTTCATCCAGAACAACATTTGTGAGGTCAGATGCTGATGTTGGGTAGATGTTGGGCTCACAATCTCCATTTTGGTTCATCAAAAAGATGTTAGATAGGGCTGATGTGCAGGCTCACCATTTCCGTGGTATAGGATGCTGTTGGTGTCCGGGCGCTGTGCAGCCGCTTATGTTTCCCCTTGTCTATATGGACCTCGTGCTCTGGGCAGTCATGGGAAACAGATAAGGGTCTTCCCCAAACTGTTCTCGCAAAGCTGAAGCTACAGTTGTCCACAATGTCTTGAGCTGAAACATTAAATTTTCCCTTGGTGACTTTTCTGTCCTCATCTCCTCAGCACTCGGCCCCCCAATCTGCAATGTTACGGGGTCTCCACTTCGTGGCTGAGTTGCTGTTGCCCCTTCCACTTCTCAGTAATATCACTCACCAGTGATGGGGGGAAGATTCAGGAGGAAGAAATGTCATGGATGGACTTGTTACCTGGTGGCTCCTATTACAGGACCGTGCAGGTACTGGGAAGCTCCACACCACCGACTCTCTATCACATGGTAGTAATGGCATTCGGCATGGCGGGGGGAAGGCGGTTATACACTGGGGGGAAATGAGGCCAGATGCTATACACTGTGGCAATAGGACCAGAGGTTATACACCAGGGCAAATCAAGTAGGTTTTATGGTAATCTGCTAGAATGGAGCAATGCTGACCTATCATGGTATCTGTGTGACCACTCGATCCATTTCCCATTATCTATAGACACAACTTTTGCTTTGCATCCATCCACCAGCCTTTTCAGATGTCCACAGTGGGTATGTTTCTGACTAATATCTTCCAATCTGTCATCAATCCAATTAGGGCACCATAGAGCGCGGCCCCTATTGAGGCACAAGGACATTGCCAAAGCAAAAAGCAATATTTATGAAAAGTCAACCCAACATGAACAAGAACTATTGGTCCCACAATCAGAACCCAACATTTCCCTTGCAGCCTCCCCGGGCGATGTCAGCTGATTGTAGGGTCTCTCGTACTGTGTGCTCTATGATCGCCTGCAGCAGAGAGCCGCGTTACTGATTGATCACAGCATGAAATTACTGCCACCATGTAATAATAATAATAATAAATTTTATTTTTATAGCGCCGACATATTCCGCAGCACTTTACATTTCAGAGGGGATTTGTACAGACAATAGACATTACAGCATAACAATAATCACATACAGTAGATTATAACAGATACCAAGAGGAATGAGGGCCCTGCTCACAAGCTTACAGTCTATGAGGAAAGAGGGAGACACGAAAGGTGGGTGGTAACAGTTGCCCTGATTGTATGGACCAGCCATAATGTTAAGTGTGTAACAGTACAGACACAGAGGGCTAATGGATGCATAAAGCATGTGGGAACATGATGCTGGGAACCTGGTTATGGTAAAACTTTTGGCTCTGCCACACAGGGATAGGTTAGGTTAATGTGTTGAGGTGATAGGCCAGTCTGAATAAATGCGTTTTCAGGACACGCTTAAAATTGTGGGGATTGGGGACTAATCGTATTGACCTGGGAAGTGCATTCCAAAGAATTGGCGCGGCACGTGTAAAGTCTTGGATACGGGAGTGGGAAGTTCTGACTATTGAGGATACTAACCTCAGGTCATCAGCAGAACGGAGGGAGCGGGTAGGGTGGTATACTGAAACAAGGGAGGAGATGTAGGGTGGTGCTGAGCCATGGAGGGCTTTGTGGGTGAGGGTAATAAGTTTATACTGAATTCTGGAGTGGATGGGTAGCCAGTGTAATGACTGGCACAAGGTAGAGGCATCGGTGTAACGATTGGTGAGGAATATGATCCTGGCTGCAGCATTCAAGACAGATTGGAGAGGGGAGAGTTTTGTAAGAGGGAGACCGATTAGAAGAGAGTTACAATAGTCGAGACGAGAATGAATAAGAGAAACAGTAAGAGTTTTTGCAGAGTCAAAAGTAAGAAAAGGTCGAATTTTAGAAATGTTTTTGAGGTGCAGATGACAAGAGCGAGCCAGTGATCGAATGTGGGGGGCAAAGGAAAGCTCGGAATCAAGTATGACCCCAAGACAGCGGGCCTGTTGCTGGGGAGTAATAGTGGAACCACAGACGGAAATGGCAATGTCGGGTGTAGGTACATTAGTAGAGGGAGGAAACACAAGGAGTTCAGTCTTTGACAGGTTCAGTTTCAGATATAGTGAGGACATGATATTAGACACAGCGTTTAGACAATCGCCAGTGTTTTCTAGAAAGGCTGGCGTGATGTCAGGAGAAGAAGCGTATAATTGGGTGTCATCAGCATAGAGATGGTACTGGAAACCAAATCTACTGATTGTTTGACCAATAGGGGCAGTGTACAAGGAGAAGAGGAGGGGGCCTAGAACCGATCCTTGAGGAACCCCAACAGTAAGGGGAAGGTGAGAGGAGGAGGAACCGGCAAAAGAAACAGTAAAGGAGCGGTCGGAGAGATAGGAGGAGAACCAGGAGAGAACGGTGTCCTTGAGGCCAATGGAATGGAGCATAGTGAGGAGGAGCTGATGATCCACAGTGTCGAATGCTGCAGAGAGATCCAAGAGAATTAGCATGGAGTAATGACCATTTGATTTAGCTGTTAGCAGATCATTAGAGACTTTAGTGAGGGCAGTTTCAGTGGAGTGTAAAGAGCGGAAACCGGATTGGAGAGGGTCGAGAAGAGAGTTTTCTGAGAGATAGCGGATAAGACGGGAGTGGACCAGGCGTTCCAGGAGTTTAGAGATGAAGGGAAGAGTAGAGACAGGTCTATAGTTAGCGGCACAGTTTTGGTCGAGGGATGGTTTTTTAAGTAGTGGATGTATGATGGCATGCTTAAATGAGGAGGGAAAAATACCAGAAGAGAGAGAGAGGTTAAATATTTTAGTTAGGTGAGGGGTGACAGCAGGGGAAAGGGACTGGAGGAGATGTGACGGAAATGGGTCACTGGTGCAAGTAGTTGGGCGAGAAGATGCAAGGAGCCTGCTTACTACTTCTCACCATGTGCTGAGGGCCGGGATTGGTACCAGCCCTATGCACATGGTCACCCAGTAGAGGCGCTGTATTCCACCGCCCTTATTCGCAGGTTTTCTGGTCACAGATGAGACTTGCAAGTAATGCCATAATATCAGTATTTTCTACGCCATAACCCAAAGACCCGAGACTCCTACAAGTAATATGCAAATGATGGGGCAATAAAGTCAATCACTTCCTTACTCGAGAGGACCTTGTACCCCTCCTATCTTTGTTGTTCTGAAGGAAGAGTCTTCAGTCATGGCCATAGACTCAGACAGAATAAGACACATTATCAGTCATTTTAACTTTGATCATTGCACTCACGGCAGCCAAGGATTTACCCGGATTATCATCCAATTCTTTGGCTTTACCGGTCATGGCAAATCCGCCTTCATTAACACTTGTATGTATGTATGGGAGAATGAAGAGTACAAGAACTCTACGTATTCTGAGGATACCGATGGAGGCCACACACTGGAGAGGAGGTCGTACCCCCTAACAAAGAACATCACTCTGGTGGACAACCGAGGCTTTGGTATAATTGGAGGATACGAGAGCGGAGAGATCTTTGCCCAACTCGGTAAGTAAAGAAAAACCATGTCACAAATACATAACGGTAGAGCTTGTGAGTCTAGAGGAAATGATGGCATGTAGGGACAGTGCCACCAACAATGGATGCAGATGTCGGTCCCAGAACTGTTTTATGGTGTTGTACCTCTCAGACTGATAATGCCATGCACATCTTCACTTGTGAATTCTGTCGCTCCTTAACTTAAAACTGTCTGTGTTAATGCATATGCACATAAGGCTTAAGTGCTCTGGGAGAGTCAAAGCAGTTCCCCATTCTCTGAGACTATTCCCTGCCCAACTTCACATTCCTCTGCCTGACCGACAGCTTATTGGCTGATTATGCAGTGATCTGTCAGCCAAGCAAAGGGAGATGGGGCTGGAGGGTATAGCACCGGAAAAGTGCTCTGCCCATAACTACAGCACTTTAGCCTCATTTGCATGTGAAATAAAACAACAAATTTTCAGTAAAAGAGCTTCAATAAAGCTATTGATGACCAACATAACCCTATGGGAGGCCGTTCTGACATTCCCTTTAATGTCACGGCCCTGATGAGATACATCTTATAGTTTTTGTGATCTTATGGACTCTCGTCCATCTTAATGTATGACGTCTATAATAAGCTGGAGTCGCTTTGCTGGTGAATGTCCACACACTTTGCTCTGGTCCTTCGTACATGACCCTTGATGTTTGCTCTCTCTTACACTGAAGGTAATTTGTTGCCTTTGGATGAACCAGTGAAATGGACCAAGAAGTATGAACTGATCGACAAGATGCATCAATCCAAGAGCAGAGTCCGAATCTCAGACTTTGTGGTCCCGGTACTAGTCTACAGGTGAGAACGAGGTGCCCGGCAGTTGGGGATTACACCACACATGTACACAGGTGATTTGTAACAGGGTCCATCCCCGGGATGTTTCTCCGGTTTCTTCATAATCGTGGCAGGATCCGATAGAAGTGACCTCATAGATCTCCAGGTATTTATTGGGTCATTCTGCGCTGAGAAGTCATCTGGGACAAAGAAGGAAATGGGAAGAGTGCTGTACATCTTTGTCATGCTCCTCTTCATATCTGGTCCACTCATCTTGGACACCCTCTAGATACTGGAGATAATAGATGGAAATGGAAACAACAGGGACATTTCATGGATCTAAACTCTTCTTTTTTAGTGTAACACAATCAGTAAGCCCTGAAGAACAAAGAGAACTGAAGGCCGTGCTAAAGATTTCTGAAACCCTGACAGGTAACCTCAGCGAGCCCTCGGCAGTACTGGTGCAGATTGGGGATCTAAGGGGGAATGTCTATATTTTTGTGGAGACCACCAAGTCACCGTAGCGAGACTTATAGGTTGTGCAATGCTCTTCAGAGAAAACAAATATTTAAATAGCCATTTGAGAGAGAAAGAGGATGGGAAATCTAACGCCAACTACTCTGAGCTGGACTGGGACTATACAGAAGCCCCAGATCAGGGACGCTAACACCCAACATACAACATGGCACCAACAACACAAGAAGGAGAATAGAAGTTCCTAATGATGTGGTCAGGGGACACAGAGTAGACTGGCTGATTCAGGCACAGATATGAGCATATACAAGTACTGCAACAAAGTAATGAGAAGTGGTCCGATACCGGCCCTACAGAGGCGCTCTGCAGAAAAGGATCACAGCACAGACTTTACTGGAGAATATGGTACTGACTGGCTGCAGCCCAGGCCGGGAAAATGATCAATCATCTGAGGTGCACCCAGGGTATCTCCTCCAAACTTTACTCTGGGGTAGAGGTCTAGAAAGGAGGGTGGACAAATATCTAGACTATTTGGCAATTTTCACGATAGATTAGAAAAAGTCAAAAAGGTATTAAGAAGACATTGGGGCATTTTAATAGCAGAGCCAGACCTCGCCGGGGTGATTATCCGTCAGCCGTCTATTGCTTTTAGGGCTCATGTAGATGCCCTTGGATTTCGGTACTACCGCGGACCACTAAGGCATGAACTGGCTGCTCATCTCACGACCCAAGTGTGATAGCATCATAGAAATATATGAAGCTGTCAGGTTCAGGAGCGCTGCAGCCAGTCCGTGCATTAGCGAAATGAAATCGGACCGATTGGCATGGATGTCTGAATGATTTTAGGAAGGGCGGTCAATAAGAGACAAATTAGGTCAAAGACTCTATCATACACAAACACCAGCTGGGACTTGGAAAGAAAATAGATCAATGTGAAAGTATAGATGTGGTAAATGTAAATTCCGTAGATTTATTAGCAAAACCACCACCGTTTATAAATACCACCGCCTCCATGCCATCCCATACACATGTATTGCTCTTTGAGACCTGTCTTGTGGCCAAAGCTGTTGTACAGCACCTTTTGTACTAAAGCCCACCCGTCACAGTTTCTTTACTGTTTTATCTCCTGGGTTAGATCGACTCACTCAGCTGTACATCGACGTAGACACGGGAACACTGTCTCTTTAACATCTTCACTGGTTTATTATATGCAGCATAAACCATGGGGAAGTCAAAATAAACACGGCCCTTTTGTGGCAAAAAAGAACAAGAAAAACAAAATAAAGTGGTAACACAATGTGCAGTTCTTGTGGTAGCGGGGATCCGCAGGCTCACAGTGAGCAAAACACCCTCTCCAGTCACACTGAACACTGCTGTCCTTGGAGCTGACTATTTAATCCCCAGACCACACCCCGTGGTGGAGATAAGGTGGAAAATCTCCCAACTGCTCTATGGCTGTCCACAAAAACCCAGCCCTTCAACAAAATGGTTACTTAATCCCTCACAACACTTATTGTGCTGGAGAAAAAACATCTGGGTTTTATGTCACTGAATCCATTAGCCTTAGTGAAACATATCTCCCCTCCAGCACCTTGACAGTGACTGTGTCACAATCCCTAAGCACTGAGCGGCGACGTCCTCTCACTGTCCAGATTCTCCACATTATGGCAGCTGCATTTCTTGCCTCTACATTTACACAGGCTCTAATATTCCCGTCTGATTGGCTGTGCTATACATATATATGTGATCGGCATTATAGAGAAGTGCACTCAGTCGTACACAAGTTCAAGTGATCCTTCCCTGGCTGTGTACAATGTCAGTGGCCATTTTTGGTGATTCTCGTGTATTGAAAATTGAATTCACTAGATTTAGCAAATTCCTAAAATGTGACACAAATTTGTCGCTCACGAATTCACTTCCCTCGTCTTTCGTTAAAACCAATAATCTGCAAGCCGGAACCGATCGGTGCCCTTTAATGCTTCAAAGTTCTGCTGCATAGTGAGATAAGCAATAGATGGTGTAAATGTGGACGAGACAGTGTAGCGGCCCATTCATTAATTTACCAGATACTTTGTGTGTTTTTTACATATTTTATTACAGCGCCTCAATTGTAGTCCTAAGGATAGCCCCAGCCATAACTCCAATTCTAGCCCTAAGGAGAGATTTTGCACCCCCATAAAAATTGTCACCAAGGGCACTTTTGTCCTCCATGGTATACCATTAAATTTAGAGGTGGGAAAGCAGGTGAGCTGTAACTACAACCCAATGGGTAGACAAAGCAATTATCCATACATGACTCACGGCTGATGAACTTTTACCATTTTCATTCCAGGGATATTCCCCATTGTAGTTCTCACCCATAAAACAAGCGGTGAACTGACCAAGCGGGAAGCAATCTTCAAGAATATGGGGGTCGAAAAGATATTTTCCATTGAGAACTACACTCCAGAAGATCACTACAAGCAAAGATCCAAACATGAAGAGGTTCTGAAATTTTTATATGAGGTTGTAAAAGATGCTCAATTTCAAGTGAATGAACCTCGAAACCCCGAGAGGGAAATGAGAAGAAGAAGGAGGTACATGATTCAGTATGTGAAGGAAAGGGAGAAGATTAACAGAAAGGAGGCCTTAAATAAGAAGAGATTTCTGGAGCAGAATTTGGTAGCAGAGATGACCAATGACTCCAAGATGGATGTAGATCAGGAGACACAAAGGGAAAGAGAACTGGACGAAGACATCAGAAGAATGCAAGAGATGATGGAGCGCCTGGATCCAGAGGCAGAGCCGGTATATGAGCCTGTCTTACCAGCTAGTGACTCAGATTCATCATGAACTTCATGAAAATTTCAGATTCGCCAGAATCAAAACTTTTTGTGATTTCAATTCCTACAAATCTAGCAAATTGGAGGGACAGCAGCCAGTCAATTTTCTGGATTCTTTCTGATGGCCAGTTAGAGGTTAAAAATAATGAAAGCTAATACTCTCATGTCCTAGGCCTGCCTCTCACCTGTCCTATGCCTCACTCTCACCAGTCCAAAACCTCTCTCTTATTCATTCTAGGCCTGCCTCTCGCCAAATTCCAGGACTGTCTCTATGACCTCAGACACGTCCTGTATTTCCTATAGGACTTAGTTGGGCTGGTGACATCTTTTTTGGCAGTATTACCCTTGATCATCCCCCAAGTTTCCAGGCAGTGTTATCGCAGGATTTGTCTTCTCATGAACTGATCATAGCAGACGATCAATGATCTGTGGTGGCCGTGTTCTGGTAGTATCGATGGAGATGGTCAGTTGTGGTATTGAGGTCCATATAATAAATGTGACAGTATTATTAGAGGTAATTGTATTATCTGTTATGTGCCGCCGCTCACTGGTTCTGCTGCTATTTCATGTTTTACTCTATAGGAATGCTCAGGGGAAAAACTGATAAACGCGCCTTCTGTTGCGGGCCCATAAGGGTTGACGTACGACGTGTTCCCTTAAACAGTGAGTCATGTTTCCCTCTCCAGTACCTGGAAAGCTTCATTACTGTTATTATCCTATAGAATATTTATCGTGCAACTCTGGAAGCAATGTATTAATGATGCTGCATCCTCCGCACCGGCAGCCATGTTGCAACTGAGCTGCTCCCAGGAAATGCACAATGTGAACCTGGCGATTACGAAGAATGTGACCCCAATGTAATAGACGGCAGCCATACAGTTATTCTACAAGCTGGACTGTGGTGAATTGTTTTAAAGATTGGGCCATAGAGAAGTGGGCGACGTAGTGTAATATAGAGGATATTACAGCAGTATGTGAAGCAGGGGCAGAGTTGTCTGGTATGAGCAAACAATTAAGGCAGGATACCTTTTGTAAGATTGGACATTAAGTCTGGCATTTCTTTGATTAGAGGAGGGGCAGTGGGCTCTTTCCAGGATGAGCTGATATGATGAAAGAACTTCTCCCAGACTTTGTGTCTTCCAAGGAAAGTTATGAATGTTGGGGTTTATATGGATCTGATTGATCTGATAGTAATGGGACATACATCTTCGATTTCAGGACTAATTGTGGAAGAATATGCATATTTTTCATAACTACTGTATATCACCTGACTATAAGCCCCAAATCAATAGTGGCCAGATAACTGACACCAGCCATATCTTGTTTACTATCTACGGAAAGGTAAAATCCTGATAAAAAATATGGCAGCGATCTCCAACTTCTGCGATCGTCAAGAGTAAAGATATTGTTAATTTAGGGAATTTCATAAAATCCTGGGGGACTGAGAACATCTCACAACACAACCCATGTGAGGTCAGTAAGGGGGGGTGAGTGTAACTTAGGTGCTGATAAAAGGACAAGGAGAATTAGGATCTGTGTTCATGTACAGAGATACATATCAGTGAATGCACGATTTCATTCACTGAACGTTTCCAATCGAATCGCTCTCCTTTGCAAAGCCAAATCATCTCTGTGATCAACCTAGTGAGTTTCTTTGTTAATCCTGTTTATTTTATATAATTGTATATGCTGTCACTTTTTGTTAAATCCTTTAAATATTTTTATAAACACAGCCTATCGTTCTGGATTAAATATAAAAAGTAATAGCCCTGTTCCCTTTGCTCTGTGCACCACACCCTGAAGCCATACACTACCAGAAACAGGCCTGCATTAAAAGGACTGGTGGCAGCGAGTAGTTCTTGGGTATTGTGGAGTCAGTAGTGACCTTACCGGGGGTATATACATAAGTTTCTTGAGTTGGTATCGGAGTTGTTTTTACCATATGCTCACTGTTAGTTTCCCAATAATTGGCCTTTGTGGAAACAGCTGCAGCCTCCTCCAGTATTCATTGGTCAATTGCGTAATAGTCCGGACAATAAGGAGCAGCAGAGGGCTGTTCATGACAAAAAGATAACAGATTGATGGGTTCAGTTACCACTTACCTGGCTGCGAACTTTGACAATTGGTGAAAGCAATGAGATTCTGCATAATCTCTCCAGCATCATCCTTGACAATTGGCAGCAGTGGGAACTGCGTGGCTCCCCCATTGCCATCCCTTGACAATTGATGGCAGCAGTGGGATCTGTGAGGTCTCATCGGTGTCAGTCCCATGTCATTTCCCATGATCATTGTCTGATAGACTCATTCTTCACTGCCGGTCTGTGATGGAAATCACTCTGACCAACAAACATACCGTATACACTCGAGTATAACCCGAGATTTTCAGTCCATTTTTTTAGGATGAAAGTGCCCCCCTCGGCTTATACTCGAGTCATTGTCCCGGTGGTTGGCGGGGGAGGGGGAGCCCGGCTGGCACATCATACTCACCCCCTCCTAACGCGGTCTCTGCACTTCCCTTCTTCTCAGATGGTCTCCGGCACCGCAGCGCTTCCTGTGTTCAGCGGTCACGTGATACCGCTCACTAAAGTAATGAATATGCGCATATTCATTACTTTAATGAGCGGTACCACGTGACCGCTGAACATTGGAAGGAGCTGCCGGAGACCATCGGAGAAGCAGGGACTGCAGAGATGTGCCAGGAGGGAGTATGACAGGGAGGACAGGGGGAGCCATGCAATATTCACCTGTCTCCGTTCCACCGCCGTCGGCCGTTCTGTCTTCCGCGTCCTCTGGCTGTAACATTCAGGTCAGAGGGCGCAATGACGTGATTAGTGCGCAGTGGTGGAAAGGGGACAGGTGAATGTCGGAGGTGATGGGGCCCTGAGCCAGCGGCGACAACAGCACCTGGCCCCCAGTGACGAGAGGTGAGTATGTCTTTTTTTTTTTTGATCGCAGCAGAAGTAGCATATGGGGCATATTCTATGGAGCATCTTATGGGGTCATCAAGATATATGGAGCATTATATGGGGCATATTCTATGGAGCATCTTATGGGGAGATCAAGATATATGGAGCAGCATATAGGGCCATAACCTTTATGGAGCAGCATATGGGGCATATTCTATGGAGCATCTTATGGGGCATATATATCTGTGGAACATCTTATGACGCCATAACCTTTATGCATTATATGGGACATCTTATGGGGCCATCAATATGGAGCAGCATATGGGGTGTATTTTGTATGGAGCATCTTATGGGGCCATCAAGAACTGTATGCAGCATTATATGGGGCTCCTGATTAAATATGGCTATTCAAAAACATTTAACCTACTGATGTCTCAATTAATTTTATTTTTATTGGTATCTATTTTTATTTTGGAAATTTACCAGTAGCTGCTGCATTTTCCACCCTAGGTTTATACTCGAGTCAATAAGTTTTCCCAGTTTTTTTGTGACAAAATTTGGGGGGTCAGCTTATACACGAGTATATACGGTAGGCAGAAAAAAATCATCTCTGTCCTGATCTGTGTTCTGTTATTAGGAAACAGTTCTGTCATTGACTGACCTACTTAGAAGTAATATGGAGATAAATATTTACCCCCCACATCCACCGCTGGGGGCTTCTCTGTCTTTATCTACATCCATATACATTAATATGGAGAAAGTATGTGCCCCCCACATCCACCTCCGGGGGCTTCTCTGTCTTTATCTACATCAATAGAAATTAATATGGAGGAAAGTATATGTCCCCCACATCCACCTCCGGGGGCTTCACTGTCCTCATCTACATCCATAGACATTAATGTGGAGGAAAGTATGTACCCCCCTCATCCACCTCCGGGGGCTTCACTGTCCTCATCTACATACATAGACATTATTATGGAGAAAAGTATGTGCCCCCCACATCCACCTCCGGGGGCTTTACTGTCCTCATCTACATCCATAGACATTAATATGGAGGAAAGTATGTGCCCCCCACATCCACCTCCGGGGGCTTCACTGTCCTCATCTACATCCATAGACATTAATATGGAGGAAAGTATGTGCCCCCCACATCCACCTCCGGGGGCTTCACTGTCCTCATCTACATCCATAGACATTAATATGGAGGAAAGTATGTGCCTCCCACATCCACCTCCGGGGGCTTCTCTGTCTTCATCTACATCCATAGACATTAATATGGAGAAAGTATATGTCCCCCGACATCCACCTCCGGGGGCTTCACTGTCCTCATCTACATCCATAGATATTAATATGGAGAAAGTATGTGCCCCCCACATCCACCTCCGGGGGCTTCACTGTCCTCATCTACATCCATAGACATTAATATGGAGGAAAGTATGTGCCCCCACATCCACCTCCGGGGGCTTCTCTGTCCTCATCTACATCCATACACATTAATATGGAGAAAGTATATGTCCCCCGACATCCACCTCCGGGGGCTTCACTGTCCTCATCTACATCCATAGATATTAATATGGAGAAAGTATGTGCCCCCCACATCCACCTCCGGGGGATTCACTGTCCTCATCTACATCCATAGATATTAATATGGAGCTGCTTCTCTGCAGATATAACAGATCCCGCTTTTCTGGGAAGGATTTCTATTCTGTCCCCGGGGCCTGTGGCTGCAAATATGGCTCTGTGAGATGCTGGATCTCTTCACCTTACTTACAATTGGCGACGGTCGCAGATAGCTCAACTCAGCTGCCGGCACACATGTTATGAAGAATCCAGAAGAGACTTTGATTTCTTTAAGAATTCTTGTTGAATGCATACAAACAGCAGCAGGTAACAAAGACTTTCTTCAGACAGGCTGAAAGCACATGTGCCTCTAATGAAGCCAAGATGGAGACTGAGACACAGGGGGAAGAAGAAGGAAGTGACATCACACCCAGAAGAGGGAGACAGAAGAGACAACTTGATGGAGAGGGAGGATTTCAGCTACGCAAAACACGGGAACACATAGCAACAGTAAACAATATGAGAGACTGCAATACAGCATGTAAGATGTACAGGACAGTCTGTAAAATGTCTCATTCATGGGACATAACAATTTCTACAAGATTAAGGGGCATGTGTGGGAATTTTTTGCCCCTTCATCCAGAAGTGCATTAGTGAGTTCAGACCCTGATTTTGGGGGGAGGCCAGACTCACCATCTCCATGGTATTAGATGGGCTGAGGTCCGGGTTCTGTGCGGCCGCTCATGTTCTCCTCCATGTCTGAATGGACCTTGTGCACTGGGCACAGTCATGGGGACAGATAAAGGTCATCCCCAAATGCTCTCACAAAACTGAAGCTACAATTGTCCACAATGTCTTCTGCTGAAGATTAATATCATCAGAGTGGCGGTGACTAGGGATGAGTGAGCATACTCGTGAGGATTCGGTACTCGGCGAGTAATGCAGTACTTACGGTACTCGAATCCTGGCGAGTAGAGTTGAGCGATACCGTCCGATACTTCAAAATATTGGATCGGAATGGATCGGCCGATCTTTAAAAAAAAGTATCGGTATCGCCGATGCCGATACCGGAAGTCCCATTCAAGTCTATGAGACTTCCGGTATCGGAATTGGAAAAACCCTTTCCTGCCCTTGTACAGCCTCTCGGGGCTCTGTACGGGCCTTCCAGGGGTCTCTGCCGGCCTGCCGGTGGGCTGTGTGGACTGCCCGGGGTCTGTACCGGCCTGCCGGTGGTCTGTGCGGACTGCCCGAGGTCTGTACCGGCCTGCCGGGGGGCTGTGCCGGCCTGCCGGTGGTCTGTGCTCCCTGTGGGGGTCTGTACCGGCCTGCCGGGGGGCTGTGCCGGCCTGCCGGTGGTCTGTGCGGACTGCCCGGGGTCTGTACCGGCCTGCCGGGGGGCTGTGCCGGCCTGCCGGTGGGCTGTGCGGACTGCCCGGGGTCTGTACCGGCCTGCCGGTGGTCTGTGCACCCTGTGGGGGTCTTTACCGGCCTGCTGGGGGGCTGTGCCGGCCTGCCGGTGGTCTGTGCAGGCTCCGGTGGTCTGTGCAGGCTCCGGGGGGCTGTGCAGGCATCGTCCGATGGGACTACAAGTCCCATCGGGCGATGCCTGCTACCATGACAGTGATTGACACATTAGCCAATGATGGGACAGTAGTAGTCCCATCATCCGGCTAATGTGTTAAATGTAAAAAAAAAAATTAAAAAAAAAAAAAATACTACATACATACATAATACATGCATGCTACATACATACTACATGCTACATACTACATACATACTACATATATACTACATATATACTACATGCATGCTACATGCTACATATATACTACATACATACTACATGCATGCTACATACATACTACATGCTACATACATACTACATACATACTACATGCATGCTACATACATACTATATACATACTACATACATACTACATGCATGCTACATACATACTACATGCTACATACATACTACATACATACTACATGCATGCTACATACATACTACATACATACTACATACATACTACATACATACTACATACATACAACATGCTACATACATACTACATACATACTACATGCATGCTACATACATACTACATGCATGCTACATACATATTACATGCATGCTACATGCTACATACATACTACATACATACTACATGCATGCTACATACATACTACATGCTACATATATACTACATACATACTACATATATACTACATGCATGCTACATACATACTACATGCTACATACATACTACATATATACTACATGCATGCTACATACATACTACATGCTACATATATACTACATACATACTACACATATACTACATACATACTACATGCTACATACATACTACATGCTACATACATACTACATATATACTACATATATACTACATGCATGCTACATGCTACATATATACTACATACATACTACATGCATGCTACATACATACTACATGCTACATACATACTACATACATACTACATATATACTACATGCATGCAACATACATACTACATACATACTACATACATGCTACATACATACTACATACATACTACATACATACTACATACATGCTACATATATACTACATGCATGCTACATACATACTACATGCTACATACATACTACATATTTACTACATGCATGCTACATACATACTACATGCTACATACATACTACATATATACTACATGCATGCTACATACATACTACATGCTACATACATACTACATGCTACATACATACTACATACATGCTACATACATACTACATACATGCTACATACATACTACATACATACTACATGCATGCTACATACAATACATTCATACAATACATACATAGACATACAGTACATATAACATAGAGTAACATACTTACCAATACTTGTCACATTGTTCCCCGAAGCCATTGTCTTTTACGGAATAAATATTAACATAACAAACCACAAAAATACTCACCCATGATCCGAAGCAGTCCACGAGTGTGTCCCACGACGATCTTGGGTAGAGAACTGCAGCATCAGCTGATGCTGCCGCTCTCTACGGGCTGCAGGAATCCAATGACGGAAGGTAGGTATCCTTTTGCACTGTATTCCTCCGCCACTTGAAAAAAAAAAAGTCCCTAGTCTCACTTTATGGTAAAAGCTGTGTGGGAAAATTTCCTACACAGCTTTTACCATAAAGTGAGACTAGGGACTTTTTTTTTCAAGTGGCGGAGGAATACAGTGTGGAAGGATAACTACCTTCCGTCATTGGATTCCTGCAGCCCGTAGAGAGCGGCAGCATCAGCTGATGCTGCAGTTCTCTACCCAAGATCGTCGTGGGACACACTCGTGGACTGCTTCGGATCATGGGTGAGTATTTTTGTGGTTTGTTATGTTAATATTTATTCCGTAAAAGACAATGGCTTCGGGGAACAATGTGACAAGTATTGGTAAGTATGTTACTCTATGTTATATGTACTGTATGTCTATGTATGTATTGTATGAATGTATTGTATGTAGCATGCATGTAGCATGTATGTAGTATGTATGTAGCATGTAGTATGTATGTAGCATGCATGTAGTATGTATGTAGTATGTATGTAGCATGTAGTATGTATGTAGCATGCATGTAGTATGTATGTAGCATGTAGTATGTATGTAGCATGCATGTAGTATGTATGTAGCATGTAGTATGTATGTAGCATGCATGTAGTATATATGTAGTATGTATGTAGTATGTATGTAGCATGTAGTATGTATGTAGCATGTAGTATGTATGTAGCATGCATGTAGTATATATGTAGTATGTATGTAGTATATATGTAGCATGTAGCATGCATGTAGTATGTATGTAGTATGTATGTAGCATGTAGTATGTATGTAGCATGCATGTAGTATGTATGTAGCATGCATGTAGTATATATGTAGTATGTATGTAGTATATATGTAGCATGCATGTAGTATATATGTAGTATGTATGTAGCATGTAGTATGTATGTAGCATGTAGTATGTATGTAGCATGTAGTATGTATGTAGTATGTATGTAGTAAATATGTAGTATATATGTAGCATGTAGTATGTATGTAGCATGCATGTAGTATGTATGTAGCATGTAGTATGTATGTAGCATGCATGTAGTATATATGTAGTATGTATGTAGCATGTAGTATGTATGTAGCATGTAGTATGTATGTAGCATGCATGTAGTATATATGTACTATGTATGTAGCATGTAGTATGTATGTAGCATGCATGTAGTATGTATGTATGTAGTATTTTTTTTTTTTTTTTACATTTAACACATTAGCCGGATGATGGGACTACTACTGTCCCATCATTGGCTAATGTGTCAATCACTGTCATGGTAGCAGGCATCGCCCGATGGGACTTGTAGTCCCATCGGACGATGCCTGCACAGCCCACCGGAGCCTGCACAGACCACCGGAGCCTGCACAGACCACCGGCAGGCCGGCACAGCCCCCCGGCAGGCCGGTACAGACCCTCTCAGGGTGCACAGACCACCGGCAGGCCGGCACAGCCCCCCGGCAGGCCGGTACAGACCCCGGGCAGTCCACACAGCCCCCCGGCAGGCCGGCACAGCCCCCCGACAGGCCGGCAGAGACCCCCTGAAGGCCCGAAATGACGGCGCATCATGATGCGCACACACCGCGCATCATGATGACGTAATTTCGGCTGTCAATCAACTTTGAACTTCCGATTCCGATGCCCGATATTGAAAAAATATCGAATGTCGGTATCGGAATTCCGATACAGCAATTATCGGCCGATACCCGATACTTATATACTACATGCATGCTACATACATACTACATGCTACATACATACTACATGCTACATACATACTACATACATGCTACATACATACATGCTACATACATACTACATACATACTACATGCATGCTACATACATACTACATGCTACATACATACTACATGCTACATACATACTACATACATGCTACATACATACTACATACATGCTACATACATACTACATACATACTACATGCATGCTACATACAATACATTCATACAATACATACATAGACATACAGTACATATAACATAGAGTAACATACTTACCAATACTTGTCACATTGTTCCCCGAAGCCATTGTCTTTTACGGAATAAATATTAACATAACAAACCACAAAAATACTCACCCATAGACTTACATTGGACTCGCTACTCGTTACGAGTACCCGAGTATTAGGAGGTACTCATAACGAGTATGGCGAGTCCAAATACTTCACTACTCCCTCATCCCTAGTGGTGACTTTTCTGCTCTCTGCTCCTCAGCACTCAGTCCCCGCTCTGTAACATTATGGGGTCTCCACTTCATGGCTGAGTTGCTGCGGTTCCTTTAACTTCTCAATAATATCACTCACAGGTGATGGGGAATATTCAGGAGGAAGAAATGTCATGGACAGACTCATTACACTGGAGGCATTTCAGGGAAAATCATTGGCAGAAAATGGCCTAATCTTCTCTTCTCTGCCAACTACAGACTTTACTATATGGCCAGCGGTGGGCAGAAATAGTTCAGACAGATCTGACCCTAAATTACTGCAGCTTCAGAAAAAAAATCAAGGACATGATAAAGAAAAAGATGGAGTCATCTCTCATGTATATGTGGCGCCCCCAGGAGTATGGCCGCCACAGTGGCTTTGCCTTCCTCCAGGGAGGGTATTGCCAGGCTTGGAAGCATTGAAGGGTCTCTCTCGCAGTTAACCTATACATGCAACACCGTTCCACTCCAGGCCAGCAGGGGGGACTCTGAACCGGATTTGAAGGGAGGAGTGCTCTCTGAGGGCCAAGAGGAAGGAGGGATCAGTTAGTGTGAGGAGGGCCACGTGTGTAGACGTGTGGAGAGAAGCTGGAGGTTGAGCTGAGGAAAGAGAGCTCCCTCACAGCGAGAGCGCATGAACTGGAGCCTGGTCTCCACGGTTGTACGGATACTAATGATCCTCCAACAGACACCAGAGGAGTAGGAGGCTGTAAATGCCCTACTCCCATCTAAGACTCAGAGGCACAATAGTGGGTCGCCCTCGCGTCACACCCAGGGCAGCGGGGTACTTGGTACCAGGCCGGTGTCAGGGGGATGTGTCACAGCAGCTGCGACCCGGTCCATTGCCCTGGGCGCCCAATGTCAGTGGCGGTGATGTTAAAGGTGGAATAGTTTATAAGAGTAGTTTGTGACGCCACCCGTGGTGTTTGGCAAATGTGGTGTTGAGCCAACGCTGCATGCAGATCCACTGGGACTGATGGTGTGGTGCAGCAGAGATGGTGTAGCTCCCCACAGGTGGAGCTATAGTCCCAGGGCAGTGTAGGGGCAATGGATGAGGAGAGGCGCAGTATGGTATGGCTGCTGGTACCCAGATGTAACGGTACGGGAATAACTGGAGGACACCAGAGTGTGCGGGTCCAAAGCTTTACTCACTGTTTGCAATTCACACAACTGCCTGCCTCCGTACTGTGTTCTCCAGGTCAGGGCTCCAGCCAACCTCCAGGCAGGATAGGATTCTCCCTTCCACACTCCGCCAATATGTACCTTACTGAACGACTCCTCCAATGCGCCTTTAGGTGCAAAGCACTCCAGTACTTAGTTACCCTGGAATGCCTCTCTCTAGGTATTCCTAGTCTTTACTTGTATGACAGACAGCTGTAGCCTCTATCGGGGACTCCTCTCAGAGTCCTGGCTCTCAAATCGGTTGCTGTTGTGTCCCAAGTCTATGGTGGGAGTAAGACGTTAGCGTCTCACTACTCCTCCGGTGTCTGTTGCCGGACATAAAGATTCCAATCAACCTCGGGGACCGGGCCCCAGCCTTTGCGCTCTTTGGACTGGAAGGGTTCTCTCTCTTTCTCAACCAGCTTCCCACTGTCCTTCTATTCTCCTTCGTTCCGATCTGTTCTATCTCTCTTATGGAATCTGTAGTCTTCAGTCTACGTCTCTTTCTCCTTCTCTTCTTTCCCTGAGGAGCTTGTTCCACTAAGACCAGTCCTCAGCCTCTCCTGACTGACTGCCTTCCTCCGCCTTGAGCTCCTCTCAGGCTGACCTGCTGTCAGCCTGCTCTCTCAGACCCTCGTCTGACTGACCTTCTTCTCGGGGACTCCCCCTCAGACTGAACTCAAATCCTACACTTTCCCTCTCCTTTGTATCATCTAACTCCACCCGCCTCCCAGCACATCTCGTGTTACGAAGCAGGGTTCCATGAGGGGTGCTCTGCTAACCCCCAGCATGAAGCTGGTAGGTGGCCTGACTGAACTATCCCGTGTGTGGAATGCAGGTGTGGAGCGTGGTCAGGAGTTCCCACCTTACCTGGATGGTGGGGCACTACACCTTAGGAGAAGGTGCAGTACCTCTGTGGCGACTGAAGCCTCAGGGGCGCCACAATAGCACAATAGCACGGAGTGAGCCAAGAGGAATAGCGGCTACAGCTGTCTGCCATACAAGGAGTGCTAGTAGAAGAGAATTAGGAGGAACTTCAGTGTAACTCAGTACTAGGAGTACTTCTCTCAAATAAGCGCTAAGAAGGAGACTGCACAGCCCATCTGCTGAGAGAGAATCCCTGAATTGCTTCCAGGCTAGCCTGCTCCGGTACCATCTGTAATCAGGACCCTTGACTGCATTTATCAATTAAAGGTACAGAAATTGCACCCCGCTGTGTCTTTGTCTGCTTCCTACCCTTCCGGCACTGCTACATCCCCGTGCCAACCACCTCTACACTGCCCTGGGACTACAGCTTCACCTGTGGGGAGCTACACCATCTTTGCTGCACCACACCATCAGTCCCAGTGGATCTGCATGCAGCGTCGGCTTAACATCTCACTTGCCGAACACCACAGGTGGCATCACAAACTATTCTGTTAACTACATTCTACCATTCAAACTTCCCCTATTATTTGGGCGCCCAGGGCCACGGACTGGGTCACCACTGCTGTGACACTTCCCACTGACATCGGCCCTGAGAGGGCGACCCATATATGTCAGACTTTACTTTTGTCTGCATGAAAATTCTAAAACATTCAATAAAGTTGCAAAAAGTTCTGCAGCACCATGAAACTTCAGATTTGTATCTAACATTTCATGCATGCGCAAATTCTGACCAACCACGTGTCCTCCTCACATGCCCTCATCACGTGTCCTCCTCATGTATTCTTCTCACAAGCCCTCCTTACGTGTCCTCCATACGCGCCCTCCTCACCCGTCCTCCTCACGTGTCCTCTTCACACTGCCTCCTCACGTGTCCTCCTCACATGTCCTCCTCAAGCGCTCTCCTAAGTGTCCTCCTCACGCGCCCTCCTCATGTGTTCTCTTCACACTATCTCCTCACATGTTCTCCTCACGTGTCCTCCTCACACGCCCTCCTCACGTGTCCTCTTCACACTATGTCCTCACATGTTCTCCTCACGTGTCCTCCTCACACGCCCTCCTCACGTGTCCTCTTTACATTGCCTCCTCACGTGCCCACCTCATGTGTCCTCCTCACGTGTCCTCCTCTCGCACCCACCGCATGTGTCCTCACATGCCCTACTCACGTGTCTTCCTCATGTGTCCTCCTCACGTTTCTTCTGCACAATCACTTTGCTGTTTTTCTTTACAACGTCATCTCTAAATTTGTGCCTTTAACTTTAATCTTTGACCCTCAGTGTAAAATATGCTTCTCCTTAGTACTAGATGAGTTTCTTATCCAGAATTATTTGTATTCCCAATAGGCCAGTGTTCCCCAGCAGATTCTGCATTGACAACCGATCCACTTGACCCATAATTTGGAGCCAAAGTCAGTTCAGGGCTGCACATACCGGAGTCATATGCATAATGAAGAGCACGATAATAGATCAAATGGCGCGAAGTGCCCTAGAGGTGTGCATGGAAACTATGGGGCCCATACTAAAATGTCTCATTATGCCCTCCCACAATATGACACCCCAGCAGTGACAGCCTCCCCACAGTATGATACTTCTGTTACGCCCGTGGCTGTAGCGCCATAAAATGCCTGTATGTGTGATCTACATATATCTGTATTGCCAGCTATGGAGGGGGCTGGTTTCTCTGCTGGGAAAAAAAACTACATCCACACATTTTACCTGATCCCTTACTGGAAGATTGTGCACTTTTGCCTGAAGCAGGACGTGTGCACGATCCCTCAGGGGGGAGGAGGCGCTTCTGAGAGGTTGCAATGTGCAGAGCAATGAAGAGGTAGGAAGAGGTAGGAACATGGAGGTCTGCAGGCAGAGGAGAGGAGCTGCTCTCTCTACCAGGACAAGCTGCAGGAGGCGGGGTATCAGTCCCTAGAGTACAGAGACTTCCAAGGTCCATGCTGAACTGAAGACTGCTCGGTTTTCATATAACGAGCAGTAGTGCTCGCCCAGGAGATCAGCAGCGCATAGAATCAGGGACACTGCTGCAAGAGAAAGTGTTTTCCACAGGATTCGAGCTGCCTGCTCGCTGGAAGGGATCACGGATCCAGTAACTGTTTACCTTGGACCCCTGGGGATCCAAGGAATTGTTTATCAGAGGTCTAATTAGGAGCAGGAAGGCTGCACTATGTCACAGCAGAGAAACTGAACTCTCACTATGCAGGCCTGTCCAAAACCCTGTATGTGAATTGTATAGAAACTTGTGGAACTGTTTGCAGAACTTCAGTAAATGTACAAACTGATCATTACCTTGTCTAAGGGCTCTTTGGTAAGTGTAGCGGCAGTTTTCACACGTACCGGAGACACTTACACACGTAGACCCATTCAAGTGCATGGGTTTGTGCACATGTCATTGTGTTTCCACAGATCATGTAATCCACACATAGACATGTCCATTTTTTACCATCCGCACAGGCCGCAAAACATTTTGCACAAATGTGGATGTCATCCGTGTGACATGCACCGGTGCCAAAGAAGAAGCATTACAGTAAGCGCTGTTCCCCGGCGCCGGGTGTTGATGACGGCTCTCATCATTCTCCCTTGCTCTGCCGGCAATCAGCATGAGCAGGGGAGAATTATGAGAGTGGTATTCAGGTGATCACAATAACAGCAGTTGGCGGCTGATTGGAGTATTACACCCATAAGCCTATACGTGCTGCCGCTAATAACAGTGACAGCAGGAGCGGCTGATGAGAGTATTCCTCACCTGCTGCCTGAGCTATAAATAAATAAATGAAAAAATGGTGTGGGTTCCCCTGTATTTTCTATAACCAGTCAGGCAAAACTCACAGCTGGGAGCTGCAACCCTCAGCTGTCAGCTTCAGCAAGGCTGGTTATCAAGCATAGAGGGGTCCCCACTCCATATTTTTTAATTATTTAAATAAATATTTTTTTTTAAAAATGGCGTGGGGTCCCCCCATTTTTGAGAATCAGCTTTACTAAAGCTCACAGCTGCTGGCTGGTATTCTCAGGCTGGTAACGGGACATGGATATTGACCCCCCAGCCTAAAAATAGCAGCCTGCAGCCATCCAGAAAAGGCACATAAGATGTGCTCTTCCCACTTGGAATTGAAACTCTAGGCAGTGCTGTTCGTCACCGGGATCCCCAAGGGCCCAATATCGGCTACACTGAGTGTGGTACACATTTGATATTGCCATTGTGGCGCCCCTGAGGGTTCAGTCGCCACAGAGGTACTACACCTCCTCCTGAGGTGTGGAGCCCCACTATCCAGGTAAGGTGGAGACACCTGATCACACTCCAACACCTGCATCCCACACAACATAGTAGTGCAGCAAAGCACCTTTGGTGGCTCCCTGCTTGGAACACGAAGCGTGCTGGGAGGCGGGTGGAGTTTAGTTTGCACTAAAAGAGCAGGAAGAGGATAGGATTTAGTCAGTTAGTCACAGGAGTCTGACGAGGTCAGTCTGTGAAAGGAGATCCCCTGAGTGGGATGGATGAAGGAAGTGCTGCAGCAGACCTCAGTGATCTGGGTCCGCTGGCACAAGAAAGGAACATTGATAGAAAGCCTGACTCTCCATAAGAAGGAAAGAATTAGTACGGAACGTGAGGAGAAGAAGAGAACAAGGACCAGGGTTAGAGGAGAACCCTTCCCAAGTTCACAGCGCAAGGCCGGGGTCCGGTCCCCAAGGTTGTATAAATACTAATGGTCCAGCAGCAGACACCGGAGGAATAGAAGTAGTGACCACTTTATTTCCACACCAGACTTGGGGGCACAACAGCAACGTGTGTGAGCCGGGACTAGGTAGAAGGAGTCCCCGAAGCAGGATATAGCTGTCTGCCGTACAAATAGAATTCTTAGGAACATCTGACAGGAGGAACTCCAGTGTAACTCAGTACTGTGAGTACTTCACTAAAAGGCGCTAAGAGGGAGACGTTCAGGAAAGGCACATATGTTGGCGGAGTGTTGGAAAGGAGTACTTCATCTTGCCTGGAAGTTGGCTGATCTCCTGACCCGGAGGACACGGCACAGATGCGGGCACCTGTACCACAACAGACTGTGAGTAAAGCTTTGGAACTACATGCCCTGGTGTCCTCCACTTATTCCTACGTCAACCTGCCCGACACTGCTACATCCCTCCTGCGCCCGACACTACACCATCTAAGTGTCACTTCATCTACACTGCCCTGGGACTACAGCCCTGCCTGTGGAGGGCTATAGCATCATTGCTGCACTACACCATCTGTCCCAGAGGATTTGTCTGCAGCGTCGGCTTAAGATTTGCCGAACACCACAGGTGGCGTCACGAATCACTTATAAACTTTGACCACCATAAGCACAATGAAACAACCCCTTCTGCAATGGAGCCCCAGGGCCACGGACCAGGTCACTGCTGCCATGACAACTCCCATTGAGAAGATCAACCGGCCCGGTACCGAGTACCCCACAGCCCTGGCGTGTGAGGGCGCTCCACCATTAGTGTGAATTATGAGCATTTTCTGGACTGTCAGGTTATGGCACCAAATTTCAAGCAATTAGCAAGTATTGTGCAAGGTAGGGGCACCGTGAAAAAACAAGCCAGGCCATAACTATGGAGGAAGTGGACTCAGGAAGGTCACGCTATGATAGCAGTAACTCTATATCTGGTGCACCTATAGTGGCGAGATCCATAAATCCACTGACAGGGCTGGGAAATGAATATTCAGCACAAAGCTTGGAGTAAAGTCCTTGCCCGAGTGTGGCGCTCTGCTGGATCAGTCAGGAGAGTTTATTACTTGTAGATGATGATTGTGCAGCCACACACAACAACGCTGAGATATCACAAGGTCCATGTCATGTTCTAAACGTAATAAACAAGGAAACGTAGGAAAAAAATCCAAAGAACTTTCACTTTTCTTGAACTTTGTACACAATATAACTTGGTGTACAGACGACTTGCCAGTTCAAACATGGACATCGAAGAACTGACACAAAGCATTAAGAACTTCAGATTTGGCGAGTGTGAGTCGGCCGGACAGGGCTATAAGCGAATCCTACTGCAGCTTTTTGGTTTCTTGGGTCATGGCAAATCCTCCTTCATTAACTCCTGTAAATATGTCTTGGATGATGAGGACTATGTGGACTATGCAGGGGCAAACATGTCCAATACCAGGCGCACCTCGGCCAGGATATCCTACAAGCTGACTGAGTGCATCACTCTGGTAGAAAATCGTGGATGTGAGAAGATGGACAGCTATGAGGAAATATTCCCTCAGCTCGGTGAGTGGAGAACAAATTTTGAGAATGTGGCCCACCAGTCCCTCCCGTATTGTCCCAAATTATCAGAACGGGGCACACCAGTGTTATGTCATCACAGGTCATCCTTATAGGATGGAAGCCTCTGGTCATAATTGCATAATGGTGTTTAGAGACCATTGCTTTCTCCAGTGCAAATTACTCTTACAGGTGGAACGCCCATACTTGTATCTGGGTACTGCTTAGTTATTGGGCTCAGAAGTGCTGAGATCTTGGTTCTGAGACTCCTCACTGTTGGCTGTTAACTTCTGAGAGATTTTCTGTATTTTGCAGGTAATGTTCTACCCCTGGATGTGGACGTGGAGTGGAGTGAAGGATTGCGACTAGTAGACAAGGCGGTGGATGTGGAGACAGAAGTCAGCTCATCAGATTTCATCTATCCTGTGTTTATCTATAGGTAAATACGTCACTGGGTTCATAGCTGCCAACAACATAATTCTGAAAGATGAAAAGGAGGGGAACGGTGTAAAGAAAAAAATGGAGATGACCTAATTCTGAGCTCCCAGGAAACCCAACAGTATGGGGAAGAGGAGAGGAAAAAGAACCTGGAAATTATACAGTATGGTCAGAGAGGAAAGGGGAAAACCAGAAGAGAGCAGTCAGAGAGGTAGGAGGAGAACCAAGAGAGAACGGTTAGAAAAGTAGGAAGAGAACCAGGAGAGAATGGTCAGCGAGGAAGGGGGAGAACCAGAAGAGAGTAGTCAGAGAGGTAGGAGGAGAACCATGAGAGAGCGGTCAGAGAGCTAGGAGGAGAATCAGGAAAAAGCGGTCAGAGAAGTAAGAGGAAAACCAGGAGAGAATAGTTAGAGAGGTAGGAGGAGAACCAGGAGAGAACAGTCATAGAGGTAGTTGGAAAACCAGGAGCAAGCTGTAAGAGTGGTAGGAGAACCAGGAGAGGGTGGTTAGAGAGATAAGAAGAGAACCAGGAGAAAGTGGTCAAAGAGGTAGAAGGAGAAAGAGGAGAGAACAGTTACAGAGGTAGGAGGATAACATGAAGAAAATGGTTGGAGAGGTAGGAGGAGAACCAGGAGAAACTGGTCAGAGGCATAGGAGGAGAACCAGTAAAGAACAACCAGAGTGATAGCAGGAGAACCAGGAGAGAATGTTCAGAGAGGTAGGAGAGCCAGAAGATAACAGAGAGATAGGAAGAGAACCAGAAGAGAGCAGTCAGATAGGTAGGAGGAGAACCAGAGAGAATGGTTAAAGAGGTAAGAGGAAAACGAGGAGAGAGCAGTGTCAGGAAAACTTTTAGTTTCATTCATGAAACTTGCAGTTCTCTGGCGCTCCCCTTAGCCTCAGATCAGTCAGGGAACTGCACCTAGGATAAGTAGTCGCCGGAGAAGCTGCCCTCACATGCTAGTTATTGGGGCACTCTGCAGTGAGAGTGGTATATATATCACCAGTCTCAGGCCGGGAATATATATATATATATTAATATATATAAACCTCCGGTCCATCACTGCCAGGATCTCCCAACAACACCAGAACGCTATGCTGTAACCAGTTCCTCGATAGATATAAGCCCGGTCCATTACCAAGCCTATAAGCCTATATTGGGTCAGAAACAAACCCCAGGTAGCTTGAATTTGTGCAAAGTACTTGTCAGATCGATAATTGAGCAAGAAGAACGAAGCTAGCAAATTTATAAGTTTACTCCAGAAAAAATCAGCAGTGTTTACAAAAGATACAAAAGAAATTACAAAAGAGACAAAGTACACGTAGGTACAAACAGTTATGAAATAAAAGGGATAAAAATACGAAGATTCCTAAATCTCCACCACAGGTATGACGTGTCGATAATGGGGAGAAAAGTTCACAAAGAAATGATTGAGTACCCCAGCATGGTGTGTTCAGCTGTCTCTCAGGCTCTGAATAATGGCCAAAAATGGATGTTCCTATTTTATGCTTCAGCCATAAACTTAGGAACTCCCACTTTGCTGACCTCACATATCGGCTGTTTTTTGGGAGGTACCCAAAGCTTTTCTCCATATCTTTGGCCTGGAAACTCACAGGCCAATAACATGGCATTATTTTTTCCCTTGCGATTTTACCGTTCTTTAGAGTCCAAACACGGTACGTCTGTGATTTGCTGGTCAGCAAAAATTCATTTCCCAGGTTTCTGATGGCCCTAAATTCCACAAAACACTGGCATGCGTAGTCTCAATTGCCCCGATCCAGGAAATCTAATTTTCATGTTTCTAGGACTAATGTGTGTTATTGAATTTTGACTTTGAGGGTTATACCTAGAAGACAAATGGATTTTTGTAAGGAAAACACATTCAGCTCTGCTAGCTGGCAGGCCATAAAACTGACTATTTGCTGGAAGGGAGGGGAAGTGGAAATTCAAAGCGAGAGAGAAAGAGGGGGCTGCATGCAGGACCTGGCCCCACAGCAACCACTGGTGGGAGGAGCAGTAGGCTAGTTCTGGTAGTATACCCAGAACAATGGAAGATATAGACATATTTTCCTGACAAGCAGTCAGAGATGTAGAAGGAGAAACAGGAAAAAATGGTCAGAAAGATATGAGGATAGCCAGGAAAAAGCAGTTAGAGGTAGGAGGAGAACAAGGAGAGAAAAGTTAGAGTGGTAGGAGGAAAACATTTTTGAAAGATTGGAGGAGAACCATGAGAGAATGGTCAGAGAAGTTGGAGGAACACCAGGATAGAGTGGTTAGAGGGGTAGAAGGAGAATCAGGAGAGAACAGTTAGAGGGGTAGGAGGAGAACCAGGAGAGAACAGTCATAGAGGTAGGAGGAGAAACAGGGGAGAGCGATCAGAGAGACAGGAGACTAGCCAGGACAGAGCAGTCAGATAGGTAGGAGGAGAATCAGGAGAGAGTGGCTAGAAGGGAAGAGGAGGACCAGGAGAGAGAAATCGGAGAAACAGGAGAGAATGGTTAAATAAGTGGTGAGAGTGGTCAGAGAGGTAGGAGAGAAGCAGGACAGCGTGGTCAGAGGTAGGAGGAAACCCAGGAGAGAGTGCTCAGAGACGTAGGAGGATAACCAGGAGAGAGCACTCAGAGAGGTAGGAGGAGAACCATGAGAGAACGGTTAAAGAGATAGGAGGAGAACCAGGAGAGAATGGTTAAATAAGTGGTCCAGGTGAGAGTGGTCAGAGAGGTAGGAGGAGAAGCAGGACAGTGTGGTCAGAGGTAGGAGAAAACCCAGGAGAGAGTGCTCAGAGAAGTAGGAGGATAACCAGGAGCGAGCACTCAGAGAGGTAGGAGGAGAACCATGAGAGAACGGTTAAAGAGATAGGAGGAGAACCAGGAGAGAGCGGTGTACTTGATGCGAATAAAGTGGAGCATAGTGAGGAGGAGCTGATGATCCACAGTCAGATGCCACAGAGAGATCCAGGAGATCAGCATGGAGCAGTGACCATAGACTCTAGCTGTTAGTAGAGACTTTAGTGTGTGTTCATATGCAGCTTCTTTATCAGTTTTTTTCTGCATTAAAAAACATAAGTAATGAACGTGAAACTGAATAAGAAATGATGCGGTTCTGGTGCATTTTTAAGCGTTGTTGTCACCTTTTTGTTGCTATGTTATTTTGAATTCAGTGGGGAAACGTCAGAGTAAAAACACTTAAAGAAGGGATCTGCTACATTTTTTAAAAAAAAACATCCCAGAGGTTAAAAAATTAAAAGAAAAAAAATCACTTAGTGAAAGAGATTTCAGAAATGTCGTTGATTTTGCTGTTACTGTAAAATTCAGCATTTTCTCTGCATGAAATAAAGCACTGAAAAAATGCCTCAACAAACACTAGGTGTGAACAGTCCCTTAGAGTGGTCAGCGTAAAGTGCAGAGACCAGATAGTAATGGGTCAGGAAGACATTATCAGAAAGATTAAGGGTTAAACGAGAGGAGTGTAGAGATGAGGGGAGAACAGAGAACGGATCTGTCAGCAAGAGCATTTCTTTTTACACAATGGGGTTAGGAAAAACATTGTACAATAAAAGCAACGTTGAATATTTTATAGAGACAGCCGGGGAGAGGGACTGAACGAGCGGTGGAGAAAGAGAGGAGTCTGGAGACTTCTGAGTGGCTTAAAATGATCAAAAGAAAGTGCGGGAGGGAAGGTGGTCAAGATCGTGCAGAAAGTTGGGGAAAATTGTGCTGTATGTCAATTTTAACTTTAAAATGAAAACATCTTCAGATCCGTGATCGGCTCCTGCACATCAGCACCAGGGAAAGAGTAAAAAGTGTCAAAGAATTGGATTTAGGCAATTCATATGGAGATCAGAGAGGTGAAGGCTGACATGGAGCAGAGCCAAGCAGTGGTGTAGCAGGCAGGGGGACTAGAGGAGGTTGTCCTGGGCGCCAAATTGTAGGGACGGCGGCATTTTGCCTCTCAACACTGATATCTTTTTATGGTACAGTGAGAAAACACTAACACTATAATACATTTTTGCACTCTCTTTCCAACCCCAGATTTGTTAGGGTTCAGTTTAGGGTTTAGTTAAGACTGGGATTTGGGTTAAAACTAGAGTTAGGGCTATTGTTAAACCTAGGATTTGGTTAGCACTAGGGTTTGGGTTAAGACTAGGGTTAGGGATAGGGTATGGTAAGACCTAGAGTTTGGTTAGCAGTAGGGTTTGGGTTAAGACTAGGGTTGGGGCTAGAGTATATGGTAAGGCCTAGAGTTTGGTTAGGACTAGGGTTTTTTAGGGCTAGGGATTGGTTAGGAATATGGTGTGGTTACAACTACAATATGGATAGGACTGGAGTTTGATTAGGACTAGGGTTTAGGACTAGGGTTAGGACTAGGGTATGGTAAGCCCTAGAGTTTGGTTAGGACTAGGGTCTGTTAGGGCTAGGAATTGGTTAGGAGTATGGTGTGGTTACAACTACGATATGGATAGGACTGGAGTTTAGTTAGGACTAGGGTTTGGATTATGACTAGGTTTAGGACTTTGGTAAAGATCAGAGAGTTTTATTGTGATCAGATAGTAGAAGTGGATGGTTAGTATAGACAGAAACCAAGCAGAAATAAAAATAAAGAAGAAAGTATCCACAACAATAAATATATACCGTATATACTTGTGTTTAAGCCGACCTGAGTATAAGCTGAGGCCCCTAACTTTGCCACAAAAAACTGGGAAAACTTATTGACTCGCGTATAAGACTAGGGTGGAAAATGCAGCAGCTACTGGAAAATTTCAAAAAATAAAAATAGATACCAATAAAAGTAAAATTAATTGAGACATCAGTAGGTTAAATGTTTTTGAATGTCCATTTGAATCAGGAGCCCCATATAATGCTTCATACAGTTCATGATGGGCCCCATAAGATGCTCCATAGATTATGCCCCCATAAGATGCTCCATATATTATGCCCCCATGTGCTGCCACATAAGATGACCCATAGTTTAATAGTTTAATATAAACTTTATTGTATATCTATTAAAAAACAACAGAAGATATAGCAAAAATAATTACGCAAGACATAGTGATGATAAAAAACGAAATATAAAACAGTAATAGGTGAGGGGGTAGGGTATGTCACCCCCGGCCAGCAAATATTACATTAAAGGAAAAGTGCATCCAAAATACCAATCACAATTGTGGAGACCGTTGTCCAGGCATCATATACTTATACATTTATAATAGATACAGAAAAAAAATCATATTAAAATTAATTGATATAATTAATATGAATCATATATATAACAATAACCTGTATCTAGACAGAAATAGATGTCTTATAGAAGTTAGCAAAATGCCAGTTATTTTCATTTAATTGACTTTAAAGAAAGTGCATAGTGCATGGCACAATAGAAAAATCATTTCCATGGAATAAGCAACAGTCCCCACAACAGATAAAGGTGAGAGGCAATACAAAAGTCAATTCATGATGATAATAATCAGATACCAACCACGGCGGCGCACGCTGCCCCCTCACAGCACGCCAACGCGCGTTTCGCTCTCGCTACTTCAAGGAATTTATCATTGACTTTTTTTTGCTTCTCACATTTACCTGTTGCATTATGGTGTTCACATCATAGACTCATTTATCCTTATATGTGGGATTTCTTTTCTATATAGGTTTTTGTTAGAAACCAAGCAGAGCCTAAAGAAGACTAGAACAAGTAGACACCATCACTGCACCTGTATAAGCTGTAGAAAGTCAAGGGCAAGGCAAAAGCTCGAAGCTGAGAGACAGAGAAGCAGATCAGGTGCTCAATGAGGATGATAAACAGTTATTGTGTCAGAAAATAGGGTAAAAATAATATAGTAAGTGCAGCAAGTCTTCCTCCCGTCCTCTCATCATTCATCGTTACCACCATCCTCAAAATGATCGCAACCATCAGCATCATCATCATTGTCATAACCACCTCCCTCGTCATCACCATTTTCTCGTCCTGTTACGTGATGTCCTCATCTCGGAACCTATGCTAGGTCTGAGGAACTTCCATAGGGGTTGTGATCTCCACATCTCCAGGAGCAGGTTATGACTCTGGACCATTATTGGAGGTGAGGCCTCCAGCTTGTTCCTCTGCAGAGGAGCATCAACCACCTGAGTGTCACAAATGAAGGAGAAGGCTTCCATGGGGAACAGAAATACAGAGGCCAAAGGATCTGTGCTGTAGAATTAGTGGTGGAGAGACGTTCTGAAGATTGGGTCCAGTCTGCTCTGCAGATAACAACACTATGTGTCAACAAGATCTGTTGTTTTTTCAGCATTAAGAAAGGAATTCACCGAGAGGAAGAAGAAGATATAAAGACCCTTCTCCAGACTGCCGGAAGCCTCACAGGTAAGAAACCTAGGCTGAAGTCTCCTGAATACTTGATCTGGATCTTGGCAGCCATCTGGAGACCAAGACATGTTATGTGATAGATAGATAGATAGATAGATAGATAGATAGATAGATAGATAGATAATAGAAAGATAGATCGATAATACTGTAGATAGATAGATAGATGATTGATAGATAGATGATAGCTATCTAATATAAAGAGAGATAATAGATAATACATACATACAGTAGATATAGATAGACAGATAGATCAATAGATAATAGTATCCTGTAATCATTGTTTAATATTCTTCTGCTCCTCAGGGACATTTCCGATTGTCGTCCTCACATACAAGACTTACGGCAGACTGACACAAATTGAGGGCACGTTCCGGAACATGGGGGTGGAAAGGATCTTTGCGCTGGAGAATTACACCCTGGAGGATAACTGCAGATCACGAGGAAGACATGAAGCCATCTTAAATCTTTTATTTGAAGTTATCAAACAAGTTAGGTTTTCTCTACAGAATCCACGAGATCGAATTCAGGAAGTGAAAGACAGAAAACAGTTCATCCAAAGGATCATATGTGACATGGACCAAAGGATCATATGTGACATGGACAGGTGGGACCAAGTCATCGTGGACAGGCAGCGTCGGACTGACATAGTCAGGTGGGAAAAGGCCGACACGGATAGGCAGGATCAAGTTGACATGGACAGATGTGAATGGGCTGACAGGTTTAACCATCATGACATGGACAGGCAGGACCAAGTCAACATCAACAAGAAAGACCAGGCTGACATGGAACATCGGAAATGGGCTTACATGGATGGGTGGGGCCATTCCGTCAAGGATGGATGGAACCATGCCAAATTGGACAGGTGGGAGCAGGCTGACATGGACAGGCAAAATTGGGCTGACATTGACAGGCGGGAACAAGCTGACATGGATAGGTTGGGTTGGGTCCCCATGGACAGGCAGGACCAATCTGAAGTGACATGGTGGGACCATTCTAAAATGGACAGGTGGGACCAAGCCAACATGGACAGGCATGACCAAGTTGATGTTGACAGGTGGGACAAGGCTGACATGCATAGAGAGGACCAGGTTGACATGGATAACTGGGACCAGGTCGATATGGACAGGGAGGAGGACAGGAGACATTACGAAGAAGAACTAAAAAATTTATCAGCGAAATATGAGCTTCAGAGACAATGCGACCAACGAAGATACGAGGCTGAGATGAGGGAATATCAGCGGATGATACAAGAACTGAAGAAGAAATCTCACTGTGTCCTGCAGTGAAGATGCGGCAGAGTGATGTCCTCATGAATGACACGTCCACCCATCTGTGGCAACCTCTCTATAATCCCATATATGCAGATTCCTTCCCCCCAGACATACCAGCCAGTTTTTATTTCCCAGGAGAACAAACGGTTTCACATATTGATATCCATGGTGGACTGTTGGGCTCAAGGTCAATGCTCTCCATCTTTTATTTCACATGTTCTCACTCTTTTTATGTTGTAGTAAATGGAGGGGAAGGAAGAGGTTAAAAATTAGATATACATTATGTAAAGAGAGTTCTTATTTTTAGCCTCTTCCCCGGCATCTATTATCTAAAAATACGTCCCGTATTCTCTCCGGAGATCTGCCGTGGCTTGGCCTCCACCTCCCTGATCTTCTGGTACTGTGGACCATGTGGTCATGCGGGGAGCTGTGCTGTGCACATGATTGACAGGCAGCTAACATTGCAAGTCTCAGTGCCCAGGACAAGGGAGTACATTATGGATAGATTACGGATAAATTATTCATTTTTAATTCTTCTAAAGAACCCAGCAAAATGACGTCCAAATGTGAAATTTTGGTGAATTTTGTAACAAATTTAAGTCACTGATCTCTAGTATAACACAATGTTTACCTGATGCCATCTACAGTACACAACTCTCCTAAATAAAGCCTTTCTAGTGTTTGTTCCTTTGACATCTTCCTGTCCATATTAGAGTTCATGTGTCACGCACAGTGTAGGAAAGACTAAGTGCAACACGAAGGGAGGAGGGTAAGGGAACCCCACACTATGGAAGGGGGAAGTGGAGACCCCCTATTCAGATCTAACATCACCCTTTCTGCCCTATGTGTCCCTATATAGGTTTCACACCTATCGCCAAGCAGGATACCTAACCCCTGTGTGACCCTGGCGATAAGCCCTGCATATGGAAGGACAGGATATACACTAATCAATCCCAACTACCACTAAAAACAAATGGAATACACAAACGTGGGGGACACTTATCTTGAGTAGATACAGAGAGAAACAAAGTCGTCTTTCAAACACGAAAGAGGAAGAAAGCTGACTGCTATAGCTCCAAGCCTCAACAGAGAAATGGAAATATCACTGGCATCTCCCAGCAGCAAGCTGGGAGTTATAAACACCCTGGTCCAGGTGTGTAAACTAGAGCCACGGAAGGTTGCCACTGGCTCCCAAAGTCAGAATGACCAGGAAGGAGTCTGCAAAGCCAACTGCTGAGACCTTCTGCAGCTAGATGCAATGCAACTGTCTGCAGTCTCTGACACACCATGACACCATGTTCCAGATGTTCTTGGTTGGTCTCCTCCCTCCATATCGAAAGCCTCTACCTTCTCATGAACCAGTATTAGGTCCACCTGCGATCCCACCCACTCTACCAAATAGACACAAGTCTTCACATCGAGCAGAACCTTCCATTCCTTTGGCCATCTGTGGGGTGGTTGATCTTGGTGTAGTTTTGTGATCGGCTTCTCCGCGCCCTTCACCGGCTTTCCACTTTCATGATTCTGTCTATACATTGAAAAATATTCTCCTGAATCTTCTCACCAAAGTCCATTAATACATATATATAGGTGCAGTGGCTTGCAAAAGTATTCACCCATTTGTCATTTTTCGTGTTTTGCTACCTCACAACCAGGAATATTACTGTTTTTTTTAGATTTTGCATCAGTTCATGCAGAGAACATGCCGACACCTGTGAACGTTTGGTTTTCTTTTTATTGTGAAGAAAACAAATAGGACAAAATAACTGGAAAGTTCAGTGTGCAAAACTATTCACCCCCCTAAAGTCAGTACTTTGTAGAGCCTCTTTTTCCAGTAATTACAGCTCCAAGTCACTTTGGATAAGTCTTGCTACTGGGATTTTTGCCCATTCCTCAAGGTAGAACTTAGTTACATAGTTTCATAGGTTGAAAAAAGACCCCGGCCCATCAAGATCAACCTTCCTCCACCAATTGTATCTTTTGTCACTAAATGATCTCTAACGCTCCATGTTCTGTGTATCAAGGAAATCATCCAGCCCTTGTATAAAAGATGCTATAGAGTCGGCCATTACTGCCTCTTTTGGTCGGTGTGGAGATACGGGGGTCAAGACTGCATGGACCAGGGCTCATACCACTGATCGCCCGCTCTCTCTCCGTGCCATGGGCAGAACATTAAGATAACCCAGGGTGAGGGTAAAACAGTGTGGAAATGATTTATTGAACCATCAACACACAATAGAAAACAAAGCAGTCCCAGCAAATACCCAAGATGGTGCACATTACAGACTCACCCTTCCGCTGACTCTCCTGGATTAGAGCTGCCTCCAGTGTCGCACACCCCCACCAATGGCTCCCTGCTTTTGGTGGGCCCCCACAGAGAAGAGGCAATGTCAAGCTTAGGAAGCTAACCGAGAGCAGTGAGATACGTGGGCCAGGTGACCCGATTGTCCCAACCTGGATTCTTTAAGACGTCTCTGGGGTTTCACTGATGGTCAGTGAAGCAGATCTGTGTTCTTCCAGCTGGGGCCGTGGTCCCCTAAACTGAGATCCTGAAGAGTCACCTGGACCAGAGAAAAAGTCTCTTTATATAGTTCACAACTGTCCTTCAACCAGAATCCAGAGGTCAGAGAGAGATGTGAATGAGGACAACCTGCATTGTTCCATTATGTAGTCCATTTGCGTAGATTTTCCTCCTTTGTTTGGGAATGCCAACAAACCGACTAGCACGAACAATGTATGTAATCAGCATATCAGCTCAGGACATATCACTGTTCAGTGGCCATGCATTACTATTTTGCAATAACAGAAAATAAACTGTAGGAGATAATATTAGAGGTAAATATTCGTCCTACAAGTAGAGTCAATACTTCAGACATCAGGTTATGATTCTCAGCAAACTCAATTTACATAATTATGACGAAAAGTTGTGTCGTCACAGTCGGCATTCCACAGTCTGACTGCTCCATCTGTAAAGAACACCTTCCTATTTAGCGGTTGGAATCGCCTTTCTTCCCCCCATAATGAGTGCTCCCCGGTCCTTAGTATGGTCTTTGGAAGGAATAAGTCCTGTGCCGTCCTCTGTGCTGACCACACATATATTTATACATATAAGTGAGATCTCCTCTGAGGCGTCTTTTTCCTAAGCTAAAGAAGCCGAACTTTTCCAACCTTTCATGATATGAGAGGCCTCCATCCCGTGTAATATAGGAGAGGCCTCCATTCTGTGTAATATAGGAGAGGCCTCCATCCCGTGTAATATAGGAGAGGCCTCCATTCTGTGTAATATAGGAGAGGCCTCCATCCCATGTAATATAGGAGAGGCCTCCATCCCGTGTAATATAGGAGAGGCCTCCATCCCGTGTAATATAGGAGAGGCCTCCATCCCGTGTAATATATGAGAGGCCTCCATTCTGTGTAATATAGGAGAGGCCTCCATCCCGTGTAATATAGGAGAGGCCTCCATCCCGTGTAATATAGGAGAGGCCTCCATCCCATGTAATATAGGAGAGGTCTCATACTGTGTAATATAGGAGAGGCCTCCATCCCGTGTAATATAGGAGAGGCCTCCATCCCGTGTAATATAGGAGAGGCCTCCATCCTGTGTAATATAAGAGAGGCCTCCATCCCGTGTAATATAGGAGAGGCCTCCATCCTGTGTAATATAGGAGAGGCATCCATCCCGTGTAATATAGGAGAGGCCTCCATCCTGTGTAATATAGGAGAGGCATCCATCCCGTGTAATATAGGAGAGGCATCCACCCCGTGTAATATAGAAGTCTCATACTGTGTAATATAGGAGAGGCCTCCATCCCGTGTAATATAGGAGAGGTCTCATACTGTGTAATATAGGAGAGGCCTCCATCCCGTGTAATGTAGAGGAGAGGCCTTCATCCCGTGTAATGTAGAGGAGAGGCCTCCATCCCGTGTAATATAGGAGAGTAGAGATGAGCGACTTTCCCTTTTTTCGGGTCGAGTCGGGTTCGGACCACCCGACTTTCGCAAAAATCGAGTCGAACGCAATCTGCCAATTATCGTGAAAAGTCGAAGGCTGACAGAAATGTAGGGTCCTAGCAGGTTCGCAGGATGCAGTGACAAGACACGAGACTGAGTGTGGTTTGTGGAATAAACTTTTATAAACTGTAGCTGCGGGGCTATATTGAGCTAACAACAAATGTAAACAACAATCAGTCCACGCAGGGACTCAACAACCCTAACAACACTTTTCTTATGGTGCATGCGACTAACCCGGTTTGACCCGGTTGCTATAGGCAACGTATGACCAAACTGGGGCGTCCTTATCTCATATAGTACACTTATCTTTCCAGGGGTCTGTCCGGATCACAGGCGTGGCTGCGTAGAGATCGCTGATGTGGCTGCCTTGACGCCTCGATATTCCGGGGTGAAACTGGGCTCAACAGACCCTTGAAAAAGCGATGACAGTGGGGCGCAACAGGCCCTGAAGAAACGATGACGGTAGGGTGCAGCAGGCCCTGAAGAAACGATGACGGTGGGGCGCAACAGGCCCTGAAGAAACGATGATGGTGGGGCGCAACAGGCCCTGAAGAAAACGATGACAGTGGGGCGCAACAGGCCCTGAAGAAACGATGATGGTGGGGCGCAACAGGCCCTGAAGAAAACGATGACAGTGGGGCGCAACAGGCCCTGAAGAAACGACGACGGTGGGGCGCAACAGGCCCTGAAGAAACGATGACGGTGGGGTGAAGCAGGCCCTGAAGAAACGATGACGGTGGGGTGAAGCAGGCCCTGAAGAAACGATGATGGTGGGGCGCAGCAGGCCCTGAAGACACTGTGCCGATGGGCACAACAGGCGTCCCCTTGCGACTCTTGTCTCACAGCAGAGTCATGACGCAGTCTCTAAATATACCCGTTCACCAACCTCTGCTCAGGGTCCCTTAGCAAACTGGACGGGGGCCCTACTGCCGCCTGTAGTGAGGTGGTGCCCCCTGGGGCAGGTGATGACAGGGCCGCAGCTGTGGGAGAAGGCAGGGGGGCAGTGTCCTGACCGCTGTAAAGGAATGGTCTGTCGTCGCAGCGGTCAGTGGAGGTCGTGGACTTGTCACAGCAGGGAGGGAAACAGCGGGGGCGGCTGTATGCGTCCGTATGAGGGGAGCGGCCGCCGGTGCAAGTCTCTCACGTGTCACTAGTCGGTGAGTCCGCAGCTTTCCTTTCACAGGCCCCTGTCGGTCTCTCCACAACACAACGTCTGCTCCCTCGGTCCTCTCTCTCTCACACGGTTTCCTGTCTGTTGTCCGGCTCCCTGTCAACTGCCTCTTCAGTGCGCCCCCGGCTCCTTTTAAGCTTGCCCCGCCCCCTGTTTCCCTGACAACTTCAGTCAAGTCTTTTCTTTTAAGGTCCTCCCAGCATCGTTCCCTCTTGCTGTGGGGGGGGGTAGGGCTGGCTCCAGATTTTCGTGGGCCCTGGGCCAAAGAGCGTCACTGGGCTCCTTTAACACATGACACAATTCATGATGCTCCGATACGGAAGAGAAATAGCGGTATAGTACAATGAAAAATACTTCACTTCTTACATCTCATGACTGATATCCATTTTAAATTCTCCAATAGCTCCAAAAAAGGACAGTATATAACTCCATACAGTATTATGGCCACCGCATAGTGCGCTATACTGAGTAGTGAGGCCCATCTATTTCTCCATACAGAATCATTGGTCCCATATAATGTTCGATACAGTATATGATGAGCTCCACATAATGCTACAGTATATGTTGGTCCCATGGATGAAGCTCCACTGTCTTATGGGCCCAAATAATGCTCCATATATAATGGGCCCCATTTCTAATGCTCTAGTGTATAATGGGCCCTGTAAATGCTGCTCCAGTGTCTGATGTCCACCTTTGGAATGCTCCAGCATATGATGGGCCTCACGGATGATGCTCTAGTGTACGATTGGTCCAAATAATGCTACATATATAATCTCCCCCATTTACAATGCTCTAGTATATGATGGGCCCCATGGATGATGCTCCAGTGTCTTATGCGCCCAAATAATGCTCCATATATAATGGGCCCCATTTCTAATGCTCTAGTGTATAATGGGCCCTGTAAATGCTGCTCCAGTGTCTGATGTCCACCTTTGGAATGCTCCAGTGTATGGTGGGCCCCATATATCATTCTCCAGAGTATAGTGCTCCCCAAAAATTGCTCCCAACCTTTAAAACAATTAAATAAGTCTCCTCGCTAGGGAATCCCTGTACTCTGGACTCCTCATCGTCCCCATCTTCCATCTCTCTGCACTTGGACTGTTTAGGCAGAGGGCGTACAGACGTGATGTCATCACGCTCTCTGATCAGAAAGTCACTGTCAGGAAACGCGGAAGACGTCATGGCGGTGGAGCAGGGAGAGGTAAGTATTTCAACTTTGCAAGTGCTGTGATCCTGAGCAAGCAGGGGGGGCCCACTCGTTGGCGACGGCACTGGCACAGGGCCCCTCATAGTACAGCGGTGTGTCTGACAATGGGTGGGGGTGGGCCCGGTGTGTCTGACAACGGGTGGGGGTGGCCCCCCCACCGGCAGAGACACTTTTGCATACTACCACCGGCAGAGACACTGTTGCATACTATGAGGGGCCCTGTGCCAGTGCCTTCGCCCATGAGTATGCCCCCCCACCTGCTCAAGGAACCTGCACTTTCAGCTGCACCTTCCCTTTTGTCACCGTGTAAGGTGGTATAGTATGCGGGAAGGGGAACCTGAGTTTCATCAGGGTCAGATTCTGGCTGTGTAGAGTGCGAGGGGAATGTAGTGGTCAGGGTCAATGTACCAGCAGAATCATCTAGCAGTGGCTGGGCATCAGTGCACTTGTGTCGCCCCCAGGAGTACGGTCGCCACATTGGAATTATCTTCCTCCTAGGGAGTGTGATGTCATGCTTGGGAGCAACAAAGGATCTCTCTAGAAGTTAAACCAACACACAACACATTTCCCACTCAAGGCCAGCAGGGAGACCTCTGAACCTGACTGCTGAGGAGCTGCTCTCTGTGGTCGGGAGGAGGTAAGTAAGGGCAGTCTGTGAAGGGAAGGAGAAGTGTGTGGACGTGAGAAGGGGAGCTGGAGGATGAGCAGAGTTAAAGCTCACTCCTAGCTGGAGCGCATGGTCCGGATTCCGGTCTCTGAGTTTGTAGGGACACTGACGGTCCTGCAGCAGAAACCGGAGGAAGTATCAGCTGTAAATGCTCTGTTCCCAACTAAGGCTCGAAGGCCCCAGCAGCGACATGTGGGAGCCAGAAGGAAAAGGCTACGGCTGCCTGCCATACGAGAAAGTTCCAAAAGAGAGTCAACAGGGGGAACTTCAGTGAACTCAGTACTGCGAGTACCTCAGATAAGCGCTACAACGGAGGCCACACTACCTATCTGCAGAGAGAGAATTCCTAATTTGCTTCCAGGCTGACCAACTCCTTCTCCATCTGTACTCTGGGTCCTGGACGGCACTTACCAAGTACAGGTAAAGGAACTGCATGACTGTGTCTGTCATCTTTCTCCTGCGCCTGGCGCATGGCTCTGCTACATCCTGCACTGCACACCATCTACCAACTCTTTCATCTGCCCTGCGACTACGGCCCTACCTGTGCAGGGCTTCTACATCTTAGCTGCACCACAACATCTGTCCCAGAGAAGCGACACTGCAGCGCTGGTCAATCTGATCAGAAACCACAGGTGGTGTCACGTATCATTCACCTGGCGACCCACTCTCCATGTCAGATTCATCTTGGACTGGGGAATTCACGATTTTACTTGATAACCCAAGCATGGTATGTGAGAAAGAGCTATATGGACTAATGTGAAGTGTGGCCTGCTGCATCATTCATTTTTGGTGGGGGTGAAGGACACAAGGAAAGGGGTTCTTCCTGACCAGGAGCCAGCACTTGACGACTCAGTGCTTGCATTTTTTGAAACTTCAGAAGAGGAGGGCATATTAGCTGGAGTCTGTTTCGGCAATGTAAGCCAAAACCAGTTCCTGATGCTCCGGCTTTAAAAGCGGTTAACCTACTCCCAGAAAAGGTAGCCTTCCAGGCCTTCCGGAGCCAGACCATGATGCAGGCTCAACACCTCCTGCCTTAGCTGCTATTGTGCTTTTGCCACTACCAGCAGATGCACCACCACCTTTTGTACCAGCTGGCCCCCCCACGCCCACGTCCGCGGCCTCTTCCACCATACTTCCAAATTTTGGAGAAAATGTACCCAAAATATCATCAGATATATGGTACTGTATGAGAAGCGTACAGCTGTATACAGTCAAAGGATAATTGTAAATCTCCGTATATATTTCATGAGTCACACAGAGACGCTCACAGGCTCAGCATGGATTAGACAAGAATATAAAAAGTAGAAAAAGGGTACAATATCATCAGGTAGCAGGTATATATAGTAAAGTTTAAACATTCTAAATCTCCGTAAATATTTCAGGAGGCAGACACAGACACTCTCAGGCTCAGTATGGATTACAACACAATATAAAAAGCCATAAAACGGTAATGGATCTGAAGCGTACAGCTGTACACAGTGTAGGGGTCATTGTCAATCTCAGTATTTATTTCCAGAGTCAGAAACAGACTCTCACTTGGTCAGTTTGGATTAGACCAGAATATAAAAAGCAGTAAATGGGTAATGTATCACAAGCGTAGAGCTGTATACAGTGTTGGGGTAATTTTTAAATCTACATATAAATTACCGGAGTAACCCACAGACTCTCACACACTCAGGATGGATCACACCACAATATAAAAAGAAGATCTGCAAGAAATAATGACACATGTGGGCCAATGTTCCAGGTGTCAATGATACACTTAGAGAGGTGAGTGGAGGAGGACTTTCTGGCAGAAAGGGTACAGTATCACCAGATGCCAGGAATATATAGCATAGTTTAAACATTAAAAATGTACATCTATATATCAGGAGTAGTGTTGAGCCACCCCGCTAGTGTTCGAGTTTGGCTCGGTTTGTCGAACAGGAGACAAGTTCATCGAATGTTCGTCGATCGTTCGACAAACACCGTCGAACCCCATTGAAAACAATGGCAGGCAAACACATACAAACACATAGAAAACACATACAAAACACCTTAAAAGGTGTCCCAAACCAGACAAAATGCTCAGAAGACACAAATAACATATGGAAAAGGGCAACTACATATAGAAAAGAGGTGGAGGAGTAAAAGGAGGAGGAGGAGACACAGATATAGGCTTGTCATGCCCTTATAAAGTCAAAAAAGGCTGGAATCAAAATCTAAAATAAAAAAATTCTAAAATTCTAAAATCGAAGACGATCATATACCGTCGGACTTCCCACCATAAATTATGCCAACTGCCGATTGGGCGGCATTATTCCCACGACCCTCCAAACGTCCATGAAGGCAAAGTGTTTGGTTTCCGGCAGTATGATTGCAAAGCTGAACCTTAAAGGAATGTCCAGAAGGGCACCACCAGGAGTGGAGCCTGCAGCTTAATTAGACTCCACACGGGCAACCTCAACCATGCCAGCCAGGGGAAGGATGGACCGATTGCAAGCTTTCTCGATTCTGTGGGTGGTGGTGCATGGCCGTTTTTAGTTGTGCTAGCGATTTGTCAGCTTAGTTCCGTTAACGAACGAGACTCCGGCATGACCCCACGGTCCGCGTCCAGCTCACTGGAGGGACACACAAGGCTCTGGCATGCAAGATCGAGCAATAACAGGTCTGTCATGCCCTTACATGTCTGGGGCTGCTTGCGCGCTACACTGAAAGGACCAGCGTGTGTCGCTTACAGGTGCGGATAACCTACTGAACCCCATTAGTGATGGGGATCTGGGATTCCAATTCTTCCCCGCAAATGAGGATTTCCCAGTAAGTGCAGGTCAACCGGAATTCCGGAATTAGGCCTAACTGGCATTCCAGAAAGAATGTGAAAAAATTAAGTGTACAAACCACAGGTGCTGTAGCTTGCTTAACAGCTGGGCTCCTCTGCTGAGTAGCACACAGTTCTTACATAAACAGGCAGCATAGCTTGGTTCATGGGTGGGCAACTCTGCTGAGTAGCAGACAGTGCTTACATAAACAGGCGGCACAGCTTGGTTCACGGGTGGGCTCCTCTAATGAGTAGTAGACACAGGTACTAGGCCAAAAGTATTGACTGGGCTAAATGGAGTTAAAAAATGGTTCTTACATAAACAGGCAGCTCAGCTTGGTTCACGGGTGGGCTCCTCTGATGAGTAGTAGACACAGGTACTAGGCCCAAAGCATTAACTGGGCTAAATGCAGTCAAAAACTGGTTCTTTCATAAACAGGCGGCATAGCTAGGTTCACTGGTGGGCTCCTCTAATGAGTAGTAGACACAGGTACTAGGCCCAAAGTATTGACTGGGCTAAATGGAGTTAAAAAATGGTTCTTACATAAACAGGCAGCTCAGCTTGGTTCACGGGTGGGCTCCTCTGATGAGTAGTAGACACAGGTACTAGGCCCAAAGCATTAACTGGGCTAAATGTGCAGTCAAAAACTGGTTCTTTCATAAACAGGCGGCATAGCTAGGTTCACTGGTGGGCTCCTCTGCTGAGTAGCAGACAGTGCTACAAGGCTCAAAAGGATTTTCTGGACAAGTTGCGGTAAAAAATTATTAGACATACACACAGTGTAGCTCCTTGACAGGTGCACTACACCGCTGGCTACCAGACACCGCTACTATGCCATGAAACTATTAACATTGAAAACCATTATTAATGTGAAAATAAAGTTACCGTTCTCGAATGGAACCTCGAACAGCCAAAATTTAAGCAAAGTGTTCAAGTTCGACGAACGGCTCGAACACCGCCGAAAACGGCTCGAATTTGAACTTGGCGAACAGTTCGACTCGAACACAACTCATCTCTAATCAGGAGGCAGACTCAGACGGAGTCCAGTATGGATTCGACAAGATTGTAGAAAGTTGAGAAAGGGTACAGTATCACCGGATACCAGGTATATATAGCACTGCATCTCATTGTGAGTCGACGTCCATAACAAATGGAAGCCATTGATCATCTGAAGATAGAGCCCAGCAGGACAGGGCATAGCTACATCTTAACCATCATCTATCAGTTCACCAAATTTGTATTGGCAGTCCCAGTGAAGGATTTAGCAGCCCAGACTACACAGCGGAGGAGCAGGGAGAGGTAAGTATTGCAAGTGCTGGGGCCCTGAGCAAGCAGGGAGAGCCCACTCGTGGGCGGCAGTACTGGCACAGGGCCCCTCATAGTACGCCGGTGTGTCTGACGGTGGGTGTGCACCCCCACCGTCAGAGACACTTGATTGTACTATGAGGGACCCTATGCCAGTGCCGTCGCCTAAGAGTGGACCCACCCACCTGTCCAGGGCAACGGCACTCACACGGGTGCGTGCGCCAGGTGGTGTCCCCATCCCTGTGGGGGTAGGCAGCCAATTTAGGGAGGTTGAAAAAAATGGCATATGTTGATGTTAGACATTCAGCAGCTGCAAATGGAGGAATTGTAGAAGTCCGAGGAAGAGGAGGACAAAAGCTAGCCATTTTTCTGGCATCCTATGTGTCAGCAGGGGAAGATGGGGCGAAATCCTTTGAAACCCATGCATGGTTCATTTTAATGAAGGTTAGATCATCATCATTTTGGGTCGACAGACGGGTCCTTTTTGCTGTCCAGCAGCACTGAAGACTCTTTCGGATAGCACACTAGCAGCAGGGCAAGCGAGCTCCTGTAAGGCATATTGTGCCAATTCAGCAGGCCAGGTGTCCTGTTTACAGGCCCAATAGTCAAATGGGAATGACCGGTGAGGGAGAACATCAATATGGGAGAAGTAGTTTGTAACCATAGTTGAAAAACTGCTGTCTCCTGTCACTTTCAATCAATGCAGAATTAACAGTCATGTGAGCAGTACTTGAAAAATCAGTCCACAACATGGTCATGAAACCCCTGTCTCCAACGCCACTTCTGCTGTGTGCACCACGAACACCGCTTCCATGTTGCGCCCTACGGCTCGTGGGAGAACCATCACCACTGCTGTGTGCTGGGAATGCCTCAACCAACCGGTTTACCAGAGTTGCTTGTTTGTTAGCCAATATTAGCTCTAGGTTCTCCTGTGGCATGATGTTTTGTAATTTGCCTTTATAGCGTGGATCCAGGATGCTGGCCAACCAGTAGTCGTCATCGTTCATCATTTTGGCAATGCGTGGGTCCCTTTTTAGGATCTGCAAGGCATAATCTGACATGTGGGCCAATGTTCCAGGTGTCAATGATGCACTGCGAGTGCTGGGTGGAGGAGCACTTTCTGGCAAATCCACATCCCTCCAGTCACGCACAAACCCTGTACCTGACCTTGCCACGCCAACATTTTCACTTGCCCCCTGAGAAGCATCCTCCTCCCCTAAATAATCATCCCCATCATCATCCTCCTCCTCCTCTTCTTCCTCCACCTCGTCCAGGAGAGGTCCCTGAGCAGACAATGGCTGACTGTCATCAAGGATTCCCTCCTCCTCTTCCTCCTCATCAACATTGGCTGCAGACGCCTGCTCCTTAAGGTGCGTCAAAGTTTGCATGAGCAGACGCATAAGTGGGATGCTCATGCTTAGGATGGCGTCGTCTGCGCTTACCAGCCGTGTGCATTCCTCAAAACACTGAAGGACTTTACAGAGGTCTTTCAGCTTCGACCACTGCACACCTGTCAACTCCATGTCTGCTCTCAAACTGCCTCCCCGTGTATCCTCCCACAAATGCATTACGGCCTGCCTCTGCTCGCACAGCCGCTCCACCATGTGCAGGGTGGAGTTCCACCTTGTTGCAACGTCGATAATTAGGCGGAGCTTAGGAAGGTGGAGCAATCGCTGCAGCTTTTGCATACAACTGGAGTGTACAGGCGACCGGCGGATGTGCGCGCACAGTCTTCGCACCTTCTGGAGCAGGGCTGTTAACTCTGGATAATTATTGAGGAAGCACTGCACCACCAGGTTCAAGGTGTGAGCCAAGCAAGGTATGTGGCTGAGTTTTGAAAGGGCTATGGCTGCCACAAAATTACGGCCGTTATCACTAACTACCTTGCCTGCCTCAAAGTGTAGACTGCCCAGCCATGACTTAGTTTGTCACTGCAAGTAGTCGGCCAGCACCTCGGCGGTGTGTCTGTTGTCGCCCAAACACATCATCTGCAACACAGCCTGCTGACACTTACCACTAGCTGTTCGATAGGGGGACACATCGTGTGCAACACTGGCAGCTGCGGATGGAGTGCTCGTACGACTGCGCTCTGTGGACGAGCTTTCGCTTCTGGAGGAGGAGGAGGGTGGAACGCCTACAGCCAACTGTTTCCTATACCGTGGGCTAGGCAGCACTGTCCCACCACCGCTGTCCCCAGTGGACCCTGCATCCACCACATTAAGAGTAAACACCTCATGAAATACATTACACCAACAAAGTCTGAAAAACTATCAAAGGTGTACTATTGAGAACACAAAACAAACTGCGACCAAAGATTCCAATACTATATAAATATATGCAAATATCAAGGCTTTATTAAATACAAGGGTATCTGGAGGGGAAAAGGGTCCACCAAATTACACATGTTAAAAGGGAAGTTCACCGGACATCTGGATGGTCATCATATTAATATGCACATACATATATCCATTCTTAGGAAACCACAAATAGGATAATATTCATCTAATCAAAGAATAAATTACACATATCCCATATGGCCTGAGATGAACTAAGAAGGCATGTAAAACCCGCATAGATAATTAATCATGCTAATGTAATATTACCAGATTATTGAGCGGGAGTATGTCCAGGAACGTCCACCCCAAACGCGCGTTTCGGCAGAATGCGCCTTTCTCAAGGGATCCACCACATTAACCCAATGCGCAGTGATGGAAACGTAACGGCCCTGGCCATGCATCTGTTGTGAGGTGCGCCTTTCCACTCACTGATTGCTTGAGTGCATGGACAATGCGGTCTTTCACATGAAGGTAGAGGGCTGGGATGGCTTTGCGAGAAAAGAAATGGCGACTGGGTAGGTCATAGCATGGTACTGTGTAGGCCATGAGCCCGCGGAAAGCTTCACTTTCAACCAACCGGTAGGTCGTCATCTCTAACGAGATTAGTTTGGCAATATGGGCGTTCAAACCCAGTGTACGCGGATGAGAGGATGAGTACTTTTTTGTCCTACTCAGAGTCTCTGGTAGGGTGAGCTGGACTTGAGAGCTGCATATGGTGGAACTAGTGGTGGACATGGCAGACTGAGAGAGGGTTGATGATGGTGATGGAGTTGGTGTTCTTGCTGATGGCCTAGATTCAGTCTTTCGTAGCAATAACATTGTGATTCCCTGACTGCTTTGGCCTTGCGACGACACCTCAACATTTGCTGCTGGTGGTGTGCTAACCGGTGGGCTTACAGTGGGGGAAGCGATGTAGCGTTGCTGACTACCTTCATTCGGAGCAGGTGCACATGTGGCACTTGAGGTTTGGTAGTCTGTCCACGCTTGCAAGTGCATGGTGGTTAAATGTCTAAGCATGCAACTGGTATTAAAATTTTTCAGATTTTTCCCTCGGCTAAAGGTCTTTGCGCACTTCTTACAGATAACTTTTGCCTGATCATGAGGATTTTGTTCAAAAAAGTGCCACACTGCACTCTTCCTACTAGGGAAGATATTTTGCGGCCTAGCACGCTGTGCTAATTTGACCGTCTGGCCAAGCTGTCCTGCAACTCTTTTGATGTTTGGAACCTGTCTTTGGAATGCTCCGGGCCTGCCAGATAACAGCTGTTGCGATGTCGATGTCTGCTGTGGATGCTCCTCTTCTGAGCTATTGGCAGCGGCACCCTCTTCCCCCAATGGATGCCAATCTGGGTCAACAACTGGGTCATCCATCACCTCCTCTTCAATTACATGTGCACCTTCCTCTGTGTCACCGTGTAAGGTGTACAAAACCTACAAAAGACAAAATGAAAAAAACCTGCTATAATTAAATAAGTAAAAAGCAAAAGTGCATTTAAATCATACAGAATTCTTAGTAATACTGTATTTGATCAAACATAACATAAAAGCCGTCCCACCATCGACAAGGTGACTCTGTGGTCGGGGCGGTCCTACACTGTCTAGTATTAATAACCTTATCATGTGTCAAAGTTGACGTCTGTGTGAATTAGGGCAGGCAAGGATCGGGTCCCAACCAGTGGACACCAGTCAGGGGAAGCCTTTAAAAACAATTACAGCAGGTTTTTTCATTTTGTCTTTTGTAGGTTTTGTCTGCTTTTTGGCCATGTGAACATGCATTTATATGCTGCATGTGTACCAACTCAAACCAAGCTCAATTCTTGTGTTTTTTCTTTGTATTTTTGCATTCTGTGCAAGCTGGGGTGCGGCCTCCCTCTCCTGAGCTGGAAATTGTATTTAAAGGCTTCCCCTGACTGGTGTAGCACACAGTTCTTACATAAACAGGCGGCACAGCTTGGTTCACGGGTGGGGTCCTCTGATGAGTAGTAGACACAGGTACTAGGCCCAAAGCATTAACTGGGCTAAATGTGCAGTCAAAAACTGGTTCTTTCATAAACAGGCGGCATAGCTTGGTTCACGGGTGGGCTCCTCTAATGAGTAGTAGACACAGGTACTAGGCCAAAAGTATTGACTGGGCTAAATGGAGTTAAAAAATGGTTCTTACATAAACAGGCAGCTCAGCTTGGTTCACGGGTGGGGTCCTCTGATGAGTAGTAGACACAGGTACTAGGCCCAAAGCATTAACTGGGCTAAATGTGCAGTCAAAAACTGGTTCTTTCATAAACAGGCGGCATAGCTAGGTTCACTGGTGGGCTCCTCTGCTGAGTAGCAGACAGTGCTACAAGGCTCAAAAGGATTTTCTGGACAAGTTGCGGTAAAAAATTATTAGACATACACACAGTGTAGCTCCTTGACAGGTGCACTACACCGCTGGCTACCAGACACCGCTACTATGCCATGAAACTATTAACATTGAAAACCATTATTAATGTGAAAATAAAGTTACCGTTCTCGAATGGAACCTCGAACAGCCAAAATTTAAGCAAAGTGTTCAAGTTCGACGAACGGCTCGAACACCGCCGAAAACGGCTCGAATTTGAACTTGGCGAACAGTTCGACTCGAACACAACTCATCTCTAATCAGGAGGCAGACTCAGACGGTCTCAGGCCCAGTATGGATTCGACAAGATTGTAGAAAGTTGAGAAAGGGTACAGTATCACCGGATACCAGGTATATATAGCACTGCATCTCATTGTGAGTCGACGTCCATAACAAATGGAAGCCATTGATCATCTGAAGATAGAGCCCAGCAGGACAGGGCATAGCTACATCTTAACCATCATCTATCAGTTCACCAAATTTGTATTGGCAGTCCCAGTGAAGGATTTAGCAGCCCAGACTACACAGCGGAGGAGCAGGGAGAGGTAAGTATTGCAAGTGCTGGGGCCCTGAGCAAGCAGGGAGAGCCCACTCGTGGGCGGCAGTACTGGCACAGGGCCCCTCATAGTACGCCGGTGTGTCTGACGGTGGGTGTGCACCCCCACCGTCAGAGACACTTGATTGTACTATGAGGGACCCTATGCCAGTGCCGTCGCCTAAGAGTGGACCCACCCACCTGTCCAGGGCAACGGCACTCACACGGGTGCGTGCGCCAGGTGGTGTCCCCATCCCTGTGGGGGTAGGCAGCCAATTTAGGGAGGTTGAAAAAAATGGCATATGTTGATGTTAGACATTCAGCAGCTGCAAATGGAGGAATTGTAGAAGTCCGAGGAAGAGGAGGACAAAAGCTAGCCATTTTTCTGGCATCCTTTGTGTCAGCAGGGGAAGGTGGGGCGAAATCCTTTGAAACCCATGCGTGGTTCATTTTAATGAAGGTTAGATCATCATCATTTTGGGTCGACAGACGGGTCCTTTTTGCTGTCCAGCAGCACTGAAGACTCTTTCGGATAGCACACTAGCAGCAGGGCAAGCGAGCTCCTGTAAGGCATATTGTGCCAATTCAGCAGGCCAGGTGTCCTGTTTACAGGCCCAATAGTCAAATGGGAATGACCGGTGAGGGAGAACATCGATATGGGAGAAGTAGTTTGTAACCATAGTTGAAAAACTGCTGTCTCCTGTCACTTTCAATCAATGCAGAATTAACAGTCATGTGAGCGGTACTTGAAAAATCAGTCCACAACATGGTCATGAAACCCCTGTCTCCAACGCCACTTCTGCTGTGTGCACCACGAACACCGCTTCCATGTTGCGCCCTACGGCTCGTGGGAGAACCATCACCACTGCTGTGTGCTGGGAATGCCTCAACCAACCGGTTTACCAGAGTTGCTTGTTTGTTAGCCAATATTAGCTCTAGGTTCTCCTGTGGCATGATGTTTTGTAATTTGCCTTTATAGCGTGGATCCAGGATGCTGGCCAACCAGTAGTCGTCATCGTTCATCATTTTGGCAATGCGTGGGTCCCTTTTTAGGATCTGCAAGGCATAATCTGACATATGGGCCAATGTTCCAGGTGTCAATGATGCACTGCGAGAGCTGGTTGGAGGAGCACTTTCTGGCAAATCCACATCCCTCCAGTCACGCACAAACCCTGTACCAGACCTTGCCACGCCAACATTTTCACTTGCCCCCTGAGAAGCATCCTCCTCCCCTAAATAATCATCCCCATCATCCTCCTCCTCCTCCTCTTCTTCCTCCACCTCGTCCAGGAGAGGTCCCTGAGCAGACAATGGCTGACTGTCATCAAGGATTCCCTCCTCCTCTTCCTCCTCATCAACATTGGCTGCAGACGCCTGCTCCTTAAGGTGCGTCAAAGTTTGCATGAGCAGACGCATAAGTGGGATGCTCATGCTTAGGATGGCGTCGTCTGCGCTTACCAGCCGTGTGCATTCCTCAAAACACTGAAGGACTTTACAGAGGTCTTTCAGCTTCAACCACTGCACACCTGTCAACTCCATGTCTGCTCTCAAACTGCCTCCCCGTGTATCCTCCCACAAATGCATTATGGCCTGCCTCTGCTCGCACAGCCGCTCCACCATGTGCAGGGTGGAGTTCCACCTTGTTGCAACGTCGATAATTAGGCGGAGCTTAGGAAGGTGGAGCAATCGCTGCAGCTTTTGCATACAACTGGAGTGTACAGGCGACCGGCGGATGTGCGCGCACAGTCTTCGCACCTTCTGGAGCAGGGCTGTTAACTCTGGATAATTATTGAGGAAGCACTGCACCACCAGGTTCAAGGTGTGAGCCAAGCAAGGTATGTGGCTGAGTTTTGAAAGGGCTATGGCTGCCACAAAATTACGGCCGTTATCACTAACTACCTTGCCTGCCTCAAAGTGTAGACTGCCCAGCCATGACTTAGTTTGTCACTGCAAGTAGTCGGCCAGCACCTCGGCGGTGTGTCTGTTGTCGCCCAAACACATCATCTGCAACACAGCCTGCTGACACTTACCACTAGCTGTTCGATAGGGGGACACATCGTGTGCAACAGTGGCAGCTGCAGATGGAGTGCTCGTACGACTGCGCTCTGTGGACGAGCTTTCGCTTCTGGAGGAGAAGGAGGAGGAGTAGGAGGAGGAGGGTCGAACACCTACAGCCAACTGTTTCCTATACCGTGGGCTAGGCAGCACTGTCCCACCACCGCTGTCCCCAGTGGACCCTGCATCCACCACATTAAGAGTAAACACCTCATGAAATACATTACACCAACAAAGTCTGAAAAACTATCAAAGGTGTACTATTGAGAACACAAAACAAACTGCGACCAAAGATTCCAATACTATATAAATATATGCAAATATCAAGGCTTTATTAAATACAAGGGTATCTGGAGGGGAAAAGGGTCCACCAAATTACACATGTTAAAAGGGAAGTTCACCGGACATCTGGATGGTCATCATATTAATATGCACATACATATATCCATTCTTAGGAAACCACAAATAGGATAATATTCATCTAATCAAAGAATAAATTACACATATCCCATATGGCCTGAGATGAACTAAGAAGGCATGTAAAACCTGCATAGATAATTAATCATGCTAATGTAATATTACCAGATTATTGAGCGGGAGTATGTCCAGGAACGTCCACCCCAAACGCGCGTTTCGGCAGAATGCGCCTTTCTCAAGGGATCCACCACATTAACCCAATGCGCAGTGATGGAAACGTAACGGCCCTGGCCATGCATCTGTTGTGAGGTGCGCCTTTCCACTCACTGATTGCTTGAGTGCATGGACAATGAGGTCTTTCACATGAAGGTAGAGGGCTGGGATGGCTTTGCGAGAAAAGAAATGGCGACTGGGTAGGTCATAGCGTGGTACTGTGTAGGCCATGAGCTCGCGGAAAGCTTCACTTTCAACCAACCGGTAGGTCGTCATCTCTAACGAGATTAGTTTGGCAATATGGGCGTTCAAACCCAGTGTACGCGGATGAGAGGATGAGTACTTTTTTGTCCTACTCAGAGTCTCTGGTAGGGTGAGCTGGACTTGAGAGCTGCATATGGTGGAACTAGCGGTGGACATGGCAGACTGAGAGAGGGTTGATGATGGTGATGGAGTTGGTGTTCTTACTGATGGCCTAGATTCAGTCTTTCGTAGCAATAACATTGTGATTCCCTGACTGCTTTGGCCTTGCGACGACACCTCAACATTTGCTGCTGTGCTAACCGGTGGGCTTACAGTGGGGGAAACAATGTAGCGTTGCTGACTACCTTCGTTGTGATCAGTTGCACATGTGGCACTTGAGGTTTGGTGTTGTGTCCATGCTTGCAAGTGCATGCTGGTTAAATGTCTAAGCATGCAACTGGTATTCAAATTTTTCTGATTTTTCCCTCGGCTAAAGGTCTTTGTGCACTTCTTACAGATAACCTTGGCCTGATCATGAGGATTTTGTTCAAAAAAGTGCCACACTGCACTCTTCCTACTAGGGAAGATATTTTGAGGCCTTGCACGCTGTGCTAATTTGACCGTCTGGCCAAGCTGTCCAGCAACTCTTTTGGTTTTTGTAACCCGTTTCTACGGTCCTGCCAGATAACAGCTGTTGCGATGTCGATGTCTGCTGCGGATCCTCCTCCTCCTCTTCTGAGCTATTGGCAGCGGCACCCTCTTCCCCCAATGGATGCCAATCTGGGTCAACAACTGGGTCATCCATCACCTCCTCTTCAATTACATGTGCACCTTTCTCTGTGTCACCGTGTAAGGTGTACAAAACCTACAAAAGACAAAATGAAAAAAAACCTGCTATAATTAAATAAGTAAAAAGCAAAAGTGCATTTAAATCATACAGAGTTCTTAGTAATACTGTATTTGATCAAACATAGCATAAAAGCCGTCCCACCATCGACAAGGTGACTCTGTGGTCGGGGCGGTCCTACACTGTCTAGTATTAATAACCTTATCATGTGTCAAAGTTGACGTCTGTGTGAATTAGGGCAGGCAAGGATCGGGTCCCAACCAGTGGACACCAGTCAGGGGAAGCCTTTAAAAACAATTACAGCAGGGTTTTTTCATTTTGTCTTTTGTAGGATTTGTCTGCTTTTTGGCCATGTGAACATGCATTTATATGCTGCATGTGTACCAACTCAAACCAAGCTCAATTCTTGTGTTTTTTCTTTGTATTTTTGCATTCTGTGCAAGCTGGGGTGCGGCCTCCCTCTCCTGAGCTGGAAATTGTATTTACAGGCTTCCCCTGACTGGTGTCCAGTGGTTGGGACCCGGTCCTTGTCTTCCCTTATTCACACAGATGTCAACTTTGACACATAAGGTTATTAATACTAGACAGTGTAGGACCGCCCCGACCACAGAGTCACCTTGTCGATGGTGGGACGGCTTTTATGCTATGTTTGATCAAATACAGTATTACTAAGAACTCTGTATGATTTAAATGCACTTTTGCTTTTTACTTATTTAATTATAGCAGGGTTTTTTTTATTTTGTCTTTTGTAGGTTTTGTATGCTTTTTGACCATTTGAACATGCTTTTTTATGCTGCATGTGTACCAACTCAAACCAAGCTTAATTTTTGTGTTTTTTCACCGTGTAAAGTGGTATAGTGTGCGGGAAGGGGCACCTGAGTTTCATCAGGGTTAGATTCTGGCTCAGTAGACTGCGAGGACAATGTAGTGCTCTGATTGAATGTACCAGCAGAAAAATCTAGCAGTGGCTGTGCATCAGTGCACTCCATGTGAGATTCATCTTGGACTGGGGAATTCACAATTTGACTTGATAACCCAGGCATGGTATGTGAAAAGAGCTCCATGGAGTAATCTGTAGTGTGGCCTGCCGCATCCTTCACTTTTGGTAGGGGTGAAAGACAAAAGGAAAGGTGTTGTTACTGACCAGAAGCCTCCACTGACGACTCAGTGCTTTTATTTTTTGAAACTTCAGAAGAGGAGGCGATAGAGCTGGAGGCTTTGTCAGCAATGTAAGCCAAAACTTGTTCCTGAAGCTCCGGCTTTAAAAGCAGTTTCCCTACTCCCAGAAAAGGGAGCCTTTGAGGCCTTGTGGAGCCAGACGATGATGCAGGCTCAACACCTCCTGCCTTAGGTGCTATTGTGCTTTTGCCACTACCAGCAGATGCACCACCACCACCACCATCAGTACCAGCTGGAAACCCCCGCCCACGTCCATGGCCTCTTCCACCATACTTCCTTATTTTTGGGAAAATGTAACCAAAATACCACCAGCTATATGGTACTGTAAAACAAGGTACAAGGTGTATATAGTATTGGGGAGAATTTGAATCTCCCTAGAGATGTTAGGAGGCTGAACAGTTATCTCAGGCCCACTATAGATTACACCTCAAATTAACAGGCTGAAATAGGCTGGTGTATGACAAGGTACAAGGTGTATATAGTATTGGGGAAAATTTGAATCTCCCTAGAGATTTTAGGAGGCTGAACTATTATCTCAGGCCCACTATAGATTACACCTCAATTTAACAGGCTGAAATAGGCTGGTGTATGACAAGGTACAAGGTGTATATAGGATTGGTGAGAATTTGAATCTCACTATAGATTTGAGGACGTAGAACTATTGTCTCAGGCCCAGGAGAGATTACACCTCAATGTAACAGGCTGAAATTGGATGGTGTATGACAAGGTGTAGGGTGTCTATAGGATTGGTGAGAATTTGGATCTCACTATAGATTTGAGGACGCAGAACTATTGTCTCAGGCCCAGGAGAGATTACACCTCAATGTAACTGGCTGAAATTGGATGGTGTATGACAAGGTGTAGGGTGTCTATAGGATTGGTGAGAATTTGGATCTCACTATAGATTTGAGGACGCAGAACTATTGTCTCAGGCCCAGGAGAGATTACACCTCAATGTAACTGGCTGAAATAGGCTGGTGTATGACAAGGTACAAGGTGTATATAGTATTGGGGAGAATTTGAATCTCCCTAGAGATTGTAGGAGGCTGACAATGATGCTCTCAGTCCAAGTATGGACGCAGGCGGCCTAATAAGCAGGACTGCTACACACAAAAGGGTGGGAAAATGAGCGCTTGGCAACTGTGCAGAAAAGAGGAAGAAAAGTATTTTTGCTTTTAAAAAAGCAGTTTGCACAGCAGTGTGAAAATAGCAATGCAGCTATCAGGGAGCCTTATAAGGCAGCCTAATAACCAACAGAGCTGATGCACCAAAATATATCCTCCCCTGTGACTGCACACAAACTGTTCTATTGTAATTGGAAATCGCTACCAGCAGAAGCAGTGTTTTGGTTCTTCTTCCCTGCCTAACGCTCTCCCTTATTCAGAACGAGCAGCAGCAACCTCTCCCTAACGCTAAGATCGGCAGAAGTAAGATGGCGGTTGGCGTGCATGCCCATTTATAGCCCCTGTGACGCCACACAAAGCCAGCCAATCACTTGCATGGCCTTCTCTAAGATGGTGGTGACCGATGCCCATGTCATCGCGTTGCCCACAGTGTGTGTCCTCCATCATTGGCTGAAAAAGGGCGCTGGAAGCATCATTTGAAATGCGACTTTGGTGCTCTGTTCACCGACCTCATGGTCGACCTCATGAAACCCGACTTTAGCGAAAGTCGGCGACTTATGAATTTGACCGTCCCGTTTCGCTCAACTCTATAGGAGAGGCCTCCATCCCATGTAATATAGGAGAGGTCTCCATTCTGTTTAATGTAGGAGAGGTCTCCATTCTGTTTAATGTAGGAGAGGTCTCCATTCTGTTTAATGTAGGAGAGGTCTCCAACCCTTGAAATATTCTAGTTGCCCGCCTTTGAACTGATTTTAACTTCTGAATATCCTTTTTTAAATGTGGAACCTAAAACTGGATCCATATTCCAGATATGGCCTCACCGTTGATTTATAAAGGGGTAATAATACGTTGGGATTGGGGGATTTTATCTCTTTCTATACACCCTAAACTATTGTTTGCTTTTGCGGCTGCTGCCTGACATTGAGCGCTGCTGCTCAGCTTACTTGTACCCAGAATCCCCCGTCCTTCTCCTGTCCTGTGCTCCCGAATATAGTGTATGTGCAGCTATAGGTTCCTCCGTCCTCTGTGATTACTCTACATTTATCTACATTACTCTCATCTGACAAGTGTTTCCCCATCAGATGTCTCATCCAGATCGTTCTGTAATATTGTAATGTCGGGGTCAGATTTTATCCTACATAGTTTGGTGTCATCAGCAAAGAATAAGAATCAGAATCAGACGACACTTCACTCTCAATCCATCCACAAGGTCATTAATGAAGAGGTTAAAAGCACAGATCCACTGCTCCCAGTACAGATCCCTGCAGTTCCCACTGCTCCTAGTACAGATCCCTGCAGTTCCCACTGCTCCCAGTACAGATCCCTGCGGTCCCCACTGCTCCCAGTACAGATCCCTGCGGTCCCCACTGCCCCCAGTACAGATCCCTGCGGTCCCCACTGCTCCCAGTACAGATCCTTGGGGTCTCCACTGCCCCCAGTACAGATCCCAGGGGTCTCCACTGCCCCCAGTACAGATCCCTGCAGTTCCCACTGCTCCCAGTGTAGGGGGTGGACTGATCTAAGAACCTGTCTGAGGTGGGAAGAACATGTAAAAGATGATGTGCACTATGCTTTACTGTATGTGTAGGAATAACAGCTGGAAATTAGTTCAGGACGACGAAGTACCGGGTTTTGGCCACAAGATGAAGAAAGAGAGCAGTGAGAAAAGGACTCAACAGCAGGCCTTAGGCTAGGGAAACTGTATAGTCATGGTGGGCGGAGTTACGGGACTGGAAAGGGGATTTCCAGAAGGAGGAGATATAAGGAAGGAGAGGCCCAGGAGAAGAGCAGACACCCAGGAGGAAGAGAGAAGTGAGGAGAGCTCAGCAGAGGACGGCGGAAGGAGAAACTCAGGAAGGACAGAGGAGAGAAAGAGACGGTTACTCGGAGAGGGGGGTGGCCCTGAGAAGGCAGTCGCAGGGAAGGACGGCAGTAATTAACGGAAGGTTTGGGTACTGGATGGCTGGACACCGAAGAGTGAGTAAGTGTACAGCGGGCAGACTCAGCCAGGGGAAAGCATTGTGGCCGTGGGCCTTACGGCAGCGACGGTGAAGGAACCCGGAGGGTCTTTGCCAATAGTAGCAGCAGGAGGTGACGGGTACCCGGGCCTAGGGGCAGAAGCTGTTGTGCATGCCGTGGATGTCAGGACACCCAATAAAGTTTGGACCTGATTGAACGGATTCCTGTGTCTGTCTCCAGTCTGTTCCGCAGCTGAAAGGGACCACCCCCTGTGATGTACAATGTCTGTGAGGTATGGGGTTTTGTCCACAAAATATGATGTTTTCTGTTGTAACTTTCCAGAAAGATCCGGCAGATATGACAATCCAGGCTGCTAGCTCTGCAGCTTCATCCCTCCTCCCTTCACACACACACAGAGCAGTGCCACCCCCCCTCCTCTACAGCCTGTGTTCGCACTAGTAATAGGAGACCCCCCTGCTGTTACAACCATTTGTTTCCTTCTCTCCTCTTCAGAGCGGGAAAAACTTCTTTGTTTGAAACGAATAAAACTATGAGAGACTATACCATAAGAACCAAATACCCTAGAGATATGAAAATCACATTTTTGTAATCCGGGCGGTCACAGCGTCGCTGCCGTGGTTCTGGCGAAGCGTAATCCTTTCAGAACCTGAGATATGTGTTCCAGCTAAACGGTGTATCAGAACTACTGCATATTTGGTCTTGAATTATTGTACTCAACAAATCACAACCAATGATGCCCTATATGGGTCTGTGCGGGCTGCCCCCACGGAGTTATGATTAGTATAAGTTTTCTAGTGTAATTCTAAATCCAAAAGGGAGAGGTGGGATTAACCCAGCATGCATCTCTCCGTGATGTCACATAGCAAGTCTATAAAGCATTTCCTGGACAAAACCAGGGCAGAACAGCTCAAGTCGTCGTGCTAGAAAGACCCAGATGAGCGGAGAAGTGCAGCTCCGCCTCCACCCACCTTAGCCGCATGGTCTGCCTAAGGAACAATATGGAACTGTGAGTGTAATCTCTTTGTTTTCTCCACTTTTATTTTATACCTGTACTGTACATATTTTATGTCTCAATTTTATAGCAACTTTTATCTGTAATCACTGTCCTCTTTCGGAAAATAAATGAAATGATTATTTAGATCTGTCTCTATGCTCTAAGACTCGAACTATACGCCTTTGATAGATAATCGCTACTAATTCAAGGGGTTTGCCACGGACCCTCTTAATTTAACACTGTGAATTAAGTAACCGTGACTGGTGGCAGCGCGTTGTGCACGGCTATCGCGGCTTGCTGGCAGTCTAGAAGGGTCTTATATAGCTGAATAAGGGTCTGCGGCACCAGCATTGATAATTCCCTTACTGCAGAAGCCTAATTGCCGGTTCACAACAGGCAGCCCGTCCGGCGACCAATTATCCTAGGTGCAGTTCCCTGACTGACCTGAGGGTAAGGGGGGCGCCGGAGAGCTGCAAGTTCCAAAGTGGAATTGAGAAAGTGGGATATACATAAATCCCCGCAGTACTTGGAAGATTGATAGCAGTGGTGGGGCATCCAAATTAAACTCCCCCTGCGGCAAATTGTAGAGCGAGATTAGCTTGCTGGATATTTTTGTCACATGGTGCCAGTGGTGGGATAACTAAGATAAGCCCCACTGCGCCTGTGATAGCCCGTGTGCCGGCATTGTGTCTCGTCCCTCCGTCCGCTGATACACCCGTGTCAGTGGTGGGACTGTGACATAGTGGTGACACAGGGTCCGCTGTCCGTCACGTTTTGGTGGCAGCGGGACCCCCGTTAGTCGCCTCCGTAAGTGGACGAACGGCCGTGGGCTGTTCGTCACATATTGGTGGAAGCGGTGGGATAATCCTAGAGCATTAGTGATTTGGTTTGAGCAATCATTCCTCTCACTAAAGACCTGCACGGTTCCTGCGGGAATCCTGCATCATAGGTTTTGGAGAACAGACTCAGTGGTTACTAGTCCTGAGACATTAGTGTGTGCTTGCAAGTATTCCCTCCCTTTTTCTCCGTTTTTCTTTTCTGTCTTTTATTTGGCAACCATGGCTACGATGGGAGCAGAGTGGTATAAGCAGCATAACAAGGCATCTCTTATTGCCCTCTGCGGGGTGTGGCGGGCGACACTAACGGGAAAACGACTAGAGCCCAGCGAACGCAGAAGCGGGCTCAAGTGGCAATGGGGCTGCAGCAGAGGCTCCACTCATGAGCGCTGGCCCCACATTCAACCATAACGGGGTGGACCCCTATCTGCAAATGGCCTTGGACGAACTCCCCGCCGAAGACAGTGATGGGCGGGTGAGGCTGATCCAGCAAGCTCGAGAGAGAGAGCAGAGCAGCGAGCCGAGCGCCAAGCTGAGGCTGAGAGAGCTGAGCGCCAGGCGCAGAGGGCCCATGAACTGGAGGTACTCCAGCGGGGTGGGAATGCCCCCACAGCCCGAAGCCGTGAGCCCAGCAGCGTCCAGACTCCTAAACCCCGGCCAGAGCATTTTCCCGTGATGGAAAAGGATGGGGACTTGGACACGTTCCTGCGAGCCTTTGAGAAAGCCTGCAGACAGTACCAGCTGCCTAGAGACCAATGGGCAAGGTACTTGACCCCAGGGCTAAAAGGCAAAGCCCTGGAGGCATTTGCTTCTCTTCCGCCAGAAGCCGATGACGACTATGTCGCCATAAAGCAGGCGCTGATCGCCAAATACCGGCTGACACCTGAGGTATACCGAAAGAAGTTCCGGCACCTCCAACGTGGCCCACATGATAGCTACAGTGATGTGGTGCAAGGACTCAGGACCCACTTTGACCAGTGGATCCATGGACTGTCCGTTGAAACCTTTGAGCAGCTACGGGACCTGATGATCAAAGACCAGTTCCTGCATCTCTGCCCAGCTGAGGTCCGACAGTTCATCCTGGACCGCGAACCAACGAACGTGGACAAAGCGGCGCAGATCGCTGACAACCACGAGGCCAACCGGAAGCCCGAGACGCGGAGGCCAGTCGCCACCAGCTGGAAAGGGGGTAAGCCAGCAACCAACCCCAATGCCCCAGCTAGCCGTCCCTCTGGAGGCCCTGTCCCTGTTGCCAACAACAGGCCGGCTACTGACAGTCGCCTGTGTCACCACTGCCAGCGGCCTGGTCACTTCTTTTACGCCTGTCCGAACAGGCCGAAGAACCCCCCAGCCAAGGCCCCCGGGCCCAACGCCTCTGTTCTTTTGGTGGGAGGTGTGGTTGGGAGGGCTGACGACAACGTTCAACCTGTTCAGGTGGGGGCCCGTCTTGCTACAGGCCTCAAGGACACCGGGGCTGAACGAACCCTCATCCGTCCTGGACTGGCGGCCCCGGAAGAGTTTGTTGAGGGGAAAACCCTGACTGTCACCGGGATTGGAGGCACCCGTTGTCCCTTGCCAGTGGCACGAGTTTATCTCGATTGGGGTGCTGGGAGCGGGTTGAGGGAGGTGGGAGTGTCTGAAAACCTGCCCACTGATGTTTTATTGGGGACTGACTTGGGGCGGATGGTTGCATACTACGTCCCTGACACCCTTCCCCAAACTGATAATAAGGGTAACGTTAACCCTGATGATGATGATGATGACGGGAAACTGAATGTGTTACCTGCTAATGCCTTGATGAGTAATGATGCAACTAACAACCATTCTTTCCCCAGGTACGATGCTGATGCTGATGTGAATGTACCAAAGCAAACTGATAACCATTCTTCTCCTAGGAAGGATGATGATGATGTTGATGTATCTGTGCCGACTGAACCCGTTAACCCTTTCTTTGAAGCGGTAGATGTGTCCACAGGTACCGAAGTGCTCAGCCCCGTCACTCTGCGGAGTGAGACGGCTGAGGAACCCCTGGCAGGAGTAAGCAACGGTGCTCAAGGAAATGGGGAGGTGCATGGGGACCATGAGGAAGGTAATGCCATGCAGCTGACCAGTGCCACCGAGGAAGGTAACTGGCCCATAAGTAGCACTGCTCCTGAAGTGTTGGGGGTGGATGGGGAGGTAGAGCCCAAGCCAGCACCGGCTGGTGGGTCTGTAGAAATCCCCAGGGAGACAGCATACATAGCAGCTGTCACACGCAGTCAGAGTGCCCAGATCGCAGGTAACGCACTGTCTTCTGGACCCTCTGCTGCTACAGGAGAGACTGAACCAGAGGTGAACCCAGAGCCGGTTCCAGAGGGTCCCAGTAAAGAGGGGACCCTGACGTCACTTCTGGCAGCCTCCAGCATGGAGTTCCAGGCTGCTCTGCACACAGATGCCAGCCTGGAGAAATTGAGAGGTCTCGCCGAGACGCCCACCTCCAAGTCTGATAAGGAGAGGGTGTTCTGGGAACGAGGAAGGTTGTACCAGGAGACAGTACCCGGAGATCCTAAAAAGGAGTGGTTGAGGGAAAGACAGCTGGTCGTCCCCTATCAGTTCAGAACCGAGTTGTTGCGGATTGCCCATGAGATTCCACTCGCTGGACACTTGGGGATCAGCAAAACAAAGGCACGGCTGTCTCAACACTTCTATTGGCCCAAGATGGGGACAGATGTAACACACTACTGCCGCTCCTGCGCCACCTGTCAAAAAGTGGGTAAGGCGGGGCCTGCTCTTAAGGCTCCCCTTATTCCTTTGCCGGTGATAGAGGAGCCTTTCCAGAGAATCGCGGTGGACATTGTAGGACCGCTGTCCGTCCCCAGCAGCTCCGGAAAGCGATACATTCTCACCTTGGTAGACTACGCTACCCGGTACCCAGAGGCAGTAGCTCTGTCTTCAACCAGGGCAGATAAGGTGGCTGACGCACTGGTGACCATCTTTTCAAGAGTAGGATTTCCCAGGGAGATGCTTACCGATCAAGGGCCCCAATTCATGTCTCGCCTAATGGAGGCTCTCTGTGAGAAAATGCAGGTGACGCAGCTGGTATCGAGTCCGTATCACCCACAGACTAATGGTTTGTGTGAACGTTTCAACGGTACCCTCAAACAGATGCTCCGCATACTGGTTGAGACCCAAGGGCGCGACTGGGAGCGGTACCTCCCACACCTGCTGTTCGCTTACAGAGAAGTTCCGCAGGCCTCGACCGGGTTCTCCCCCTTCGAGCTCCTGTATGGCAGGCGAGTCCGGGGACCCCTTGGGTTGATAAGAGAATCCTGGGAAGATGAGCCAAACCCCACAGAAGTGTCCATCGTGGATTATGTCATGCGCTTCCGTGACAAGATGCAGACCTTGACGCAGTTGGTGCATGACAACATGACGCAGGCTCAGGCTGACCAGAAGCGCTGGTACGACCAGAACGCCCGGGAGCGGACCTACCAGGTGGGTCAAAAGGTCTGGGTGCTGGTCGCCGTACCAACGGATAAGCTTCAGGCAGCCTGGGAAGGCCCATACGTCGTCCACCAACAGCTCAACCCGGTCACCTACGTGGTCACGCTTGACCATGCTCGGGGTAGGCGCAAGGCCTTTCACGTCAACATGCTGAAGGCGCACTACGAACGTGAAGCTTGCGTCCTACCGGTCTGCAATCTGCCAGAGGATGGGGAGGAAGATCCCCTCCTGGACATGCTGGCCCAGGCCAAGGCCAATGGGTCCATTGAGGACATGGAGATAAGTGGTTCGCTCACCGTGTCCCAGCGGTTGCAGTTGATGGCCACCCTGAAACTCTTCCGGCCCGTGTTCACCAACCAACCGGGGAGGACGGAGTTAGCGGTTCATGAGGTGGACACCGGGAATCACGCCCCATTACGGCGAACACCCTATCGGATCTCTGAGACGGTGCAACAAGTCATGCGCCAAGAGATCAATGAGATGTTAAGGCTGGGGGTGATTCGACGGTCAAAAAGGGCGTGGGCTTCACCTGTAGTCCTCGTGCCTAAAAAGGATCGAACCACCCGGTTCTGCGTGGACTACAGGGGGCTCAACGCCATCACAACCTCTGATGCCCACCCAATGCCGCGCATCGAGGATCTGCTCGAGTGGTTGACAAACGCCAACTACATATCCATCATGGATTTGAGTCGGGGATACTGGCAGATTCCCCTGAGCCCTGAGGCGCAGGAGAAATCCGCCTTTATCACCCCCTTTGGACTGTACGAGTCCACGGTCATGCCCTTCGGCATGAAGAATGCCCCTGCCACTTTCCAGCGGATGGTCAACCACCTGCTTCGGGGACTTGAGGAGTACGCAGTGGCGTACTTAGACGATATTGCCGTCTTCAGTTCCACCTGGGAGGAACACCTTCAGCACCTCCAGGAGGTGCTCAAGCGTCTTCACCAGGCAGGCCTGACCATCAAGCCGGGGAAGTGCCAGATAGGCATGCGCAAGGTCCACTACCTGGGGCACCGGGTAGGCGGGGGTTCCATGAGTCCGGAGCCAGAAAAAGTGGACGCAATCATGTCCTGGCCCACCCCCAGGACCAAGAAACAGGTGAAGTCCTTCTTGGGCACTGCAGGGTACTATAGGCGGTTCGTACAGGACTATAGCGCCCTTGCCAAACCCTTGACTGACCTCACCAAGCAGAGGCTACCCCAAACAGTCAACTGGACAGATGACTGTGAGGCGGCTTTCCAAGCTTTGAAAGCAGCCCTGTGCAACTCTCCAGTGTTGAGAGCAGTCGACAGCAGTCGCCCGTTTCTGGTACAGACCGACACCAGCGAGTTTGGCCTCGGTGCTGTGCTTAGCCAGGTCGACTCGGGGGACCAAGAGCACCCCGTGTTGTACCTGAGCCGGAAACTTTTGCCGAGGGAAGTGGCATACTCGACCATCGAGAAGGAGTGTCTGGCCATGGTGTGGGCACTGCAGCGTTTGCAGCCCTACCTGTACGGGCGTGCCTTCACGGTGGTAACTGACCACAACCCTCTGAGCTGGTTGCACACAGTGTCCGGAACCAATGGAAGATTGCTCCGCCTGAGCCTTGCCCTTCAACAGTACGATTTTACTGTAAAACACAGGAAGGGCAGTGAAAATGGCAATGCCGATGGGTTGTCCCGCCGGGGCGAACCCGCTGAGGTGCGCATGGCCGATTACCGAGAGGTAATGCCTCCTTAGCGCCCTCTTAAGGGGGGAGGTGTGATGTACAATGTCTGTGAGGTATGGGGTTTTGTCCACAAAATATGATGTTTTCTGTTGTAACTTTCCAGAAAGATCCGGCAGATATGACAATCCAGGCTGCTAGCTCTGCAGCTTCATCCCTCCTCCCTTCACACACACACAGAGCAGTGCCACCCCCCCTCCTCTACAGCCTGTGTTTGCACTAGTAATAGGATACCCCCGTGCTGTTACAACCATTTGTTTCCTTCTCTCCTCTTCAGAGCGGGAAAAACTTCTTTGTTTGAAACGAATAAAACTATGAGAGACTATACCATAAGAACCAAATACCCTAGAGATATGAAAATCACATTTTTGTAATCCGGGCGGTCACAGCGTCGCTGCCGTGGTTCTGGCGAAGCGTAATCCTTTCAGAACCTGAGATATGTGTTCCAGCTAAACGGTGTATCAGAACTACTGCATATTTGGTCTTGAATTATTGTACTCAACAAATCACAACCAATGATGCCCTATATGGGTCTGTGCGGGCTGCCCCCACGGAGTTATGATTAGTATAAGTTTTCTAGTGTAATTCTAAATCCAAAAGGGAGAGGTGGGATTAACCCAGCATGCATCTCTCCGTGATGTCACATAGCAAGTCTATAAAGCATTTCCTGGACAAAACCAGGGCAGAACAGCTCAAGTCGTCGTGCTAGAAAGACCCAGATGAGCGGAGAAGTGCAGCTCCGCCTCCACCCACCTTCGCCGCATGGTCTGCCTAAGGAACAATATGGAACTGTGAGTGTAATCTCTTTGTTTTCTCCACTTTTATTTTATACCTGTACTGTACATATTTTATGTCTCAATTTTATAGCAACTTTTATCTGTAATCACTGTCCTCTTTCGGAAAATAAATGAAATAATTATTTAGATCTGTCTCTATGCTCTAAGACTCGAACTATACGCCTTTGATAGATAATCGCTACTAATTCAAGGGGTTTGCCATGGACCCTCTTAATTTAACACTGTGAATTAAGTAACCGTGACTGGTGGCAGCGCGTTGTGCACGGCTATCGCGGCTTGCTGGCAGTCTAGAAGGGTCTTATATAGCTGAATAAGGGTCTGCGGCACCAGCATTCATAATTCCCTTACTGCAGAAGCCTAATTGCCGGTTCACAACAGGCAGCCCGTCCGGCGACCAATTATCCTAGGTGCAGTTCCCTGACTGACCTGAGGGTAAGGGGGGCGCCGGAGAGCTGCAAGTTCCAAAGTGGAACTGAGAAAGTGGGATATACATAAATCCCCGCAGTACTTGGAAGATTGATAGCAGTGGTGGGGCATCCAAATTAAACTCCCCCTGCGGCAAATTGTAGAGCGAGATTAGCTTGCTGGATATTTTTGTCACATGGTGCCAGTGGTGGGATAACTAAGATAAGCCCCACTGCGCCTGTGATAGCCGTGTGCCGGCATTGTGTCTCGTCCCTTCGTCCGCTGATACACCCGTGTCAGTGGTGGGACTGTGACATAGTGGTGACACAGGGTCCGCTGTCCGTCGCGTTTTGGTGGCAGCGGGACCCCCGTTAGTCGCCTCCGTAAGTGGACGAACGGCCGTGGGCTGTTCGTCACACCCCCCAGTTGGCACACATACTACACCAGTACAGATCCCCGCAGTCTCCATTGCTCCCAGTACAGATCTGTGTGGTCCCCACAGCTCCCAGTACAGATCCCTGCAGTCCCCACTGCTCCAAGTACAGACCGCTGCGGTCCCCACTGCTCCCAGTACAGATTCTTGCGGTCCACACTGCTCCCTGTACAGACCCCTGCGGTCCCCACTGCTCCCAGTACAGATCCCTGCGGTCCCCACTGCTCCCAGTACAGATCCTTGCGGTCCCCACTGCTCCCAGTACAGATCCCTGCGGTCCCCACTGCTCCCAGTACAGATCCCTGCAGCCCCCACTGCTCCCAGTACAGACTGCTGCGGTCCCCACTGCTCCCAGTACAGACCCCTGCGGTCCCCACTGCTCCCAGTACAGATCCCTGCAGTCCCCACTGCTCCCAGTACAGATCCTTGCGGTCCTCACTACTCCCAGTACAGATCACTGCAGTCCCCGCTGCTCCCAGTACAGATCCCTGCGGTCCTCACTACTCCCAGTACAGTCCCCTGCAGTCCCCACTGCTCCAAGTACAGATCACTGCAGTCCCCACTGCTCCCAGTACAGATCCCTGCGGTCCCCACTGCACCCAGTACAGATCCCTGCGGTCCCCACTGCTCCCAGTACAGATCCTTGCGGTCCACACTGCTCCCTGTACAGACCCCTGCGGTCCCTGCTGCTTCCAGTACAGATCCCTGCGGTCCCCACTGCCCCCAGTACAGATCCGTGCAGTCCCCACTGCCGCCAGTACAGATCCCTGCAATCCCCACTGCTCCCAGTACAGATCCCTGTGGTCCCCACTGCTCCCAGTAAAGATCCCTGCAGTTCCCACTTGCTCCCAGTACAGATCTGTGTGGTCCCCACTTCTCCCAGCACAGATCCCCATAGTCCCTACTGCTCCCAGTGTGGTAATGGAAGGTACGCGGGATACAGTGACGAGATGCGAGACGGACTGAACTTTAGGAAATAACTTTTATAAATTGATGCCGGTAGGGCTGTCCTAAGCAACCAGACATCGTCCTCGCAGGGACCCAATACAAGCGAACACTGGTAATGAGAACACGACTACTCTGGCAAAGGCCGGTCACTATAAGGCCGCGGTATGGCTGACTTCGGGTCCTTAGTTATATTATGTCACTTATCCATCCTGACGTCCCTCGGCGTCCTGGACTATGGCGCTTCGGCGTCGCAGCCGCTGGGCCCAACTGCTGAGGATCTGGCGTAGTCTTCGAGGTGAAGCAGGGGCACAACAGGCTCTAGAAGAGTTCTTTGGCAGAGTGTCCCCCAGCAGAGGCAGCGGAGTACTGCCCGGGAGTGGGAGAGTCGAGGCCGCATCCCCCGATCCAGGGCGGGCAGAGGCGGTGCTGAGTGGCGGTTGGTAGGCCACCAACGCAGCCAGCGCCGGCACTAGGGAGCCCGCGGCGGGTGACAGCCTGGCCCATGCCACGGACTGGAGCGGGGCGGTGGTGACTGCGGGCAGCAATGGACAAGCCGAAGCCGCAAGTGGAGCGGTAACGGCTGTGGGCAGCAATGGGCAGGCCGCAGCCGTGAGCTGGAGTGAGGCGGCGACAGCCGCAGGCTGGAATGAAGCGGTGGCCTCCTGTTGGTCGGCTTGGCGACGTATCCCAGCAGTCCACCGTGAGTCTCCCTCCTGTTGCTGTCCTCTTCCCTGGTTACTGCTCGTGGCTCTGGCTCCCTGGCGCTCCCACGGTCTCCTGCTCCTTCTCTCCCGTTCTGCTGACTCGCTCTGACTGGCGTCCTCCGCCCCTTTTATGTAGGCTCCTCCCCCAACTGTCCTGTCAGTCTCAGCGGTCCATCTCCTAACTCTGCTCCCCGGAAACAAACCCCCTAGGAACCTAGATGACGGTCCTCTTTGTTCCGGCCCAGACACTCGACGGGGGCCCTTCCTCCTATACCAGTACAGTTCTATGTGGTCCCCACTGCTCCTTGTACAGATCCCTGCAGTTCCCACTGCTCCCAGTACAGATCTGTGTGGTCCCCACTGCTCCCAGCACAGATCCCCGCAATCCACACTGCTTCCAGTACAGATCCCTGCGGTCCCCACTACTCCTAGTACAGATCCCTGCGGTCCCCATTGCTCCCAGTATAGATCCCTAAGGTCCTCACTACTCCCAGTACAGATCCCTGCGGTCCCCACTGCTCCCAGTACAGAGCCCTGCGGTCACTACTGTTCCCAGTACAGATCACTGCGGTCCCCACTGCTCCCAGTACAGATCCCTGTGGTCCCCACTGCTCCCAGTACAGATCCCTGTGGTCCCCACTGCTCCCAGTACAGATCCGTGCGGTCCCCACTGTTCCCAGTACAGATCCCTGCGGTCCCCGCTGCTCCTAGTACAGAACCCTGCGCTCTCCACTGCTCCCAGTACAGATCCCTGTGGTCCCCACTGTTCCCAGTACAGATCCGTGCGGTCCCCACTGTTCCCAGTACAGATCCCTGCGGTTCCCACTGCTCCCAGTACAGATCCCTGCGGTCCCCGCTGCTCCTAGTACAGAACCCTGCGCTCCCCGCTGCTCCCAGAACAGATCCCTGCATTCCCCACTGCTCCCTGTACAGATCCTTGCGGTCCCCACTGCTCTCAGTACAGATTCCTGCGGTCCCCACATAGAAGATCAATGCGTATTGTGAATCTCAGATCTTCCATTTAGCCTGTGTGTTTGGATCCCATATTGAATGAATTTGGTTCCCGTTGGTGCTGAAGAGGTGACGTTAATGACCCTTTCTATGCCGGTCAGAAACATGCACTCTTTCTATAAAACCTGGTCAGACCCCCTCTGTCCTGCCGGTGAAAGCTCTGCTGCCTTGCTCTTAGGAGATGTTGTACTGAATAGGAGTTTGTTGCTGCTATTGGAGATTTGTCTTCCTGTGCTGTGTGCTAAAGCGAAGTAGTTGAAGTTTGGAGTTGTGGTGTTCTGTAGTTTGAGGTTGTACGTGACTATTTATCTCTCAGTCCCTGTTCCCATTTAGTTTATTCCTCCCAGTCCCTATCCTCCTCCCTATTGTTGGTTGGTGCTTTTGTGTGATAGAGGTTTTCTGCTATCCCTGTTTTGTGTTTGTGTCTGGATTACTTTTCATTTCTGTCCCAGGCTCATTGGGTGGAGGAGGGGATAGATCAGGGTTTTTACAGAAGCATACTAAGGTCAAAGACTTGGACCTCTCTACCTTTAAGAGTATTTTTTTTACCAAAAAAGAGAAAAAAATACCCCTAAAACGTAACTTTTTTTAGTTAAAGGAAAGGTAAAATTACCCATAAATTAGGGTCAAAGAGACCATGTTTGTATTGTTGACTTTATCTACAGAATTTCTTACTCCATCATTCTACCATCCAATTTTTGATAGTCTTGCCCTGGCTCATAGCTTACATTGATCCATTGTCTATTCCTGGATCGCAGTCTACATCTATCAATGGTCTTTTCCTGGCTCATAGATTCCATTTATCACTTCCAAACAATCAAACACAATCTATCTCTGTCCAAGGAACACAGAACCTGGAGATTGTCAGTAATGCCCCAATTTCATCAGGTGCTCGGCTGGGATATTTAGCAGCAAAAAGATATGAAGAATTGCTCAGAGGCAGAATAACACTAAGGTCAATAACATCAAGACTGGTAGGTTCAAGGGTGACGTACTCCTCTGTAGGGGCAGTAGATACACATGGACTTACCCCTGTCTGGATCTATACAGGGGATGTGTGTCCTCCTATGAATCCTCAGAGCTTCACCAGTGATCCTTCATGGATGATATAGTTCTAGAGTGGATTTGTTACACAAAATTACAATAAAAGTCTCTGTAACGCGTTTTGGGATGTAAGGACTCCCCTCTTCCTCAGACACAGGATGCAAACAGAGCAGACTTATCATTACAACCCGATTAAACACAAAGTGTCAGAGAGGTCGTCACATTCTCCTTTGGGTCAGATTATTCATGAAATAGTCATCTGGCCGCATTGTCCTAGGTTCCTTCCTTATGGCCTGCAGACGGGAATTATTGGTGCACTGATGTACTCTTAATAAAACAAAATGTAATACTGATGAAAAAAAGTGCCATGTGCTCCAAACGGGAACCCTGTGCTCCACAGACAGGAACTGATTACCTTTTGGGAATTCATGCCCTCTTTCCAGATGGCGTCTTTTGTCTCATGTGCCCGGTGTCTTCCTGCTTTATAACTCCACCCCAGCCTTTAGTCTGTGCTAGAGTATTCTGCCGGTGTCCAGCTCCTGACCCTGGTGGCTCCCTGGCTTTCTACCTGATCCTGTGAACCTATGTGGAGATCCTGTTCCTCCGCTCTCTGGGTTTCGGCTGCATACACCGGTCTCCAGTATTCCTCCTGCTTCTAGCTGCGTGTGTTGCTCCCATCTGCAATTGTTGGACACGTAAGCTGGTGCTGCTCTGTAAATACCTGAGATTCGTACCCAGGCCTCCCTGGATGAGACATTATTAGAACTGGCTTATCAGTATATCTATCTGTGTATGGACTAAACAAGGACTTACTCGTGGCAAGTATCCTCAAGTACAACTGTGCATCTTGGACTTTCTGCCTTATTGCATTTCCTTCTGAAGTTCCTACAGAGTTTTTCCCTGCACCTGTTTGAATCACCGTGTGATATAATACACAAGGTGGGCCATCAATATGGATCCACCTAAATAAAATGGGAATGGTTGGTGATATCAGCTTCCTGTTTGTGGCACATTAGTATATGCGAGGGGGAAACTTTTGGAGATGGGTGGTGACCATGACGGCCATTTTGAAGTCGGACATTTTGAATCCAACTTTATTTTTTCCAATGGGAAGAGGGTCATGTGACACATCAAACTCATTGAGAATTTCACAAGAAAAACAATGGTGTGCTTGGTTTTAACATAACTTTATTCTTTCATTAGTTATTTACAACTTTCGCTTTGATTACAGCCATTGACATGTCGCAGAGGTTAACATGTGAGGAGCGGATAGAAATTGTGTTGATGTCTGGTGAACGCAGTACCCGGTCATTGCAGCTGATTTCAATGCAAGACACCCTACGCAAGAAAACTGTCACCTTCCCCATGTTATGTAGGTGTATCCATATAAATGGCCCACCCAAAAAAGTCTGCCTCATCGCTGAACATAATGTTCTGTGTAAACTGAGGGTCCTGTTCCAATTTTTGTTTTGCCCATTCTGCAAATTCAGCGCCGATCTGGCATCTGTCGAACATCCCTTCAGCGGATATTAGCTACTCATAAATGGCACCTTACAAAATCCAGCTGCTGCAGCACCTCACCGAGGATGACCCAGATCGGCGCGCTGAATGTGCACGTGACTTTTACTATCTCCTGTAATACTTAGGTTTCTTCTTACTGATTTATTACTTTTGCACTTGACTTATGACTGATTGGAGCCTCCTTGATGACAGCTCCGGTCTGAGGAGCACATTACATTATCTTTATTATTTTTTAGGGCCATAATTACATTCGATATTAACAATATAACAATGTATCAATAATGCCAAGTCTGCCACTACCCGGGAATTATCCCAAGATGCATTCAGATATTGTAAGTGCATCTTCTGTGATTGACAGGGCTGTGCAGGTGAAGGTGACGACCCCTCTGGTCTCCGACACTTTGTGCTTAATCAGGGGTTGTAATGATAAGTCTGCACTGAGGGACAGGGGAGTCCTTACCTCCTGAAATGCGTTACAAGGACTTTTATTGCAATTCTGATGAATAAACATTGGACATAAATTATTATACTCGTATAATCACTGGTGGAGCCACGAGAAGGACTCACATCTTCTCTATGGATCCCTAGCCAATCTGACTGGGTAAGTCCATGTGTATCTACTGCCCCTACAGAGGAGTAATTCACCCTTGAACCTTCCAGATTTTATGGTACTTAGTTTTATTCTGCTTCTAAATGTAGGATATTTTCTCTTTCATCTCTTCACATCTACCACCCTTCTTCTCGTAGCCCCATTAATCCTCACACCTTCTTCTCGTAGCCCCTTTAATCCTCACACCTTCTTCTCGTAGCCCCATTAATCCTCACACCTTCTTCTTGTAGCCCCATTAATCCTCACACCTTCTTCTCGTAGCCCCATTAATCCTCACACCTTCTTCTCGTAGCCCCATTAATCCTCACACCTTCTTCTCGTAGCCCCATTAATCCTCACACCTTCTTCTTGTAGCCCCATTAATCCTCACACTTTCTTCTCGTAGCCCTATTAATCCTCACACCTTCTTCTCGTAGCCCCATTAATCTCCACACACCTTGACATCTCTTTATCCAAACAAGTTCATGTCTTGGAATATTCTTAAACTTTCCACCTTCTCCATGACAACATGATGCGGTGAGATTGGTAAAATTGGTTCATTCTGTTTATTGAATAAGACGTTAAAGAAGAGAAGGTCTAGATCTCTGGAGATTGTAGCCCCGAAGGTGACCTTCATGTGGAGGGATCTAGTAGATAAGAGTTTTGGTCTCGTGGATATTTCCAGCATCAATCTAGAAGATTTTTTTTCTCCTGCACCATCTTCCGATTAGAAACAATGTGATGCATCCGATGAGCCCATAGGCAACGTTTTTCTGTTAGGAGAAAGATATAAGCATTGAATTGGGAAATATCTACTCATTGTCGTTATCACATGAGATCTACACAACGTGCGACTCTAGACCCAAGTGCTCCATATGTGATGGACTTATTGAGAGCTTCTCGGCCACCAGTTAATGTTCGTGATGAAAAGCCATAAGAGATATCCACCTCATCCTTTTCTTCTCTTCACAGATATCATTTTACCTTTGGATTCCACTCAGTTCTGTATCTTTACTTGACCGAAAGCCAATTACTGATCAGCCTTGTATTCCTGGGGTCATATTTTAGAAAGCCTTGTGTGTGGCATCACTTATCTCCGCAGTCTTCTCTTACTCATTTACCACATTATAGGGCTGGTCACAGTCCAGGGATAAGATATAAATTATCCTATCAGAGGTCATAAGGAAGTTACAGTTAGGTAAAATGATAAATATGGAAATTCAGGGGTTATGGATGGTTGGAGAGTCGGACTTCATCTATAGAGTCCATGGCTCAAATGTGAGAACATTTTTAGACATTTTTGATATTTTAGAGGAACTTTCCATTCTTAGCCTACACAGCTGGCATGGCAGTCTATATATAAGATGCAATACAAAGAATCTAAACTGACATTCCCACTAGATTCAACATTGATCGATGACATTGTGGGCTCCCGCCATATACCTGCTACCTACCAATATTTGGTGCTGCTGATGGTTTTTCTTATGCGCTGGAAAAGAAGACAGAGAAAAGTCAGGAATATCTAAATTTCATCTCCCAGTAGGGGTCATCATATCCTTAAAAAAGTTCTAGATGTGAGAAGAGCATAAAGTCTGGCGATGGTTTGGGGGATCCACTGGATGACAGAGGACACAAGCATCTCCATTACCTCTCTGGAAAGTTTGGAGAAAGACTTGTTGCTTGCATATAGGAATCGGGTACTTCTCATTCTCGGCAAAGAGCACCAGTTCAGAGGCCCATCGGGAGATGCTGGGCTGGTTGGTAAGAATCCGCTGCCTCTCCTCCTCATCACTCTTGAGTAAGTCATCCACCACCACCATCACGTTGTCACGACCTTAGAAAAGAAGACATTCCACCATTAGCTTTACAATTGTAGAACGGAGCAATGCAATCTCCTATGGATCAGAACTTAGACTGGCCCCGGAAAGGCATGAATGCTTGACACTGGTTGATTAGTAACTTGGTTATTTATTGGTTTATTTTATCACTAATAATTCCTTAAGAAAAAAAAAAACGGTAAACAAACACCAGATCCCTGTTCATTCAGAGTTCTAACTCTACTTTCCAAAAAAACTGATGTGAAGCTGATGGATCTCCTGCCCATCTGTTCAGAAGTGTCCAGTTGACAATAGATCCATCAAATTTGTCATGTTACCACCTAACACGAGCCTTGTATAATACTGGTGTCTAATTATTTGGACAAGGAACTATTGGGCCACCTTAGGCCCCAGGTACATCTACTACACCTCTGGCCACTGAGGAGCTTCAGTTCTTTATGTAACTACAGAATAATGAGGACAGTAGCATCTCTATGTATTGGAGTAATAGAGACTCATAAATGTTGCCAAACATTTCTAGGGACAAAAATAGAGAAAAAAGGATCAGAGAGGTAGAATTCAGTCTTTCCAAGCCATGAATTGTCTAGAAGGCACTAGGTTGTCCTCATGGTCAAGAGACGATAGGAGGATCCCATCATATTCTGATGGACAAGAATCTACTGTGTGTCCACCTTTGGAAAATTCATGGTCATGTAACAAAGTAAAGCAAGTTGCTGATACAACCGTATCCCTCACCCCAAAGTCTTCATCCACACTTTACCTAGTGTCTCCGAGAGTTCCTGGAGCTCCAGGTCGTACAGGGAGTCGGTGACGTCTGTGAGGTTTAGCCTCCCCTGAAGTTTGGTGTGGTAGAGGATGGAGAAGGAATGTTTCTGTATCTCCGATCTCCATTCTGCTTGGTTGTTGTTGCTTATAGGCAGGTGGGTGACTCTGCCCAGGAGGTCTTTGTAGGTTGGGGACCGCAGGTGGTTGAGCATCCATAGAGCATTGCCTTCTGCTGCCCGGGAGGTCACCGCTACATCCAGCTTCTCTGATTTCATTCTGCCAACTGACAGGGTATGAGATGAGTAGTTCAGTTATTAATCTAATAGGAAAATGCTGTGAATACTGCTAAAGGTAATGCTGCAGGTCCTCCTAGTAGTACGACGAATACAATATTCACAAATACTGTAACTGCTCAGTACTAATAATTATAGCATCGCAGTCATTTACTACTCCTAGAACCCAAGCTACCATTACACACAATACAACTCTTCTTGGTACTACTAATAATACAGAAAATGGAAAAAAACACAAATAAAAACGCTGCAAAAATGCGGTGTGTGAACATACACTAATGCTAAAAATGCTTCTAACAACAACATCTATGACTACTACTACTATAACCACTACTACTAGGAAAACTACTACCAGGACAACTATGACAACTACTACTGATACTGATAATACTTCTAATACTACAACTAATAATAAAGGCACTATCATGAATACTACTGGCAATTAAGACAAGTGATACAAACACTACTACTACTAGTAATACGTGTTATGAATGGGTCACCGAGGAGGAAAAAACCTAAACATGCTAAGCCCAGAAAAAACAGAGTGGTTGGTAACTATGCAGATTGCAGATCCCTGATCTTACCACACAACTAGAAGCAGCCGTGGAGCGTGCCTACGACGAACCTAGACGCCTCGTCACGGCCAGAGGACTAACTAAGCCTAAAGCAAGAAAAGGGAAAACTAACTGCCCCAGAGCAGACCCCAAAGGAATAGACAGCCCCCACACATGTATTGACGGTGAAACAAGATGAAAACACAAACACAGGTAGGAAAATAGGCTGAGCAAACGATGGGGCCCAAACTAACTAGAAAGGAGAGGAAAGGGAAAGACACTGTCTGCAATCTGCAAAAAACCCTACAAAAATAATGTCCAACGCTTCTGATAGCAAAAATAACCCTGAAGTCACTAGACTTCTCCCACTATATCAGCACTCTGAAATATTCTGAGAAAGAGCAAAAAGAGGCCAAATAAGGGACAAAAAGGAAATTGGCAAACACAGATAAATAAGAGTGGAAATACAGCACAACCCATGCCGGGGCTGGCTGCCACAAAAAACTGAATAAACCAACAAAGTCAAGTGTGAATATTAACAGAGAAACTTAGCTTGAGCTGACTGGAACAGAGCTGAGAATCAAGACCTGACAAGCAAGAAGTATCACCAGCAACTGAATAGGGCTTCGGCTGCCTTAAATGCAATCTGAGACTCCTGAAGGCCAATCGTCATCCTCATTCTCAGGTGGCAGATGTCCACCGATCAAATCAGCCTCTCTACCTTCTGTTACCACCAGAGGGAGTCTGGAAGGAGAACTCCCAACTGGTGAACCAGAGAATGAACTCACAACAAACACGTATAACACAACTACTACTAATAATACATCCACTAACATGACAACTACTCCTACCACAAATAATACTGTTATAAAGGGAAATGTGCTTGGCGGTGACTATTGCTTTCAGTACTACAGTTACTAACTTCATTAGCTCTTCTACTTTAACCATTACTATGACAATTAGGATTATGACTATTATACATTACTGATTCCCCTAGTATTAGTAATAGAGAAATTACTACCATTGTTCCTAACATGATGATTACTACAATTATTACTACTAATGCTGCTTTTTCTAGTGTTATTACCACATCTGTACCCGGCCTCTGTCCTCCTCCGGCAGTATATCAGTACATTACTACGACTATTACTACTATTATTACTACTAATGCTGCTTCTTCTAGTGTTATTACCACATCTGTACCTGGCCTCTGTCCTCCTCCGGCAGTATATCAGTACATTACTACGACTATTACTACTATTATTACTACTAATGCTGCTTCTTCTAGTGTTATTACCACATCTGTACCCGGCCTCTGTCCTCCTCCGGCAGTATATCAGTACATTACTATGACTATTACTACTATTATTACTACTAATGCGGCTTCTGCTAGTGTTATTACCACATCTGTACCGGCCTCTGTCCTCCTCCTGCAGGATATCAGTACATTACTACGACTATTACTACTATTATTACTAATAATGCTGCTTCTTCTAGTGTTATTACCACATCTGTACCCGGCCTCTGTCCTCCTCCGGCAGTATATCAGTACATTACTACGACTATTACTACTATTATTACTACTAATGCTGCTTCTTCCAGTGTTATTACCACATCTGTACCCGGCCTCTGTCCTCCTCCGGCAGTATATCAGTACATTACTACGAATATTACTACTATTATTACTACTAATGCTGCTTCTTCTAGTGTTATTACCACATTTGTACCGGTCTCTGTCCTCCTCCTGCAGTATATCAGTACATTACTATGACTATTACTACTATTATTACTACTAATGCTGCTTCTTCTAGTGTTATTACCACATTTGTACCGGTCTCTGTCCTCCTCCTGCAGTATATCAGTACATTACTACGACTATTACTACTATTATTACTACTAATGCTGCTTCTTCTAGTGTTATTACCACATCTGTACCCGGCCTCTGTCCTCCTCCTGCAGTATATCAGTACATTACTACGACTATTACTACTATTATTACTACTAATGCTGCTTCTTCTAGTGTTATTACCACATCTGTACCCGGCCTCTGTCCTCCTCCTGCAGTATATCAGTACATTACTACGACTATTACTACTATTATTACTACTAATGCTGCTTCTTCTAGTGTTATTACCACATCTGTACCCGGCCTCTGTCCTCCTCCTGCAGTATATCAGTACATTACTACGACTATTACTACTATTATTACTACTAATGCTGCTTCTTCCAGTGTTATTACCACATCTGTACCCGGCCTCTGTCCTCCTCCTGCAGTATATCAGTACATTACTACGACTATTACTACTATTATTACTACTAATGCTGCTTCTTCTAGTGTTATTACCACATCTGTACCCGGCCTCTGTCCTCCTCCGGCAGTATATCAGTACATTACTATGACTATTACTACTATTATTACTACTAATGCTGCTTCTTCTAGTGTTATTACCACATCTGTACCCGGCCTCTGTCCTCCTCCTGCAGTATATCAGTACATTACTACGACTATTACTACTATTATTACTACTAATGCTGCTTCTTCCAGTGTTATTACCACATCTGTACCCGGCCTCTGTCCTCCTCCGGCAGTATATCAGTACATTACTATGACTATTACTACTATTATTACTACTAATGCTGCTTCTTCTAGTGTTATTACCACATCTGTACCCGGACTCTGTCCTCCTCCTGCAGTATATCAGTACATTACTACGACTATTACTACTATTATTACTACTAATGCTGCTTCTTCTAGTGTTATTACCACATCTGTACCGGCCTCTGTCCTCCTCCTGCAGTATATCAGTACATTACTACGACTATTACTACTATTATTACCACTAATGCTGCTTCTTCTAGTGTTATTACCACATCTGTACCCGGCCTCTGTCCTCCTCCTGCAGTATATCAGTACATTACTATGACTATTACTACTATTATTACTACTAATGCTGCTTCTTCTAGTGTTATTACCACATCTGTACCGGTCTCTGTCCTCCTCCTGCAGTATATCAGTGCATTACTACTATTATTACCACTAATGCTGCTTCTTCTAGTGTTATTACAACATCTGTACCCGGCCTCTGTCCTCCTCCTGCAGTATATCAGTACATTACTACTATTATTACTACTAATGCGGCTTCTTCTAGTGTTATTACCACTTCTGTACTGGACTCTGTCCTCCTCCTGCAGTATATCAGTACATTACTACAACTATTACTACTATTATTACCACTAATGCTGCTTCTTCTAGTGTTATTACCACATCTGTACTGGCCTCTGTCCTCCTCCTGCAGTATATCAGTACATTACTACGACTATTACTACTATTATTACTACTAATGCTGCTTCTTCTAGTGTTATTACCACATCTGTACCGGCCTCTGTCCTCCTCCTGCAGTATATCAGTACATTACTACGACTATTACTACTATTATAACCACTAATGCTGCTTCTTCTAGTGTTATTACCACATCTGTACCGGCCTCTGTCCTCCTCCTGCAGTATATCAGTACATTACTACGACTATTACTACTATTATTACAACTAATGCTGCTTCTTCTAGTGTTATTACCACATCTGTACCCGGCCTCTGTCCTCCTCCTGCAGTATATCAGTACATTACTACGACTATTACTACTATTATTACTACTAATGCTGCTTCTTCTAGTGTTATTACCACATCTGTACCCGGCCTCTGTCCTCCTCCTGCAGCATATCAGTACATTACTTCGACTATTACTACTATTATTACTACTAATGCTGCTTCTTCTAGTGTTATTACCACATCTGTACCCGGCCTCTGTCCTCCTCCTGCAGTACATCAGTACATTACTACGACTATTACTACTATTATTACTACTAATGCTGCTTCTTCTATTGTTATTACACATCTGTACCGGCCTCTGTCCTCCTCCTGCAGTATATCAGTACATTACTACGACTATTACTACTATTATTACAACTAATGCTATTTCTTCTAGTGTTATTACCACATCTGTACCCGGCCTCTGTCCTCCTCCTGCAGTATATCAGTACATTACTGCGACTATTACTACTATTATTACTGCTAATGCTGCTTCTTCTAGTGTTATTACCACATCTGTACCCGGCCTCTGTCCTCCTCCTGCAGTATATCAGTACATTACTACGACTATTACTACTATTATTACCACTAATGCTGCTTCTTCTAGTGTTATTACCACATCTGTACCCGGCCTCTGTCCTCCTCCTGCAGTATATCAGTACATTACTACGACTATTACTACTATTATTACTACTAATGCTGCTTCTTCTAGTGTTATTACCACATCTGTACCGGTCTCTGTCCTCCTCCTGCAGTATATCAGTGCATTACTACGACTATTACTACTATTATTACTACTAATGCTGCTTCTACTAGTGTTATTACCACATCTGTACCCGGCCTCTGTCCTCCTCCAGCAGTATATCAGTACATTACTACGACTATTACTACTATTATTACTACTAATGCTGCTTCTTCTAGTGTTATTACCACATCTGTACCCGGCCTCTGTCCTCCTCCTGCAGTATATCAGTACATTACTACGACTATTACTACTATTATTACCACTAATGCTGCTTCTTCTAGTGTTATTACCACATCTGTACCCGGCCTCTGTCCTCCTCCTGCAGTATATCAGTACATTACTACGACTATTACTACTATTATTACTACTAATGCTGCTTCTTCTAGTGTTATTACCACATCTGTACCGGTCTCTGTCCTCCTCCTGCAGTATATCAGTGCATTACTACGACTATTACTACTATTATTACCACTAATGCTGCTTCTTCTAGTGTTATTACCACATCTGTACCCGGCCTCTGTCCTCCTCCAGCAGTATATCAGTACATTACTACGACTATTACTACTATTATTACTACTAATGCTGCTTCTTCTAGTGTTATTACCACATCTGTACCCGGCCTCTGTCCTCCTCCTGCAGTATATCAGTACATTACTACGACTATTACTACTATTATTACTACTAATGCTGCTTCTTCTAGTGTTATTACCACATCTGTACCGGTCTCTGTCCTCCTCCTGCAGTATATCAGTGCATTACTACGACTATTACTACTATTATTACCACTAATGCTGCTTCTTCTAGTGTTATTACCACATCTGTACCCGGCCTCTGTCCTCCTCCTGCAGTATATCAGTACATTACTACGACTATTACTACTATTATTACCACTAATGCTGCTTCTTCTAGTGTTATTACCACATCTGTACCCGGCCTCTGTCCTCCTCCAGCAGTATATCAGTACATTACTGCGACTATTACTACTATTATAACTACTAATGCTGCTTCTTCTAGTGTTATTACACATCTGTACCCGGCCTCTGTCCTCCTCCTGCAGTATATCAGTGCATTACTACGACTATTACTACTATTATTACCACTAATGCTGCTTCTTCTAGTGTTATTACCACATCTGTACCCGGCCTCTGTCCTCCTCCTGCAGTATATCAGTACATTACTACGACTATTACTACTATTATTACCACTAATGCTGCTTCTTCTAGTGTTATTACCACATCTGTACCCGGCCTCTGTCCTCCTCCTGCAGTATATCAGTACATTACTACGACTATTACTACTATTATAACTACTAATGCTGCTTCTTCTAGTGTTATTACACATCTGTACCCGGCCTCTGTCCTCCTCCTGCAGTATATCAGTGCATTACTACGACTATTACTACTATTATTACCACTAATGCTGCTTCTTCTAGTTTTATTACCACATCTGTACCCGGCCTCTGTCCTCCTCCTGCAGTATATCAGTACATTACTACGACTATTACTACTATTATTACCACTAATGCTGCTTCTTCTAGTGTTATTACCACATCTGTACCGGTCTCTGTCCTCCTCCTGCAGTATATCAGTACATTACTACGACTATTACTACTATTATTACCACTAATGCTGCTTCTTCTAGTGTTATTACCACATCTGTACCCGGCCTCTGTCCTCCTCCTGCAGTATATCAGTACATTACTACGACTATTACTACTATTATTACCACTAATGCTGCTTCTTCTAGTGTTATTACCACATCTGTACCCGGCCTCTGTCCTCCTCCTGCAGTATATCAGTACATTACTACGACTATTACTACTATTATTACTACTAATGCGGCTTCTTCTAGTGTTATTACCTCTTCTGTACTGGACTCTGTCCTCCTCCTGCAGTATATCAGTACATAACTACGACTATTACTACTATTATTACCACTAATGCTGCTTCTTCTAGTGTTACTACCACATCTGTACCCGGCCTCTGTCCTCCTCCTGCAGTATATCAGTACATTACTACGACTATTACTACTATTATTACAACTAATGCTGCTTCTTCTAGTGTTATTATCACATCTGTACCCGGCCTCTGTCCTCCTCCTGCAGTATATCAGTACATTACTACGACTATTACTACTATTATTACTACTAATGCTGCTTCTTCTAGTGTTATTACCACATCTGTACCCAGCATCTGTCCTCCTCCTGCAGTATATCAGTACATTACTACGACTATTACTACTATTATTACTACTAATGCTGCTTCTTCTATTGTTATTACACATCTGTACCGGCCTCTGTCCTCCTCCTGCAGTATATCAGTACATTACTACGACTATTACTACTATTATTACAACTAATGCTACTTCTTCTAGTGTTATTACCACATCTGTACCCGGCCTCTGTCCTCCTCCTGCAGTATATCAGTACATTACTACGACTATTACTACTATTATTACTACTAATGCTGCTTCTTCTAGTGTTATTACCACATCTGTACTGGCCTCTGTCCTCCTCCTGCAGTATATCAGTACATTACTACGACTATTACTACTATTATTACTACTAATGCTGCTTCTTCTAGTGTTATTACCACATCTGTACCGGCCTCTGTCCTCCTCCTGCAGTATATCAGTACATTACTACGACTATTACTACTATTATTACTACTAATGCTGCTTCTTCTAGTGTTATTACCACATCTGTACCCGGCCTCTGTCCTCCTCCTGCAGTATATCAGTACATTACTACGACTATTACTACTATTATTACTACTAATGCTGCTTCTTCTAGTGTTATTACCACATCTGTACCGGCCTCTGTCCTCCTCTTGCAGTATATCAGTACATTACTACGACTATTACTACTATTATTACTAATAATGCTGCTTCTTCTAGTGTTATTACCACATCTGTACCGGCCTCTGTCCTCCTCCTGCAGTATATCAGTACATTACTACGACTATTACTACTATTATTACTACTAATGCTGCTTCTTCTAGTGTTATTACACGTCTGTACCCGGCCTCTGTCCTCCTCCTGCAGTATATCAGTACATTACTGCGACTATTATTACCACTAATGCTGCTTCTTCTAGTGTTATTACCACATCTGTACCCAGCCTCTATCCTCCTCCTGCAGTATATCAGTACATTACTACGACTATTACTACTATTATTACTACTAATGCTGCTTCTTCTAGTGTTATTACACGTCTGTACCCGGCCTCTGTCCTCCTCCTGCAGTATATCAGTACATTACTGCGACTATTACTACTATTATTACCACTAATGCTGCTTCTTCTAGTGTTATTACCACATCTGTTCCCAGCCTCTGTCCTCCTCCTGCAGTATATCAGTACATTACTACGACTATTACTACTATTATTACAACTAATGCTGCTTCTTCTAGTGTTATTACCACATCTGTACCGGCCTCTGTCCTCCTCCTGCAGTATATCAGTACATTACTGTGACTATTACTACTATTATTACTACTAATGCTGCTTCTTCTAGTGTTATTACCACATCTGTACCCGGCCTCTGTCCTCCTCCTGCAGTATATCAGTACATTACTGCGACTATTACTACTATTATTACTGCTAATGCTGCTTCTTCTAGTGTTATTACCACATCTGTACCCGGCCTCTGTCCTCCTCCTGCAGTATATCAGTACATTACTACGACTATTACTACTATTATTACAACTAATGCTACTTATTCTAGTGTTATTACCACATCTGTACCGGCCTCTGTCCTCCTCCTGCAGTATATCAGTACATTACTGCGACTATTACTACTATTATTACTACTAATGCTGCTTCTTCTAGTGTTATTACCACATCTGTTCCCAGCCTCTGTCCTCCTCCTGCTGTATATCAGTACATTACTACGACTATTACTACTATTATTACTACTAATGCTGCTTCTTCTAGTGTTATTACCACATCTGTACCCGGCCTCTGTCCACCTACTGCTGTATATCAGTACATTACTACGACTATTACTACTATTATTACTACTAATGCTGCTTCTTCTAGTGTTATTACCACATCTGTACCCGGCCTCTGTCCTCCTCCTGCAGTATATCAGTACATTACTGCGACTATTACTACTATTATTACTACTAATGCTGCTTCTTCTAGTGTTATTACCACATCTGTACCGGTCTCTGTCCTCCTCCTGCAGTATATCAGTGCATTACTACTATTATTACCACTAATGCTGCTTCTTCTAGTGTTATTACCACATCTGTACCCGGCCTCTGTCCTCCTCCTGCAGTATATCAGTACATTACTACTATTATTACTACTAATGCGGCTTCTTCTAGTGTTATTACCACATCTGTACCCGGCCTCTGTCCTCCTCCTGCAGTATATCAGTACATTACTGCGACTATTACTACTATTATTACCACTAATGCTGCTTCTTCTAGTGTTATTACCACATTTGTACCGGCCTCTGTCCTCCTCCTGCAGTATATCAGTACATTACTACGACTATTACTACTATTATTACAACTAATGCTGCTTCTTCTAGTGTTATTACACATCTGTACCGGCCTCTGTCCTCCTCCTGCAGTATATCAGTACATTACTGTGACTATTACTACTATTATTACTACTAATGCTGCTTCTTCTAGTGTTATTACCACATCTGTACCCGGCCTCTGTCCTCCTCCTGCAGTATATCAGTACATTACTGCGACTATTACTACTATTATTACTGTTAATGCTGCTTCTTCTAGTGTTATTACCACATCTGTACCCGGCCTCTGTCCTCCTCCTGCAGTATATCAGTACATTACTACGACTATTACTACTATTATTACAACTAATGCTACTTATTCTAGTGTTATTACCACATCTGTACCGGCCTCTGTCCTCCTCCTGCTGTATATCAGTACATTACTACGACTATTACTACTATTATTACTACTAATGCTGCTTCTTCTAGTGTTATTACCACATCTGTTCCCAGCCTCTGTCCTCCTCCTGCTGTATATCAGTACATTACTACGACTATTACTACTATTATTACTACTAATGCTGCTTCTTCTAGTGTTATTACCACATCTGTACCCGGCCTCTGTCCTCCTACTGCTGTATATCAGTACATTACTACGACTATTACTACTATTATTACTACTAATGCTGCTTCTTCTAGTGTTATTACCACATCTGTACCCGGCCTCTGTCCTCCTCCTGCAGTATATCAGTACATTACTGCGACTATTACTACTATTATTACTACTAATGCTGCTTCTTCTAGTGTTATTACCACATCTGTACCCGGCCTCTGTCCTCCTACTGCTGTATATCAGTACATTACTACGACTATTACTACTATTATTACTACTAATGCTGCTTCTTCTAGTGTTATTACCACATCTGTACCCGGCCTCTGTCCTCCTCCTGCAGTATATCAGTACATTACTGCGACTATTACTACTATTATTACTACTAATGCTGCTTCTTCTAGTGTTATTACCACATCTGTACCGGCCTCTGTCCTCCTCCTGCAGTATATCAGTACATTACTACGACTATTACTACTATTATTACTACTAATGCTGCTTCTTCTAGTGTTATTACCACATCTGTACCTGGCCTCTGTCCTCCTCCTGCAGCATATCAGTACATTACCATGACTATTACTACTATTATTACTACTAATGCTGCTTCTTCTAGTGTTATTACCACATCTGTACCTGGCCTCTGTCCTCCTCCTGCAGCATATCAGTACATTACCATGACTATTACTACTATTATTACTACTAATGCTGCTTCTTCTAGTGTAATTACCATATCTGTACCTGGCCTCTGTCCTCCTCCTGCAGCATATCAGTACATTACCATGACTATTACTACTATTATTACTACTAATGCTGCTTCTTCTAGTGTTATTACCACATCTGTACCCGGCCTCTGTCCTCCTCCTGCAGTATATCAGTACATTACTACGACTATTACTACTATTATTACTACTAATGCTGCTTCTTCTAGTGTTATTACCACATCTGTACCCGGCCTCTGTCCTCCTCCTGCAGTATATCAGTACATTACTGTGACAATTACTACTATTATTACTACTAATGCTGCTTCTTCTAGTGTTATTACCACATCTCTACCTGGCCTCTGTCCTCCTCCTGCAGCATATCAGTACATTACTACGACAATTACTACTATTATTACTTCTAATGCTGCTTCTTCTAGTGTTATTACCACATCTGTTCCCAGCCTCTGTCCTCCTCCTGCAGTATATCAGTACATTACTACGACAATTACTACTATTATTACTTCTAATGCTGCTTCTTCTAGTGTTATTACCACATCTGTACTGGCCTCTGTCCTCCTCCTGCAGTACATCAGTACATTACTACGACTATTACTACTATTATTACTACTAATGCTGCTTCTTCTAGTGTAATTACCACAACTGTACCCGGCCTCTGTCCTCCTCCTGCAGCATATCAGTACATTACTACGACAATTACTACTATTATTACTACTAATGCTACTTCTTCTAGTGTAATTACCACATCTGTACCCGGCCTCTGTCCTCCTCCTGCAGTATATCAGTACATTACTACGACAATTACTACTATTATTACTTCTAATGCTGCTTCTTCTAGTGTTATTACCACATCTGTACCCGGCCTCTGTCCTCCTCCTTCAGTACATCAGTACATTACTACGACTATTACTACTATTATTACTACTAATGCTGCTTCTTCTAGTGTAATTACCACAACTGTACCCGGCCTCTGTCCTCCTCCTGCAGCATATCAGTACATTACTACGACAATTACTACTATTATTACTACTAATGCTACTTCTTCTAGTGTAATTACCACATCTGTACCCGGCCTCTGTCCTCCTCCTGCAGTATATCAGTACATTACTACGACAATTACTACTATTATTACTACTAATGCTGCTTCTTCTAGTGTTATTACCACATCTGTACCGGCCTCTGTCCTCCTCTTGCAGTATATCAGTACATTACTACGACTATTACTACTATTATTACTACTAATGCTGCTTCTTCTAGTGTTATTACCACATCTCTACCTGGCCTCTGTCCTCCTCCTGCAGTATATCAGTACTTTACAATGACAATTACTACTATTATTACTACTAATGCTGCTTCTTCTAGTGTTATTACCACATCTGTACCGACCTCTGTCCTCCTCTTGCAGTATATCAGTACATTACTACGACTATTACTACTATTATTACTACTAATGCTGCTTCTTCTAGTGTTATTACCACATCTCTACCTGGCCTCTGTCCTCCTCCTGCAGTATATCAGTACTTTACAATGACAATTACTACTATTATTACTACTAATGCTGCTTCTTCTAGTGTTATTACCACATCTGTACGGGCCTCTGTCCTCCTCCTGCTGTATATCAGTACATTACTATGACTATTACTACTACTATTACTACTAATGCTGCTTCTTCTAGTGTTATTACCACATCTGTACCGGCCTCTGTCCTCCTCCTGCAGTATATCAGTACATTACTACGACTATAACTACTATTATTACTACTAATGCTGCTTCTTCTAGTGTTATTACCACATCTGTACCGGCCTCTGTCCTCCTCCTGCAGTATATCAGTACATTACTACGACTATAACTACTATTATTACTACTAATGCTGCTTCTTCTAGTGTTATTACCACATCTGTACCGGCCTCTGTCCTCCTCCTGCAGTATATCAGTACATTACTACGACTATTACTACTATTATTACTACTAATGCTGCTTCTTCTAGTGTTATTACCACATCTGTACCCGGCCTCTGTCCTCCTCCTGAACATATCAGTACATTACCATGACTATTACTACTATTATTACTACTAATGCTGCTTCTTCTAGTGTTATTACCACATCTGTACCCGGCCTCTGTCCTCCTCCTGCAGTATATCAGTACTTTACAATGACAATTACTACTATTATTACTACTAATGCTGCTTCTTCTAGTGTTATTACACATCTGTACCGGCCTCTGTCCTCCTCCTGCAGTATATCAGTACATTACTGCGACTATTACTACTATTATTACTACTAATGCTGCTTCTTCTAGTGTTATTACCACATCTGTACCGGCCTCTGTCCTCCTCCTGCAGTATATCAGTACATTACTACGACTATAACTACTATTATTACTACTAATGCTGCTTCTTCTAGTGTTATTACCACATCTGTACCGGCCTCTGTCCTCCTCCTGCAGTATATCAGTACATTACTACGACTATTACTACTATTATTACTACTAATGCTGCTTCTTCTAGTGTTATTACCACATCTGTACCCGGCCTCTGTCCTCCTCCTGAACATATCAGTACATTACCATGACTATTACTACTATTATTACAACTAATGCTGCTTCTTCTAGTGTTATTACCACATCTGTACCCGGCCTCTGTCCTCCTCCTGCAGTATATCAGTACTTTACAATGACAATTACTACTATTATTACTACTAATGCTGCTTCTTCTAGTGTTATTACACATCTGTACCGGCCTCTGTCCTCCTCCTGCAGTATATCAGTACATTACTGCGACTATTACTACTATTATTACTACTAATGCTGCTTCTTCTAGTGTTATTACCACATCTGTACCGGCCTCTGTCCTCCTCCTGCAGTATATCAGTACATTACTGCGACTATTACTACTATTATTACTGCTAATGCTGCTTCTTCTAGTGTTATTACCACATCTGTACCCGGCCTCTGTCCTCCTCCTGCAGTATATCAGTACATTACTGCGACTATTACTACTATTATTACTGCTAATGCTGCTTCTTCTAGTGTTATTACCACATCTGTACCCGGCCTCTGTCCTCCTCCTGCAGTATATCAGTACATTACTACGACTATTACTACTATTATTACTACTAATGCTGCTTCTTCTAGTGTTATTACCACATCTGTACCTGGCCTCTGTCCTCCTCCTGCAGTATATCAGTACATTACTGCGACTATTACTACTATTATTACTGCTAATGCTGCTTCTTCTAGTGTTATTACCACATCTGTACCGGCCTCTGTCCTCCTCCTGCAGTATATCAGTACATTACTGCGACTATTACTACTATTATTACTGCTAATGCTGCTTCTTCTAGTGTTATTACCACATCTGTACCCGGCCTCTGTCCTCCTCCTGCAGTATATCAGTACATTACTGCGACTATTACTACTATTATTACTGCTAATGCTGCTTCTTCTAGTGTTATTACCACATCTGTACCCGGCCTCTGTCCTCCTCCTGCAGTATATCAGTACATTACTGCGACTATTACTACTATTATTACTGCTAATGCTGCTTCTTCTAGTGTTATTACCACATCTGTACCGGCCTCTGTCCTCCTCCTGCAGTATATCAGTACATTACTACGACTATTACTCCTATTATTACCACTAATGCTGCTTCTTCTAGTGTTATTACCACATCTGTTCCCAGCCTCTGTCCTCCTCCTGCAGTATATCAGTACATTACTATGACTATCACTACTATTATTACTACTAATGCTGCTTCTTCTAGTGTTATTACCACATCTGTACCCGGCCTCTGTCCTCCTCCTGCAGTATATCAGTACATTACTACGACTATTACTACTATTATTACTGCTAATGCTGCTTCTTCTAGTGTTATTACCACATCTGTACCCGGCCTCTGTCCTCCTCCTGCAGTATATCAGTACATTACTACGACTATTACTGCTATTATTACTGCTAATGCTGCTTCTTCTAGTGTTATTACCACATCTGTACCGGCCTCTGTCCTCCTCCTGCAGTATATCAGTACATTACTACGACAATTACTACTATTATTACTACTAATGCTGCTTCTTCTAGTGTTATTACCACATCTGTACCCGGCCTCTGTCCTCCTCCTGCAGTATATCAGTACATTACTACGACTATTACTACTAATATTATAACTAATGCTGCTTCTTCTAGTGTTATTACCACATCTCTACCTGGCCTCTGTCCTCCTCCTGCAGTATATCAGTACATTACTACGACTATTACTACTATTATTACTACTAATGCTGCTTCTTCTAGTGTTATTACCACATCTGTACCGGTCTCTGTCCTCCTCCTGCAGTATATCAGTACATTACAATGACAATTACTACTATTATTACTACTAATGCTGCTTCTTCTAGTGTTATTACCACATCTCTACCTGGCCTCTGTCCTCCTCCTGAACATATCAGTACATTACCATGACTATTACTACTATTATTACAACTAATGCTGCTTCTTCTAGTGTTATTACCACATCTGTACCCGGCCTCTGTCCTCCTCCTGCAGTATATCAGTACTTTACAATGACAATTACTACTATTATTACTACTAATGCTGCTTCTTCTAGTGTTACTACCACATCTGTACCGGCCTCTGTCCTCCTCCTGCAGTATATCAGTACATTACTGCGACTATTACTACTATTATTACTACTAATGCTGCTTCTTCTAGTGTTATTACCACATCTGTACCCGGCCTCTGTCCTCCTCCTGCAGTATATCAGTACATTACTACGACTATTACTACTATTATTACTGCTAATGCTGCTTCTTCTAGTGTTATTACCACATCTGTACCCGGCCTCTGTCCTCCTCCTGCAGTATATCAGTACATTACTGCGACTATTACTACTATTATTACTACTAATGCTGCTTCTTCTAGTGTTATTACCACATCTGTACCCGGCCTCTGTCCTCCTCCTGCAGTATATCAGTACATTACTGCGACTATTACTACTATTATTACTGCTAATGCTGCTTCTTCTAGTGTTATTACCACATCTGTACCCGGACTCTGTCCTCCTCCTGCAGTATATCAGTACATTACCATGACTATTACTACTATTATTACTACTAATGCTGCTTCTTCTAGTGTTATTACCACATCTGTACCCGGCCTCTGTCCTCCTCCTGCAGTATATCAGTACATTACTGCGACTATTACTACTATTATTACTACTAATGCTGCTTCTTCTAGTGTTATTACCACATCTGTACCCGGCCTCTGTCCTCCTCCTGCAGTATATCAGTACATTACTACGACTATTACTACTATTATTACTACTAATGCTGCTTCTTCTAGTGTTATTACCACATCTGTACCCGGCCTCTGTCCTCCTCCTGCAGTATATCAGTACATTACTGCGACTATTACTACTATTATTACTGCTAATGCTGCTTCTTCTAGTGTTATTACCACATCTGTACCCGGCCTCTGTCCTCCTCCTGCAGTATATCAGTACATTACTGCGACTATTACTACTATTATTACTGCTAATGCTGCTTCTTCTAGTGTTATTACCACATCTGTACCCGGACTCTGTCCTCCTCCTGCAGTATATCAGTACATTACCATGACTATTACTACTATTATTACTACTAATGCTGCTTCTTCTAGTGTTATTACCACATCTGTACCCGGACTCTGTCCTCCTCCTGCAGTATATCAGTACATTACCATGACTATTACTACTATTATTACTACTAATGCTGCTTCTTCTAGTGTTATTACCACATCTGTACCCGGCCTCTGTCCTCCTCCTGCAGTATATCAGTACATTACTACGACTATTACTACTATTATTACTACTAATGCTGCTTCTTCTAGTGTTATTACCACATCTGTACCCGGCCTCTGTCCTCCTCCTGCAGTATACCAGTACATTACTACGACTATTACTACTATTATTACTACTAATGCTGCTTCTTCTAGTGTTATTACCACATCTGTACCCGGCCTCTGTCCTCCTCCTGCAGTATATCAGTACTTTACAATGACAATTACTACTATTATTACTACTAATGCTGCTTCTTCTAGTGTTACTACCACATCTGTACCGGCCTCTGTCCTCCTCCTGCAGTATATCAGTACATTACTGCGACTATTACTACTATTATTACTACTAATGCTGCTTCTTCTAGTGTTATTACCACATCTGTACCCGGCCTCTGTCCTCCTCCTGCAGTATATCAGTACATTACTGTGACTATTACTACTATTATTACTGCTAATGCTGCTTCTTCTAGTGTTATTACCACATCTGTACCCGGCCTCTGTCCTCCTCCTGCAGCATATCAGTACATTACTACGACTATTACTACTATTATTACTACTAATGCTGCTTCTTCTAGTGTTATTACCACATCTGTACCCGGCCTCTGTCCTCCTCCTGCAGTATATCAGTACATTACTGCGACTATTACTACTATTATTACTGCTAATGCTGCTTCTTCTAGTGTTATTACCACATCTGTACCCGGCCTCTGTCCTCCTCCTGCAGTATATCAGTACATTACTGCGACTATTACTACTATTATTACTACTAATGCTGCTTCTTCTAGTGTTATTACCGCATCTGTACTGGCCTCTGTCCTCCTCCTGCAGTATACCAGTACATTACTACGACTATTACTACTATTATTACTACTAATGCTGCTTCTTCTAGTGTTATTACCACATCTGTACCCGGCCTCTGTCCTCCTCCTGCAGTATATCAGTACATTACTGCGACTATTACTACTATTATTACTGCTAATGCTGCTTCTTCTAGTGTTATTACCACATCTGTTCCCAGCCTCTGTCCTCCTCCTGCAGTATATCAGTACATTACTGCGACTATTACTACTATTATTACTACTAATGCTGCTTCTTCTAGTGTTATTACCGCATCTGTACCGGCCTCTGTCCTCCTCCTGCAGTGTATCAGTACATTACTACGACTATTACTACTATTATTACTACTAATGCTGCTTCTTCTAGTGTTATTACCACATCTATAGCCGGCCTCTGTCCTCCTCCTGCAGTATATCAGTACATTACTACGACTATTACTACTATTATTACTGCTAATGCTGCTTCTTCTAGTGTTATTACCACATCTGTACCGGCCTCTGTCCTCCTCCTGCAGTATATCAGTACATTACTACGACTATTACTACTATTATTACAACTAATGCTACTTCTTCTAGTGTTATTACCACATCTGTACCCGGCCTCTGTCCTCCTCCTGCAGTATATCAGTACATTACTGCGACTATTACTACTATTATTACTACTAATGCTGCTTCTTCTAGTGTTATTACCACATCTGTACCCGGCCTCTGTCCTCCTCCTGCAGTATATCAGTACATTACTACGACTATTACTACTATTATTACTACTAATGCTGCTTCTTCTAATGTTATTACCACATCTGTACCCGGCCTCTGTCCTCCTCCTGCAGTATATCAGTTCATTACCATGACTATTACTACTATTATTAATACTAATGCTGTTTCTTCTAGTGTTATTACCACATCTGTACCCGGCCTCTGTCCTCCTCCTGCAGTATATCAGTACATTACTACGACAATTACTAATATTATTACTACTAATGCTGCTTCTTCTAGTGTTATTACCACATCTGTACCCGGCCTCTGTCCTCCTCCTGCTGTATACCAGTACATTACTATGACTATTACTACTATTATTACTACTAATGCTGCTTCTTCTAGTGTAATTACCACAACTGTACCCGGCCTCTGTCCTCCTCCTGCAGCATATCAGTACATTACTACGACTATTACTACTATTATTACTACTAATGCTGCTTCTTCTAGTGTTATTACCACATCTGTACCGGCCTCTGTCCTCCTCCTGCAGCATATCAGTACATTACCATGACTATTACTACTATTATTACTACTAATGCTGCTTCTTCTAGTGTTATTATCACATCTCTACCTGGCCTCTGTCCTCCTCCTGCAGTATATCAGTACATTACTGTGACAATTACTACTATTATTACTACTAATGCTGCTTCTTCTAGTGTTATTATCACATCTCTACCTGGCCTCTGTCCTCCTCCTGCAGCATATCAGTACATTACCATGACTATTACTACTATTATTACTACTAATGCTGCTTCTTCTAGTGTTATTACCACATCTATACCTGGCCTCTGTCCTCCTCCGGCAGCATATCAGTACATTACTACGACTATTACTACTATTATTACTACTAATGCTGCTTCTTCTAGTGTTATTACCACATCTGTACCGGCCTCTGTCCTCCTCCTGCAGTATATCAGTACATTACCATGACTATTACTACTATTATTACTACTAATGCTGCTTCTTCTAGTGTTATTACCACATCTGTACCCGGCCTCTGTCCTCCTCCTGCAGTACATCAGTACATTACTACGACTATTACTACTATTATTACTACTAATGCTGCTTCTTCTAGTGTAATTACCACAACTGTACCCGGCCTCTGTCCTCCTCCTGCAGTATATCAGTACTTTACAATGACAATTACTACTATTATTACTACTAATGCTGCTTCTTCTAGTGTTATTACCACATCTGTACCGGCCTCTGTCCTCCTCCTGCTGTATATCAGTACATTACAATGACAATTACTACTATTATTACTACTAATGCTGCTTCTTCTAGTGTTATTACCACATCTCTACCTGGCCTCTGTCCTCCTCCTGCAGCATATCAGTACATTACCATGACTATTACTACTATTATTACAACTAATGCTGCTTCTTCTAGTGTTATTACCACATCTGTACCCGGCCTCTGTCCTCCTCCTGCAGTATATCAGTACTTTACAATGACAATTACTACTATAATTACTACTAATGCTGCTTCTTCTAGTGTTACTACCACATCTGTACCGGCCTCTGTCCTCCTCCTGCAGTATATCAGTACATTACTATGACTATTACTACTATTATTACTACTAATGCTACTTCTTCTAGTGTTATTACCACATCTGTACCCGGCCTCTGTCCTCCTCCTGCAGTATATCAGTACATTACTACGACCATTACTACTATTATTACTACTAATGCTGCTTCTTCTAGTGTTATTACCACATCTGTACCCGGCCTCTGTCCTCCTCCTGCAGTATATCAGTACATTACTATGACTATTACTACTATTATTACTACTAATGCTGCTTCTTCTAGTGTTATTACCACATCTGTACCCGGCCTCTGTCCTCCTCCTGCAGTATATCAGTACATTACTACGACTATTACTGCTATTATTACTACTAATGCTGCTTCTTCTAGTGTTACTACCATATCTGTACCGGCCTCTGTCCTCCTCCTGCAGTATATCAGTACATTACTACGACTATTACTACTATTATTACTACTAATGCTGTTCTTCTAGTGTTATTACCACATCTGTACCGGCCTCTGTCCTCCTCCTGCAGTATATCAGTACATTACTATGACTATTACTACTATTATTACTACTAATGCTGCTTCTTCTAGTGTTATTACCACATCTGTACCCGGCCTCTGTCCTCCTCCTGCAGTATATCATTACATTACTACGACTATTACTACTATTATTACTACTAATGTTGCTTCTTCTAGTGTTACTACCACATCTGTACCGGTCTCTGTCCTCCTCCTGCAGTATATCAGTGCATTACTACGACTATTACTACTATTATTACCACTAATGCTGCTTCTTCTAGTGTTATTACCACATCTGTACCGGTCTCTGTCCTCCTCCTGCAGTATATCAGTACATTACTACTATTATTACTACTATTATTACTACTAATGCTGCTTCTTCTAGTGTTATTACCACATCTGTACCCGGCCTCTGTCCTCCTCCTGCAGTATATCAGTACATTACTATGACTATTACTACTATTATTACCACTAATGCTGCTTCTTCTAGTGTTATTACCACATCTGTACCGGCCTCTGTCCTCCTCCTGCAGTATATCAGTACATTACTGCGACTATTACTACTATTATTACTACTAATGCTGCTTCTTCTAGTGTTATTACCACATCTGTACCCGGCCTCTGTCCTCCTCCTGCAGTATATCAGTGCATTACTACGACTATTACTACTATTATTACTACTAATGCTGCTTCTTCTAGTGTTATTACCACATCTGTACCGGTCTCTGTCCTCCTCCTGCAGTATATCAGTGCATTACTACGACTATTACTACTATTATTACCACTAATGCTGCTTCTTCTAGTGTTATTACCACATCTGTACCGGTCTCTGTCCTCCTCCTGCAGTATATCATTGCATTACTACGACTATTACTACTATTATTACCACTAATGCTGCTTCTTCTAGTGTTATTACCACATCTGTACCGGTCTCTGTCCTCCTCCTGCAGTATATCAGTACATTACTACGACTATTACTACTATTATTACTACTAATGCTGCTTCTTCTAGTGTTATTACCACATCTGTACCCGTCCTCTGTCCTCCTCCTGCAGTATATCAGTTTTTTACAATGACAATTACTACTATTATTACTACTTATGCTGCTTCTTCTAGTGTTACTACCACATCTGTACATGCCTCTGTCCTCCTCCTGCAGTATATCAGTACATTACTATGACTATTACTACTATTATTACTACTAATGCTGCTTCTTCTAGTGTTATTACCACATCTCTACCCGGCCTCTGTCCTCCTCTTGCAGTATATCAGTACATTACTATGACTATTACTACTATTATTACTACTAATGCTGCTTCTTCTAGTGTTATTACCACATCTCTACCCGGCCTCTGTCCTCCTCCTGCAGTATATCATTACATTACTACGACTATTACTGCTATTATTACTACTAATGCTGCTTCTTCTAGTGTTATTACCACATCTGTACCGGTCTCTGTCCTCCTCCTGAAGTATATCAGTACATTACTACGACTATTACTACTATTATTACTACTAATGCTGCTTCTTCTAGTGTTATTACCACATCTGTACCGGCCTCTGTCCTCCTCCTGCAGTATATCATTACATTACTACGACTATTACTACTATTATTACTACTAATGCTGCTTCTTCTAGTGTTACTACCACATCTGTACCGGTCTCTGTCCTCCTCCTGCAGTATATCAGTACATTACTAGACTATTACTACTATTATTACTACTAATGCTGCTTCTTCTAGTGTTATTACACATCTGTACCCGGCCTCTGTCCTCCTCCTGCAGTATATCAGTACATTACTATGACTATTACTACTACTATTACTACTAATGCTGCCTCTTCTAGTGTTATTACCACATCTGTACCGGTCTCTGTCCTCCTCCTGCAGTATATCAGTACATTACTACGACTATTACTACTATTATTACCACTAACGCTGCTTCTTCTAGTGTTATTACCACATCTGTACCGGCCTCTGTCCTCCTCCTGCAGTATATCAGTACATTACTGCGACTATTACTACTATTATTACTACTAATGCTGCTTCTTCTAGTGTTATTACCACATCTGTTCCCAGCCTCTGTCCTCCTCCTGCAGTATATCAGTACATTACTACGACAATTACTACTATTATAACTACTAATGCTGCTTCTTCTAGTGTTATTACCACATCTGTACCCGGCCTCTGTCCTCCTCCTGCAGTATATCAGTACATTACTACGACTATTACTACTATTATTACTACTAATGCTGCTTCTTCTAGTGTAATTACCACAACTGTACCGGCCTCTGTCCTCCTCCGGCAGTATATCAGTACATTACTATGACTATTACTACTATTATTACTACTAATGCTGCTTCTTCTAGTGTTATTACCACATCTGTACCCGGCCTCTGTCCTCCTCCTGCAGTATATCAGTACATTACTACGACTATTACTACTATTATTACTACTAATTCTGCTTCTTCTAGTGTTATTACCACATCTGTACCCGGCCTCTGTCCTCCTCCTGCAGTATATCAGTATATTACTACGACTATTACTACTATTATTACTACTAATGCTGCTTCTTCTAGTGTAATTACCACAACTGTACCGGCCTCTGTCCTCCTCCGGCAGTATATCAGTACATTACTATGACTATTACTACTATTATTACTACTAATGCTGCTTCTTCTAGTGTTATTACCACATTTGTACCGGTCTCTGTCCTCCTCCTGCAGTATATCAGTACATTACTGTGACAATTACTACTATTATTACTACTAATGCTGCTTCTTCTAGTGTTATTACCACATCTCTACCTGGCCTCTGTCCTCCTCCTGCAGCATATCAGTACATTACTACGACCATTACTACTATTATTACTACTAATGCTGCTTCTTCTAGTGTAATTACCACATCTGTACCCGGCCTCTGTCCTCCTCCTGCAGTATATCAGTACATTACCATGACTATTACTACTATTATTACTACTAATGCTGCTTCTTCTAGTGTTATTACCACATCTGTACCCGGCCTCTGTCCTCCTCCTGCAGCATATCAGTACATTACCATGACTATTACTACTATTATTACTACTAATGCTGCTTCTTCTAGTGTTATTACCACATCTGTACCCGGCCTCTGTCCTCCTCCTGCAGTATATCAGTACATTACTGTGACAATTACTACTATTATTACTACTAATGCTGCTTCTTCTAGTGTTATTACCACATCTCTACCTGGCCTCTGTCCTCCTCCTGCAGCATATCAGCACATTACCATGACTATTACTACTATTATTACTACTAATGCTGCTTCTTCTAGTGTTATTACCACATCTCTACCTGGCCTCTGTCCTCCTCCTGCAGCATATCAGTACATTACCATGACTATTACTACTATTATTACTACTAATGCTGCTTCTTCTAGTGTTATTACCACATCTGTTCCCAGCCTCTGTCCTCCTCCTGCAGCATATCAGTACATTACTATGACTATTACTACTATTATTACTACTAATGCTGCTTCTTCTAGTGTTATTACCACATCTGTACCCGGCCTCTGTCCTCCTCCTGCAGTATATCAGTACATTACTACGACTATTACTACTATTATTACTACTAATGCGGCTTCTTCTAGTGTTATTACCACATCTGTACCCGGCCTCTGTCCTCCTCCTGCAGTATATCAGTACATTACTACGACTATTACTACTATTATTACTACTAATGCTGCTTCTTCTAGTGTTATTACCACATTTGTACCCGGCCTCTGTCCTCCTCCTGCAGTACATCAGTACATTACTACGACTATTACTACTATTATTACTACTAATGCTGCTTCTTCTAGTGTTATTACCACATCTGTACCCGGCCTCTGTCCTCCTCCTGCAGTATATCAGTACATTACCATGACTATTACTACTATTATTACAACTAATGCTGCTTCTTCTAGTGTTATTACCACATCTGTACCCGGCCTCTGTCCTCCTCCTGCAGTATATCAGTACATTACTACGACTATTACTGCTATTATTACTACTAATGCTGCTTCTTCTAGTGTTATTACCACGTCTGTACCGGCCTCTGTCCTCCTCCTGCAGTATATCAGTACATTACTACGACTATTACTACTATTATTACTACTAATGCTGCTTCTTCTAGTGTTACTACCACATCTGTACCGGTCTCTGTCCTCTTCCTGCAGTATATCAGTACATTACTATGACTATTACTACTATTATTACCACTAATGCTGCTTCTTCCAGTGTTATTACACATCTGTACCGGCCTCTGTCCTCCTCCTGCAGTATATCAGTACATTACAACGACAATTACTACTATTATTACCACTAATGCTGCTTCTTCTAGTGTTATTACCACATCTGTACCGGTCTCTGTCCTCCTCCTGCAGTATATCAGTACATTACTACGACTATTACTACTATTATTACCACTAATGCTGCTTCTTCTAGTGTTATTACCACATCTGTACCGGCCTCTGTCCTCCTCCTGCAGTATATCAGTACATTACTACGACTATTACTCCTATTATTACCACTAATGCTACTTCTTCTAGTGTTATTACCACATCTGTACCGGTCTCTGTCCTCCTCCTGCAGTATATCAGTACATTACTACGACTATTACTACTATTATTACCACTAATGCTGCTTCTTCTAGTGTTATTACCACATCTGTACCGGCCTCTGTCCTCCTCCTGCAGTATATCAGTACATTACTACGACTATTACTACTATTATTACCACTAATGCTACTTCTTCTAGTGTTATTACCACATCTGTACCGGCCTCTGTCCTCCTCCTGCAGTATATCAGTACATTACTACGACTATTACTCCTATTATTACCACTAATACTGCTTCTTCTAGTGTTATTACCACATCTGTACCGGCCTCTGTCCTTCTCCTGCAGTATATCAGTACATTACTACGACTATTACTACTATTATTACTACTAATGCTGATTCTTCTAGTGTTATTACCACATCTGTACCCGGCCTCTGTCCTCCTCCTGCAGTATATCAGTACATTACTACGACTATTACTACTATTATTACCACTAATGCTGCTTCTTCTAGTGTTATTACCACATCTGTACCGGCCTCTGTCCTCCTCCTGCAGTATATCAGTACATTACTACGACTATTACTCCTATTATTACCACTAATGCTGCTTCTTCTAGTGTTATTACCACATCTGTACCCGGCCTCTGTCCTCCTCCTGCAGTATATCAGTGCATTACTACGACTATTACTACTATTATTACTACTAATGCTGCTTCTTCTAGTGTTATTACCACATCTGTACCCGGCCTCTGTCGTCCTCCTGCAGTATATCAGTACATTACTACGACTATTACTACTATTATTACCACTAATGCTGCTTCTTCTAGTGTTATTACCACATCTGTACCCGGCCTCTGTCCTCCTCCTGCAGTATATCAGTACATTACTACGACTATTACTACTATTATTACCACTAATGCTGCTTCTTCTAGTGTTATTACCACATCTGTACCCGGCCTCTGTCCTCCTCCTGCAGTATATCCGTACATTACTACGACTATTACTCCTATTATTACCACTAATGCTGCTTCTTCTAGTGTTATTACCACATCTGTACCTGGCCTCTGTCCTCCTCCTGCAGCATATCAGTACATTACCATGACTATTACTACTATTATTACTACTAATGCTGCTTCTTCTAGTGTTATTACCACATCTGTACCCGGCCTCTGTCCTCCTCCTGCAGTATATCAGTACATTACTACGACTATTACTACTATTATTACTACTAATGCTGCTTCTTCTAGTGTTATTACCACATCTGTACCGGCCTCTGTCCTCCTCCTGCAGCATATCAGTACATTACCATGACTATTACTACTATTATTACTACTAATGCTGCTTCTTCTAGTGTTATTACCACATCTGTACCCGGCCTCTGTCCTCCTCCTGCAGTATATCAGTACATTACTACGACTATTACTACTATTATTACTACTAATGCTGCTTCTTCTAGTGTTATTACCACATCTGTACCTGGCCTCTGTCCTCCTCCTGCAGCATATCAGTACATTACCATGACTATTACTACTATTATTACTACTAATGCTGCTTCTTCTAGTGTTATTACCACATCTGTACCCGGCCTCTGTCCTCCTCCTGCAGTATATCAGTACATTACTACGACTATTACTACTATTATTACTACTAATGCTGCTTCTTCTAGTGTTATTACCACATCTGTACCCGGCCTCTGTCCTCCTCCTGCAGTACATCAGTACATTACTACGACTATTACTACTATTGTTACTACTAATGCTGCTTCTTCTAGTGTTATTACCACATCTGTACCCGGCCTCTGTCCTCCTCCTGCAGTATATCAGTACATTACAATGACAATTACTACTATTATTACTACTAATAATGCTGCTTCTTCTAGTGTTATTACCACATCTCTACCTGGCCTCTGTCCTCCTCCTGCAGTATATCAGTACATTACTACGACTATTACTGCTATTATTACTACTAATGCTGCTTCTTCTAGTGTTATTACCACGTCTGTACCGGCCTCTGTCCTCCTCCTGCAGTATATCAGTACATTACTACGACTATTACTACTATTATTACTACTAATGCTGCTTCTTCTAGTGTTACTACCACATCTGTACCGGTCTCTGTCCTCTTCCTCCAGTATATCAGTACATTACTATGACTATTACTACTATTATTACCACTAATGCTGCTTCTTCCAGGGTTATTACACATCTGTACCGGCCTCTGTCCTCCTCCTGCAGTATATCAGTACATTACTGCGACTATTACTACTATTATTACCACTAATGCTGCTTCTTCTAGTGTTATTACCACATCTGTACCGGTCTCTGTCCTCCTCCTGCAGTACATCAGTACATTACTACGACTATTACTACTATTATTACCACTAATGCTGCTTCTTCTAGTGTTATTACCACATCTGTACCCGGCCTCTGTCCTCCTCCTGCAGTATATCAGTACATTACTACGACTATTACTACTATTATTACTACTAATGCTACTTCTTCTAGTGTTATTACCACATCTGTACCGGCCTCTGTCCTCCTCCTGCAGTATATCAGTACATTACTACGACTATTACTCCTATTATTACCACTAATGCTGCTTCTTCTAGTGTTATTACCACATCTGTACCGGCCTCTGTCCTCCTCCTGCAGTATATCAGTACATTACTACGACTATTACTACTATTATTACTACTAATGCTGATTCTTCTAGTGTTATTACCACATCTGTACCCGGCCTCTGTCCTCCTCCTGCAGTATATCAGTACATTACTACGACTATTACTACTATTATTACTACTAATGCTGATTCTTCTAGTGTTATTACCACATCTGTACCGGCCTCTGTCCTCCTCCTGCAGTATATCAGTACATTACTACGACTATTACTCCTATTATTACCACTAATGCTGCTTCTTCTAGTGTTATTACCACATCTGTACCCGGCCTCTGTCCTCCTCCTGCAGTATATCAGTACATTACTACGACTATAACTACTATTATTACTGCTAATGCTGTTTCTTCCAGTGTTATTACCACATCTGTACCGGCCTCTGTCCTCCTCCTGCAGTATATTAGTACATTACTATGACTATTACTACTATTATTACTACTAATGCGGCTTTTTCTAGTGTTATTACAACATCTGTACCGGCCTCTGTCCTCCTCCTGCAGTATATCAGGACATTACTACGACTATTACTACTATTATTACTACTAATGCTGCTTCTTCTAATGTTATTACCACATCTGTACCGCCTCTGTCCTCCTCCTGCAGTATATCAGTACATTACTACGACTATTACTACTATTAATACTACTAATGCTACTTCTAGTGTTATTACACATCTGTACCCGGCCTCTGTCCTCCTCCTGCAGTATATCAGTACATTACTACGACTATTACTACTATTATTACTACTAATGCTGCTTCTTCTAATGTTATTACCACATCTGTACCCGGCCTCTGTCCTCCTCCTGCAGTATATCAGTACATTACTACGACTATTACTACTATTATTACTACTAATGCTGCTTCTTCTAGTGTTATTACCACATCTGTACCGGCCTCTGTCCTCCTCCTGCAGTATATCAGTACATTACTACGACTATTACTACTATTAATACTACTAATGCTGCTTCTTCTAGTGTTATTACCACATCTGTACCCGGCCTCTGTCCTCCTGCAGTATATCAGTACATTACTACGACTATTACTACTATTATTACTACTAATGCTGTTTCTTCTAGTGTTATTACCACATCTGTACCGGCATCTGTCCTCCTCTTGCAGTATATCAGTACATTACTACGACTATTACTACTATTATTACTACTAATGCTTCTTCTTCTAGTGTTATTACCACATCTGTACCGGTCTCTGTCCTCCTCCTTCTGTATATCAGTACATTACTATGACTATCACTACTATTATTACTACTAATGCTGCTTCTTCTAGTGTTATTACATCTGTACCCGGCCTCTGTCCTCCTCCTGCAGTATATCAGTACATTACTACGACTATTTCTACAATTATTACTACTAATGCTGCTTCTTCTAGTGTTATTACCACGTCTGTACCCGGCCTCTATCCTCCTCCTGCAGTATATCAGTACATTACTACGACTATTTCTACAATTATTACTACTAATGCTGTTTCTTCTAGTGTTATTACCACATCTGTACCGGCATCTGTCCTCCTCTTGCAGTATATCAGTACATTACTACGACTATTACTACTATTATTACTACTAATGCTGCTTCTTCTAGTGTTATTACACATCTGTACCCGGCATCTGTCCTCCTGCAGTATATCAGTACATTACTACGACTATTACTACTATTATTACTACTAATGCTTCTTCTTCTAGTGTTATTACCACATCTGTACCGGTCTCTGTCCTCCTCCTTCTGTATATCAGTACATTACTATGACTATCACTACTATTATTACTACTAATGCTGCTTCTTCTAGTGTTATTACATCTGTACCCGGCCTCTGTCCTCCTCCTGCAGTATATCAGTACATTACTACGACTATTTCTACAATTATTACTACTAATGCTGCTTCTTCTAGTGTTATTACCACGTCTGTACCGGCCTCTATCCTCATCCTGCAGTATATCAGTACATTACTACGACTATTACTACTATTATTACTACTAATGCTGCTTCTTCAAGTGTTATTACCACATCTGTACCCAGCATCTGTCCTCCTCTTGCAGTATATCAGTACATTACTACGACTATTACTACTATTATTACTACTAATGCTGCTTCTTCTAGTGTTATTACACATCTGTACCCGGCCTCTGTCCTCCTCCTACAGTATATCAGTACATTACTACGACTATTACTGCAATTATTACTACTAATGCTGCTTCTTCTAGTGTTATTACCATATCTGTACCCGGCCTCTGTCCTCCTCCTACAGTATATCAGTACATTAAAATGACTATTACTACTATTATTACTACTAATGCTGCTTCTTCTAGTGTTATTACCACATCTGTACCGGGCCTCTGTCCTCCTGCAGTATATCAGTACATTACTACGACTATTACTACTATTATTACTACTAATGCTGCTTCTTCTAGTGTTATTACCACATCTGTACCCGGCCTCTGTCCTCCTGCAGTATATCAGTACATTACTACGACTATTACTACTATTATTACTACTAATGCTGCTTCTTCTAGTGTTATTACCACATCTGTACCCGGCCTCTGTCCTCCTCCTGCAGTATATCAGTACATTACTACGACTATTACTACTATTATTACTACTAATGCTGCTTCTTCTAGTGTTATTACCACATCTGTACCCGGCCTCTGTCCTCCTGCAGTATATCAGTACATTACTACGACTATTACTACTATTATTACTACTAATGCTGCTTCTTCTATTGTTATTACCACATCTGTACCCGGCCTCTGTCCTCCTCCTGCAGTATATCAGTACATTACTACGACTATTACTACTATTATTACTACTAATGCTGCTTCTTCTAGTGTTATTACCACATCTGTACCCGGCCTCTGTCCTCCTCCTGCAGTATATCAGTACATTACTACGACTATTACTACTATTATTACTACTAATGCTGCTTATTCTAGTGTTATTACCACATCTGTACCCGGCATCTGTCCTCCTCCTGCAATATATCAGTACATTACTACGACTATTACTACTATTATTACTACTAATGCTGCTTCTTCTAGTGTTATTACCATATCTGTACCCGGCCTCTGTCCTCCTCCTACAGTATATCAGTACATTACTATGACTATTACTACTATTATTACTACTAATGCTGCTTCTTCTAGTGTTATTACCACATCTGTACCCGGCCTCTGTCCTCCTGCAGTATATCAGTACATTACTACGACTATTACTACTATTATTACTGCTAATGCTGCTTCTTCTATTGTTATTACCACATCTGTACCGGCCTCTGTCCTCCTCCTGCAGTATATCAGTACATTACTACGACTATTACTACTATTATTACTACTAATGCTTCTTCTTCTAGTGTTATTACCACATCTGTACCGGCCTCTGTCCTCCTCCTGCAGTATATCAGTACATTACTACGACTATTACTACTATTATTACTACTAATGCTGCTTCTTCTATTGTTATTACCACATCTGTACCCGGCCTCTGTCCTCCTCCTGCAGTATATCAGTACATTACTACGACTATTACTACTATTATTACTACTAATGCTGCTTCTTCTAGTGTTATTACCACATCTGTACCCGGCCTCTGTCCTCCTCCTGCAGTATATCAGTACATTACTACGACTATTACTACTATTATTACTACTAATGCTGCTTCTTCTAGTGTTATTACCACATCTGTACCCGGCATCTGTCCTCCTCCTGCAATATATCAGTACATTACTACGACTATTACTACTATTATTACTACTAATGCTGCTTCTTCTAGTGTTATTACCACATCTGTACCCGGCCTCTGTCCTCCTGCAGTATATCAGTACATTACTACGACTATTACTACTATTATTACTACTAATGCTGTTCTTCTAGTGTTATTACCACATCTGTACCGGCCTCTGTCCTCCTCCTGCTGTATATCAGTACATTACCATGACTATTACTACTATTATTACTACTAATGCTGCTTCTTCTAGTGTTATTACCACGTCCGTACCCGGCCTCTGTCCTCCTCCTGCAGTACATCAGTACATTACTACGACTATTACTACTATTATTATTACTACTAATGCTGCTTCTTCTAGTGTTATTACCACATCTGTACTGGCCTCTGTCCTCCTCCTGCAGTATATCAGTACATTACTACGACTATTACTACTATTATTACTACTAATGCTGCTTCTTCTAGTGTTATTACCACATCTGTACCGGCCTCTGTCCTCCTCCTGCAGTATATCAGTACATTACTACGACTATTACTACTATTATTACTACTAATGCTGCTTCTTCTAGTGTTATTACCATGTCTGTACCCGGCCTCTGTCCTCCTCCTGCAGTATATCAGTACATTACTATGACTATTACTGCTATTATTACTACTAATGCTGCTTCTTCTAGTGTTATTACCACATCTGTACCCGGCCTCTGTCCTCCTCCTGCAGTATATCAGTACATTACTACGACTATTACTACTATTATTACTACTAATGCTGCGTCTTCTAGTGTTATTACACATCTGTACCGGCCTCTGTCCTCCTCTTGCAGTATATCAGTACATTACTATGACTATTACTGCTATTATTACTACTAATGCTGCTTCTTCTAGTGTTATTACACATCTGTACTGGACTCTGTCCTCCTCCTGCAGTATATCAGTACATTACTGCGACTATTACTACTATTATTACCACTAATTCTGCTTCTTCTAGTGTTATTACCACATCTGTACCGGCCTCTGTCCTCCTCCTGCAGTATATCAGTACATTACTACGACTATTACTACTATTATTACTACTAATGCTGCTTCTTCTATTGTTATTACCACATCTGTACCCGGCCTCTGTCCTCCTCCTGCAGTATATCAGTACATTACTGCGACTATTACTACTATTATTACTACTAATGCTGCTTCTTCTAGTGTTATTACACATCTGTACCGGCCTCTGTCCTCCTCCTGCAGTATATCATTTCATTACTACGACTATTACTGCTATTATTACTACTAATGCTGCTTCTTCTAGTGTTATTACCACGTCTGTACCCTGCCTCTGTCCTCCTCCTGCAGTATATCAGTACATTACTACGACTATTACTACTATTATTACTACTAATGCTGCTTCTTCTAGTGTTATTACCACATCTGTACCCGGCCTCTGTCCTCCTCCTGCAGTATATCAGTACATTACTGCGACTATTACTACTATTATTACTACTAATGCTGCTTCTTCTAGTGTTATTACACATCTGTACCCGGCCTCTGTCCTCCTCCTGCTGTATATCAGTACATTACTACGACTATTACTACTATTATTACTACTAATGCTGCTTCTTCTAGTGTTATTACCACATCTGTACCCGGCCTCTGTCCTCCTCCTGCAGTATATCAGTACATTACTACAACTATTACTACTATTATTACTACTAATGCTGCTTCTTCTAGTGTTATTACACATCTGTACCCGGCCTCTGTCCTCCTCCTGCTGTATATCAGTACATTACTACGACTATTACTACTATTATTACTACTAATGCTGCTTCTTCTAGTGTTATTACCACATCAGTATCCGGCCTCTGTCATCCTCCTGCAGTATATCAGTACATTACTACAACTATTACTACTATTATTACTACTAATGCTGCTTCTTCTAGTGTTATTACCACATCTGTACCCAGCCTCTGTCCTCCTCCTGCAGTATATCAGTACATTACTATGACTATTACTACTATTATTACTACTAATGCTGCTTCTTCTAGTGTTATTACCACATCTGTACCCGGCCTCTGTACTCCTCCTGCAGTATATCAGTACATTACTGTGACTATTACTACTATTATTACTACTAATGCTGCTTCTTCTAGTGTTATTACCACATCTGTACCGGACTCTGTCCTCCTCCTGCAGTACATCAGTACATTACTACGACTATTACTACTATTATTACTACTAATGCTGCTTCTTCTAGTGTTATTACCACATCTGTACCCGGCCTCTGTCCTCCTCCTGCTGTATATCAGTACATTACTACGACTATTACTACAATTATTACTACTAATGCTGCTCCTTCTAGTGTTATTACCACATCTGTACCCAGCCTCTGTCCTCCTCCTGCAGTATATCAGTACATTACTGCGACTATTACTACTATTATTACTACTAATGCTGCTCCTTCTAGTGTTATTACCACATCTGTACCCAGCCTCTGTCCTCCTCCTGCAGTATATCAGTACATTACTATGACTATTACTACTATTATTACTACTAATGCTGCTTCTTCTAGTGTTATTACCACATCTGTACCCGGCCTCTGTCCTCCTCCTGCAGTATATCAGTACATTACTACGACTATTACTACTATTATTACTACTAATGCTGCTTCTTCTAGTGTTAATACCACGTCTGTACCCGGCCTCTGTCCTCCTCCTGCAGTATATCAGTACATTACTGTGACTATTACTACTATTATTACTACTAATGCTGCTTCTTCTAGTGTTAATACCACGTCTGTACCCGGCCTCTGTCCTCCTCCTGCAGTATATCAGTACATTACTGCGACTATTACTACTATTATTCTACTAATGCTGCTTCTTCTAGTGTTATTACCACATCTGTACCCGGCCTCTGTCCTCCTCCTGCAGTATATCAGTACATTACTGCGACTATTACTACTATTATTACTACTAATGCTGCTTCTTCTAGTGTTATTACTACATCAGTATCCGGCCTCTGTCCTCCTCCTGCAGTATATCAGTACATTACTGCGACTATTACTACTATTATTACTACTAATGCTGCTTCTTCTAGTGTTATTACCACATCTGTACCCGGCCTCTGTCCTCCTCCTGCAGTATATCAGTACATTACAACGACAATTACTACTATTATTACTACTAATGCTGCTTCTTCTAGTGTTATTACCACATCTGTACCCGGCCTCTGTCCTCCTCCTGCAGTATATCAGTACATTACTACGACTATTACTACTATTATTACTACTAATGCTGCTTCTTCTAGTGTTATTACCACATCTGTACCCGGCCTCTGTCCTCCTCCTGCAGTATATCAGTACATTACTGCGACTATTACTACTATTATTACTACTAATGCTGCTTCTTCTAGTGTTATTACCACATCTGTACCCGGCCTCTGTCCTCCTCCTGCAGTACATCAGTACATTACTACGACTATTACTACTATTATTACTACTATTGCTGCTTCTTCTAGTGTTATTACCACATCTGTACCCGGCCTCTGTCCTCCTCCTGCAGTATATCAGTACATTACTGCGACTATTACTACTATTATTACTACTAATGCTGCTTCTTCTAGTGTTATTACCACATCTGTACCCGGCCTCTGTCCTCCTCCTGCAGTATATCAGTACATTACTACGACTATTACTACTATTATTACTACTATTGCTGCTTCTTCTAGTGTTATTACCACATCTGTACCCGGCCTCTGTCCTCCTCCTGCAGTATATCAGTACATTACAACGACAATTACTACTATTATTACTACTAATGCTGCTTCTTCTAGTGTTATTACCACATCTGTACCCGGCCTCTGTCCTCCTCCTGCAGTATATCAGTACATTACTGCGACTATTACTACTATTATTACTACTAATGCTGCTTCTTCTAGTGTTATTACCACATCTGTACCCGGCCTCTGTCCTCCTCCTGCAGTATATCAGTACATTACTACGACTATTACTACTATTATTACTACTATTGCTGCTTCTTCTAGTGTTATTACCACATCTGTACCGGCCTCTGTCCTCCTCCTGCAGTATATCAGTACATTACTACGACTATTACTACTATTATTACTACTAATGCTGCTTCTTCTAGTGTTATTACCACATCTGTACCCGGCCTCTGTCCTCCTCCTGCAGTATATCAGTACATTACTATGACTATTACTACTATTATTACTACTAATGCTGCTTCTTCTAGTGTTATTACCACATCTGTACCCGGCCTCTGTCCTCCTCCTGCAGTATATCAGTACATTACTACGACTATTACTACTATTATTACCACTAATGCTGCTTCTTCTAGTGTTATTACCACATCTGTACCCAGCCTCTGTCCTCCTCCTGCAGTATATCAGTACATTACTACGACTATTACTACTATTATTACCACTAATGCTGCTTCTTCTAGTGTTATTACCACATCTGTACCCGGCCTCTGTCCTCCTCCTGCAGTATATCAGTACATTACTACGACTATTACTACTATTATTACTACTTATGCTGTTTCTTCTAGTGTTATTACCACATCTGTACCGGCCTCTGTCCTCCTCCTGCAGTATATCAGTACATTACTACGACTATTACTACTATTATTACTACTAATGCTGCTTCTTCTAGTGTTATTAACACATCTGTACTGGCCTCTGTCCTCCTCCTGCAGTATATCAGTACATTACTACGACTATTACTACTATTATTACTACTAATGCTGCTTCTTCTAGTGTTATTACCACATCAGTATCCGGCCTCTGTCCTCCTCCTGCAGTATATCAGTACATTACTATGACTATTACTACTATTATTACTACTTATGCTGTTTCTTCTAGTGTTATTACTACATCTGTACCCGGCCTCTGTCCTCCTCCTGCAGTATATCAGTACATTACAACGACAATTACTACTATTATTACTACTAATGCGGCTTCTTCTAGTGTTATTACCACATCTGTACCGGCCTCTGTCCTCCTCCTGCAGTATATCAGTACATTACTATGACTATTACTACTATTATTACTACTAATGCTGCTTCTTCTAGTGTTATTAACACATCTGTACTGGCCTCTGTCCTCCTCCTGCAGTATATCAGTACATTACTACGACTATTACTACTATTATTACTACTAATGCTGCTTCTTCTAGTGTTATTACCACATCTGTACCCGGCCTCTGTCCTCCTCCTGCAGTATATCAGTACATTACAACGACAATTACTACTATTATTACTACTAATGCGGCTTCTTCTAGTGTTATTACCACATCTGTACCGGCCTCTGTCCTCCTCCTGCAGTATATCAGTACATTACTATGACTATTACTACTATTATTACTACTAATGCTGCTTCTTCTAGTGTTATTAACACATCTGTACTGGCCTCTGTCCTCCTCCTGCAGTATATCAGTACATTACTACGACTATTACTACTATTATTACTACTAATGCTGCTTCTTCTAGTGTTATTACCACATCAGTATCCGGCCTCTGTCCTCCTCCTGCAGTATATCAGTACATTACTATGACTATTACTACTATTATTACTACTTATGCTGTTTCTTCTAGTGTTATTACCACATCTGTACCCGGCCTCTGTCCTCCTCCTGCAGTATATCAGTACATTACAACGACAATTACTACTATTATTACTACTAATGCGGCTTCTTCTAGTGTTATTACCACATCTGTACCCGGCCTCTGTCCTCCTCCTGCAGTATATCAGTACATTACAACGACAATTACTACTATTATTACTACTAATGCTGCTTCTTCTAGTGTTATTACCACATCTGTACCGGCCTCTGTCCTCCTCCTGCAGTATATCAGTACATTACTATGACTATTACTACTATTATTACTACTAATGCTGCTTCTTCTAGTGTTATTACCACATCTGTACCGGCCTCTGTCCTCCTCCTGCAGTATATCAGTACATTACTACGACTATTACTACTATTATTACTACTAATGCTGCTTCTTCTAGTGTTATTACCACATCTGTACCCGGCCTCTGTCCTCCTCCTGCAGTATATCAGTACATTACTATGACTATTACTACTATTATTACTACTAATGCTGCTTCTTCTAGTGTTATTACCACATCTGTACCCGGCATCTGTCCTCCTCCTGCTGTATATCAGTACATTACTACGACTATTACTACTATTATTACTACTAATGCTGCTTCTTCTAGTGTTATTACCACATCTGTACCGGCCTCTGTCCTCCTCCTGCTGTATATCAGTACATTACTACGACTATTACTACTATTATTACTACTAATGCTGCTTCTTCTAGTGTTATTACCACATCTGTACCTGGCCTCTGTCCTTCTGCTGTATATCAGTACATTACTGCGACTATTACTACTATTATTACTACTAATGCTGCTTCTTCTAGTGTTATTACACATCTGTACCGGCCTCTGTCCTCCTCCTTCAGTATATCAGTACGTTACTACGACTATTACTGCTATTATTACTACTAATGCTGCTTCTTCTAGTGTTATTACCACATCTGTACCCGGCCTCTGTCCTCCTCCTGCAGTATATCAGTACATTACAACGACTATTACTATTATTATTACTACTAATGTTGCTTCTTCTAGTGTTATTACACATCTGTACCGGCCTCTGTCCTCCTCCTTCAGTATATCAGTACGTTACTACGACTATTACTGCTATTATTACTACTAATGCTGCTTCTTCTAGTGTTATTACCACATCTGTACCCGGACTCTGTCCTCCTCCTGCAGTATATCAGTACATTACAACGACTATTACTATTATTATTACTACTAATGTTGCTTCTTCTAGTGTTATTACACATCTGTACCGGCCTCTGTCCTCCTCCTTCAGTATATCAGTACGTTACTACGACTATTACTGCTATTATTACTACTAATGCTGCTTCTTCTAGTGTTATTACCACATCTGTACCCGGCCTCTGTCCTCCTCATCCAGTATATCAGTACATTACTACGACTATTACTACTATTATTACTACTAATGCTGCTTCTGCTAGTGTTATTACCACATCTGTACCCGGCCTCTGTCCTCCTCCTGCAGTATATCAGTACATTACTACGACTATTACTACTATTATTACTACTAATGCTGCTTCTTCTAGTGTTAATACCACATCTGTACCCGGCCTCTGTCCTCCTCCTGCAGTATATCAGTACATTACTACGACTATTACTACTATTATTACTGCTAATGCTGTTTCTTCCAGTGTTATTACCACATCTGTACCGGCCTCTGTCCTCCTCCTGCAGTATATTAGTACATTACTATGACTATTACTACTATTATTACTACTAATGCGGCTTTTTCTAGTGTTATTACAACATCTGTACCGGCCTCTGTCCTCCTCCTGCTGTATATCAGTACATTACTACGACTATTACTACTATTATTACCACTAATGCTGCTTCTGCTAGTGTTATTACCACATCTGTACCGGCCTCTGTCCTCCTCCTGCAGTATATCAGTACATTACTATGATTATCACTACTATTATTACTACTAATGCTGCTTCTTCTAGTGTAATTACCACATCTGTACCCGGAATGTGTCCTCCTCCTGCAGTATATCAGTACATTACTACGACTATTACTACTATTATTACTACTAATGCTGTTTCTTCTAGTGTTATTACCACATCTGTACCCGGCCTCTGTCCTCCTCCTGCAGTATATCAGTACATTACTACGACTGTTACTACTATTATTACTACTAATGCTGCTTCTTCTAGTGTAATTACCACATCTGTACCCGGCCTCTGTCCTCCTCCTGCAGTATATCAGTACATTACTACGACTATTACTACTATTATTACTACTAATGCTGTTCTTCTAGTGTTATTACCACGTCTGTACCCGGCCTCTGTCCTCCTCCTGCAGTATATCAGTACATTACTACGACTATTACTACTATTACTACTACTAATGCTGCTTCTTCTAGTGTTATTACACATCTGTACCGGCCTCTGTCCTCCTCCTGCAGTATATCAGTACATTACTACGACTATTACTACTATTATTACTACTAATGCTGCTTCTTCTAGTGTTATTACCACATCTGTACCCGGCCTCTGTCCTCGTCCTGCAGTATATCAGTACATTACTACGACTATTACTACTATTATTACTACTAATGCTGCTTCTTCTAGTGTTATTACACATCTGTACCCGGCCTCTGTCCTCCTCCTGCAGTATATCAGTACATTACTACGACTATTACTACTATTATTACTACTAATGCTGCTTCTTCTAGTGTTATTACCACATCTGTACCCGGCCTCTGTCCTCCTCCTGCAGTATATCAGTACATTACTACGACTATTACTACAATTATTACTACTAATGCTGCTTCTTCTAGTGTTATTACCACATCTGTACCTGGCCTCTGGCCTCCTCCTGCAGTATATCAGTACATTACAACTATTACTACTATTATTACTACTAATGCTGCTTCTTCTAGTGTAATTACCACATCTGTACCCGGCATCTGTCCTCCTCCTGCTGTATATCAGTACATTACTGCGACTATTACTACTATTATTACTACTAATGCTGCTTCTTCTAGTGTTATTACCACATCTGTACCCGGCCTCTGTCCTCCTCCTGCAGTATATCAGTACATTACTACGACTATTACTACAATTATTACTACTAATGCTGCTTCTTCTAGTGTTATTACCACATCTGTACCCGGCCTCTGTCCTCCTCCTGCTGTATATCAGTACATTACTACGACTATTACTACTATTATTACTACTAATGCTGCTTCTTCTAGTGTTATTACCACATCTGTACCCGGCCTCTGTCCTCCTCCTGCTGTATATCAGTACATTACTACGACTATTACTACAATTATTACTACTAATGCTGCTTCTTCTAGTGTTATTACCACATCTGTACCTGGCCTCTGGCCTCCTCCTGCAGTATATCAGTACATTACAACTATTACTACTATTATTACTACTAATGCTGCTTCTTCTAGTGTAATTACCACATCTGTACCCGGCATCTGTCCTCCTCCTGCTGTATATCAGTACATTACTGCGACTATTACTACTATTATTACTACTAATGCTGCTTCTTCTAGTGTTATTACCACATCTGTACCCGGCCTCTGTCCTCCTCCTGCAGTATATCAGTACATTACTACGACTATTACTACTATTATTACTACTAATGCTGCTTCTTCTAGTGTTATTACCACATCTGTACCCGGCCTCTGTCCTCCTCCTGCAGTATATCAGTACATTACTACGACTATTACTACTATTATTACTACTAATGCTGCTTCTTCTAGTGTTATTACCACATCTGTACCCGGCCTCTGTCCTCCTCCTGCAGCATATCAGTACATTACTACGACTATTACTACAATTATTACTACTAATGCTGCTTCTTCTAGTGTTATTACCACATCTGTACCTGGCCTCTGGCCTCCTCCTGCAGTATATCAGTACATTACAACTATTACTACTATTATTACTACTAATGCTGCTTCTTCTAGTGTTATTACCACATCTGTACCTGGCCTCTGGCCTCCTCCTGCAGTATATCAGTACATTACAACTATTACTACTATTATTACTACTAATGCTGCTTCTTCTAGTGTAATTACCACATCTGTACCCGGCATCTGTCCTCCTCCTGCTGTATATCAGTACATTACTATGACTATTACTACTATTATTACTACTAATGCTGCTTCTTCTAGTGTTATTACCACATCTGTACCGGCCTCTGTCCTCGTCCTGCAGTATATCAGTACATTACTACGACTATTACTACAATTATTACTACTAATGCTGCTTCTTCTAGTGTTATTACCACATCTGTACCCGGCCTCTGTCCTCCTCCTGCAGTATATCAGTACATTACTACGACTATTACTACAATTATTACTACTAATGCTGCTTCTTCTAGTGTTATTACCACATCTGTACCCGGCCTCTGTCCTCGTCCTGCAGTATATCAGTACATTACTACGACTATTACTACAATTATTACTACTAATGCTGCTTCTTCTAGTGTTATTACCACATCTGTACTGGCCTCTGGCCTCCTCCTGCAGTATATCAGTACATTACAACTATTACTACTATTATTACTACTAATGCTGCTTCTTCTAGTGTTATTACCACATCTGTACCTGGCCTCTGGCCTCCTCCTGCAGTATATCAGTACATTACAACTATTACTACTATTATTACTACTAATGCTGCTTCTTCTAGTGTAATTACCACATCTGTACCCGGCCTCTGTCCTCCCCCTGCAGTATATCAGTACATTACTACGACTATTACTACTATTATTACTACTAATGCTGCTTCTTCTAGTGTTATTACCACATCTGTACCCGGACTCTGTCCTCCTCCTGCTGTATATCAGTACATTACTATGACTATTACTACTATTATTACTACTAATGCTGCTCCTTCTAGTGTTATTACCACATCTGTACCGGCATCTGTCCTCCTCCTGCTGTATATCAGTACATTACTATGACTATTACTACTATTATTACTACTAATGCTGCTTCTTCTAGTGTTATTACCACATCTGTACCTGGCCTCTGTCCTCCTCCTGCAGTATATCAGTACATTACAACTATTACTACTATTATTACTACTAATGCTGCTTCTTCTAGTGTTATTACCACATCTGTACCCGGCCTCTGTCCTCCTCCTGCAGTATATCAGTACATTACTATGACTATCACTACTATTATTACTACTAATGCTGCTTCTTCTAGTGTTATTACCACATCTGTACCTGGCCTCTGTCCTCCTTCTGCTGCATATCAGTACATTACTGCGACTATTACTACTATTATTACTACTAATGCTGCTTCTTCTAGTGTTATTACCACATCTGTACCCGGACTCTGTCCTCCTCCTGCAGTATATCAGTACATTACTACGACTATTACTACTATTATTACTACTATTGCTGCTTCTTCTAGTGTTATTACCACATCTGTACCCGGCCTCTGTCCTCCTCCTACAGTATATCAGTACATTACTACGACTATTACTACTATTATTACTACTAATGCTGCTTCTTCTAGTGTTATTACCACATCTGTACCGGCCTCTGTCCTCCTCCTACAGTATATCAGTACATTACTACGACTATTACTACTATTATTACTACTATTGCTGCTTCTTCTAGTGTTATTACCACATCTGTACCGGCCTCTGTCCTCCTCCTACAGTATATCAGTACATTACTACGACTATTACTACTATTATTACTACTATTGCTGCTTCTTCTAGTGTTATTACCACATCTGTACCCGGCCTCTATCCTCCTCCTGCAGTATATCAGTACATTACTACGACTATTACTACTATTATTACTACTAATGCTGCTTCTTCTAGTGTTATTACCACATCTGTACCCGGCCTCTGTCCTCCTCCTACAGTATATTAGTACATTACTACGACCATTACTACTATTATTACTACTATTGCTGCTTCTTCTAGTGTTATTACCACATCTGTACCCGGCCTCTGTCCTCCTCCTACAGTATATCAGTACATTACTACGACTATTACTACTATTATTACTACTATTGCTGCTTCTTCTAGTGTTATTACCACATCTGTACCCGGCCTCTGTCCTCCTCCTACAGTATATTAGTACATTACTACGACTATTACTACTATTATTACTACTAATGCTGCTTCTTCTAGTGTTATTACCACATCTGTACCCGGCCTCTGTCCTCCTCCTACAGTATATCAGTACATTACTACGACTATTACTACTATTATTACTACTATTGCTGCTTCTTCTAGTGTTATTACCACATCTGTACCCGGCCTCTGTCCTCCTCCTACAGTATATCAGTACATTACTACGACTATTACTACTATTATTACTACTATTGCTGCTTCTTCTAGTGTTATTACCACATCTGTACCCGGCCTCTGTCCTCCTCCTACAGTATATCAGTACATTACTACGACTATTACTACTATTATTACTACTATTGCTGCTTCTTCTAGTGTTATTACCACATCTGTACCCGGCCTCTGTCCTCCTCCTACAGTATATCAGTACATTACCATGACTATTAATACTATTATTACTACTAATGCTGCTTCTTCTAGTGTTATTACCACATCTGTACCGGCCTCTGTCCTCCTCCTGCAGTATATCAGTACATTACTGCGACTATTACTACTATTATTACTACTAATGCTGCTTCTTCTAGTGTTATTACCACATCTGTACCCGGCCTCTGTCCTCCTCCTGCAGTATATCAGTACATCACTATGACTATTACTACTATTATTACTACTAATGCTGCTTCTTCTAGTGTTATTACCACATCTGTACCCGGCCTCTGTCCTCCTCCTACAGTATATCAGTACATTACCATGACTATTAATACTATTATTACTACTAATGCTGCTTCTTCTAGTGTTATTACCACATCAGTATCCGGCCTCTGTCCTCCTCCTGCAGTATATCAGTACATTACTACGACAATTACAACTATTATTACTACTAATGCTGCTTCTTCTAGTGTTATTACCACATCTGTACCGGCCTCTGTCCTCCTCCTGCAGTGTATCAGTACATTACTGCGACTATTACTACTATTATTACTACTAATGCTGCTTTTTCTAGTGTTATTACCACGTCTGTACCCGGCCTCTATCCTCATCCTGCAGTGTATCAGTACATTACCATGACTATTAATACTATTATTACTACTAATGCTGCTTCTTCTAGTGTTATTACCACATCTGTACCCGGCCTCTGTCCTCCTCCTACAGTATATCAGTACATTACCATGACTATTAATACTATTATTACTACTAATGCTGCTTCTTCTAGTGTTATTACCACATCAGTATCCGGCCTCTGTCCTCCTCCTGCAGTATATCAGTACATTACTACGACAATTACAACTATTATTACTACTAATGCTGCTTCTTCTAGTGTTATTACCACATCTGTACCGGCCTCTGTCCTCCTCCTGCAGTGTATCAGTACATTACTGCGACTATTACTACTATTATTACTACTAATGCTGCTTTTTCTAGTGTTATTACCACATCTGTACCGGCCTCTGTCCTCCTCCTGCAGTGTATCAGTACATTACTGCGACTATTACTACTATTATTACTACTAATGCTGCTTCTTCTAGTGTTATTACCACATCTGTACCCGGCCTCTATCCTCCTCCTGCAGTATATCAGTACATTACAACGACTATTACTACTATTATTACTACTAATGCTGCTTCTTCTAGTGTTATTACCACATCTGTACCCGGCCTCTATCCTCCTCCTGCAGTATATCAGTACATTACAACGACTATTACTACTATTATTACTCCTATTGCTGCTTCTTCTAGTGTTATTACCACATCTGTACCCGGCCTCTATCCTCCTCCTGCAGTATATCAGTACATTACAACGACTATTACTACTATTATTACTACTAATGCTGCTTCTTCTAGTGTTATTACCACATCTGTACCGGCCTCTGTCCTCCTCCTGCAGTATATCAGTACATTACTACGACTATTACTACTATTATTACTACTAATGCTGCTTCTTCTAGTGTTATTACCACATCAATACCGGCCTCTGTCCTCCTCATGCAGTATATCAGTACATTACTACGACTATTACTACTATTATTACTACTAATGCTGCTTCTTCTAGTGTTATTACCACATCAATACCGGCCTCTGTCCTCCTCATGCAGTATATCAGTACATTACTACGACTATTACTACTATTATTACTGCTAATGCTGTTTCTTCCAGTGTTATTACCACATCTGTACCCGGCCTCTCTCCTCCTCCTGCAGTATATCAGTACATTTCTACGACTATTACTACTATTATTACTACTAATGCTGCTTCTGCTAGTGTTATTACCACATCTGTACCCGGCCTCTGTCCTCCTCCTGCAGTATATCAGTACATTACTACGACTATTACTACTATTATTACTGCTAATGCTGCTTCTTCTAGTGTTATTACCACATCTGTACCGGCCTCTGTCCTCCTCCTGCAGTATATCAGTACATTACTACGACTATTACTCCTATTATTACTACTAATGCTGTTTCTTCCAGTGTTATTACCACATCTGTACCCGGCCTCTCTCCTCCTCCTGCAGTATATCAGTACATTTCTACGACTATTACTACTATTATTACTACTAATGCTGCTTCTTCTAGTGTTATTACCACATCTGTACCGGCCTCTGTCCTCCTCCTGCAGTATATCAGTACATTACTACGACTATTACAACTATTTTTACTACTAATGCTGCTTCTTCTAGTGTTATTACCACATCTGTACCCGGCCTCTGTCCTCCCCCTGCAGTATATCAGTACATTACTACGACTATTACTACTATTATTACTGCTAATGCTGTTTCTTCCAGTGTTATTACCACATCTGTACCGGCCTCTGTCCTCCTCCTGCAGTATATCAGTACATTACTACGACTATTACTACTATTATTACTGCTAATGCTGCTTCTTCTAGTGTTATTACCACATTAATACCGGCCTCTGTTCTCCTCCTGCAGTATATCAGCACATTACTACGACTATTACTACTATTATTACTACTAATGCTGCTTCTTCTAGTGTTATTACCACATCTGTACCCGGCCTCTGTCCTCCTCCTGCAGTATATCAGTACATTACTGCGACTATTACTACTATTATTATTACTAATGCTGCTTCTTCTAGTGTTATTACCACATCAGTATCCGGCCTCTGTCCTCCTCCTGCAGTATATCAGTACATTACTACGACTATTACTACAATTATTACTACTAATGCTGCTTCTTCTAGTGTTAATACCACATCTGTACCTGGCATCTGTCCTCCTCCTGCAGTATATCAGTACATTACTACGACTATTACTACTATTATTACTACTAATGCTGCTTCTTCTAGTGTTATTACCACATCAGTACCCGGCCTCTGTCCTCCTCTTGCAGTATATCAGTACATTACTATGACTATCACTACTATTATTACTACTAATGCTGCTTCTTCTAATGTTATTACCACATCTGTACCGCCTCTGTCCTCCTCCTGCAGTATATCAGTAAATTACTACGACTATTACTACTATTATTACTACTAATGCTGCTTCTTCTAGTGTTATTACCACATCTGTACCCAGCATCTGTCCTCCTCTTGCAGTATATCAGTACATTACTACGACTATTACTACAATTATTACTACTAATGCTGCTTCTAGTGTTAATACCACATCTGTACCTGGCATCTGTCCTCCTCCTGCAGTATATCAGTACATTACTACGACTATTACTACTATTATTACCACTAATGCTGCTTCTTCTAGTGTTATTACCACTTCAGCACCCGGCCTCTGTCCTCCTCCTGCAGTATATCAGTACATTACTATGACTATTACTACTATTATTACTGCTAATGCTGTTTCTTCTAGTGTTATTACCACATCTGTACCCGGCCTCTGTCCTCCTCCTGCAGTATATCAGTACATTACTACGACTATTACTACTATTATTACCACTAATGCTGCTTCTTCTAGTGTTATTACCACTTCAGTACCCGGCCTCTGTCCTCCTCCTGCAGTATATCAGTACATTACTACGACTATTACTACTATTATTACTGCTAATGCTGTTTCTTCCAGTGTTATTACCACATCTGTACCCGGCCTCTCTCCTCCTCCTGCAGTATATCAGTACATTTCAACGACTATTACTACTATTATTACTACTAATGCTGCTTCTGCTAGTGTTATTACCACATCTGTACCCGGCCTCTGTCCTCCTCCTGCAGTATATCAGTACATTACTACGACTATTACTACTATTATTACTGCTAATGCTGCTTCTTCTAGTGTTATTACCACATCTGTACCGGCCTCTGTCCTCCTCCTGCAGTATATCAGTACATTACTACGACTATTACTCCTATTATTACTACTAATGCTGTTTCTTCCAGTGTTATTACCACATCTGTACCCGGCCTCTCTCCTCCTCCTGCAGTATATCAGTACATTTCTACGACTATTACTATTATTACTACTAATGCTGCTTCTTCTAGTGTTATTACCACATCTGTACCGGCCTCTGTCCTCCTCCTGCAGTATATCAGTACATTACTACGACTATTACAACTATTTTTACTACTAATGCTGCTTCTTCTAGTGTTATTACCACATCTGTACCCGACCTCTCTCCTCCTCCTGCAGTATATCAGTACATTTCTACGACTATTACTATTATTACTACTAATGCTGCTTCTTCTAGTGTTATTACCACATCTGTACCCGGCCTCTGTTCTCCTCCTGCAGTATATCAGTACATTACTACGACTATTACTACTATTATTACCACTAATGCTGCTTCTTCTAGTGTTATTACCACATTAATACCGGCCTCTGTTCTCCTCCTGCAGTATATCAGCACATTACTACGACTATTACTACTATTATTACCACTAATGCTGCTTCTTCTAGTGTTATTACCACATCTGTACCCGGCCTCTGTCCTCCTCCTGCAGTATATCAGTACATTACTGCGACTATTACTACTATTATTACAACTAATGCTGCTTCTTCTAGTGTTATTACCACATCAGTATCCGGCCTCTGTCCTCCTCCTGCAGTATATCAGTACATTACTACGACTATTACTACAATTATTACTACTAATGCTGCTTCTTCTAGTGTTAATACCACATCTGTACCTGGCATCTGTCCTCCTCCTGCAGTATATCAGTACATTACTACGACTATTACTACTATTATTACTACTAATGCTGCTTCTTCTAGTGTTATTACCACATCAGTACCCGGCCTCTGTCCTCCTCCTGCAGTATATCAGTACATTACTATGACTATCACTACTATTATTACTACTAATGCTGCTTCTTCTAATGTTATTACCACATCTGTACCGCCTCTGTCCTCCTCCTGCAGTATATCAGTAAATTACTACGACTATTACTACTATTATTACTACTAATGCTGCTTCTTCTAGTGTTATTACCACATCTGTACCGCCTCTGTCCTCCTCTTGCAGTATATCAGTACATTACTACGACTATTACTACAATTATTACTACTAATGCTGCTTCTTCTAGTGTTAATACCACATCTGTACCTGGCATCTGTCCTCCTCCTGCAGTATATCAGTACATTACTACGACTATTACTACTATTATTACTACTAATGCTGCTTCTTCTAGTGTTATTACCACTTCAGTACCCGGCCTCTGTCCTCCTCCTGCAGTATATCAGTACATTACTATGACTATTAGTACTATTATTACTACTAATGCTGCTTCTTCTAGTGTTATTACCGCGTCTGTACCCGGCCTCTATCCTCCTCCTGCAGTATATCAGTACATTACTACGACTATTTCTACAATTATTACTACAAATGCTGTTTCTTCTAGTGTTATTACCACATCTGTACCCAGCATCTGTCCTCCTCTTGCAGTATATCAGTACATTACTACGACTATTACTACTATTATTACTACTAATGCTGCTTCTTCTAGTGTTATTACACATCTGTACCCGGCCTCTGTCCTCCTCCTGCAGTATATCAGTACATTACTACGACCATTACTACTATTATTACTACTATTGCTGCTTCTTCTAGTGTTATTACCACATCTGTACCCGGCCTCTGTCCTCCTCCTACAGTATATCAGTACATTACCATGACTATTAATACTATTATTACTACTATTGCTGCTTCTTCTAGTGTTATTACCACATCTGTACCCGGCCTCTGTCCTCCTCCTACAGTATATCAGTACATTACTACGACCATTACTACTATTATTACTACTATTGCTGCTTCTTCTAGTGTTACTACCACATCTGTACCGGCCTCTGTCCTCCTCCTGCAGTATATCAGTACATTACTGCGACTATTACTACTATTATTACTACTAATGCTGCTTCTTCTAGTGTTATTACCACATCTGTACCCGGCCTCTGTCCTCCTCCTGCAGTATATCAGTACATTACTACGACTATTACTACTATTATTACTACTAATGCTTCTTCTAGTGTTATTACACATCTGTACCGGCCTCTGTCCTCCTCCTGCAGTATATCAGTACATTACTACGACTATTAGTACTATTATTACTACTAATGCTGCTTCTTCTAGTGTTATTACCAAGTCTGTACCCGGCCTCTATCATCCTCCTGCAGTATATCAGTACATTACTACGACTATTTCTACAATTATTACTACTAATGCTGTTTCTTCTAGTGTTATTACCACATCTGTACCCAGCATCTGTCCTCCTCTTGCAGTATATCAGTACATTACTGCGACTATTACTACTATTATTACTACTAATGCTGCTTCTTCTAGTGTTATTACCACATCTGTACCCGGCCTCTGTCCTCCTCCTTCAGTATATCAGTACATTACCATGACTATTAATACTATTATTACTACTAATGCTGCTTCTTCTAGTGTTATTACACATCTGTACCCGGCCTCTGTCCTCCTCCTGCAGTACATCAGTACATTACTACGACTATTACTACTATTATTACAACTAATGCTGCTTCTTCTAGTGTTATTACCACATCTGTACCCGGCCTCTATCCTCCTCCTGCAGTACATCAGTACATTACTGCGACTATTACTACTATTATTACTACTAATGCTGCTTCTTCTAGTGTTATTACCACATCTGTACCCGGCCTCTGTCCTCCTCCTGCAGTATATCAGTACATTACTACGACTATTACTACTATTTTTACAACTAATGCTGCTTCTTCTAGTGTTATTACCACATCTGTACCCGGCCTCTGTCCTCCTCCTGCAGTATATCAGTACATTACTACGACTATTACTACTATTATTACTACTAATGCTGCTTCTTCTAGTGTTATTACCACATCTGTACCCGGCCTCTGTCCTCCTCCTGCAGTATATCAGTACATTACTACGGCTATTACTACTATTATTACTACTAATGCTGCTTCTTCTAGTGTTATTACACATCTGTACCCGGCCTCTGTCCTCCTGCAGTATATCAGTACATTACTACGACTATTAGTACTATTATTACTACTAATGCTGCTTCTTCTAGTGTTATTACCACGTCTGTACCCGGCCTCTGTCCTCCTCCTGCAGTATATCAGTACATTACTACGACTATTACTACTATTATTACTACTAATGCTGCTTCTTCTAGTGTTATTACCACATCTGTACCCGGCCTCTGTCCTCCTCCTGCAGTATATCAGTACATTACTACGGCTATTACTACTATTATTACTACTAATGCTGCTTCTTCTAGTGTTATTACACATCTGTACCCGGCCTCTGTCCTCCTGCAGTATATCAGTACATTACTACGACTATTAGTACTATTATTACTACTAATGCTGCTTCTTCTAGTGTTATTACCACGTCTGTACCCGGCCTCTATCATCCTCCTGCAGTATATCAGTACATTACTACGACTATTTCTACAATTATTACTACTAATGCTGTTTCTTCTAGTGTTATTACCACATCTGTACCCAGCATCTGTCCTCCTCCTGCAGTATATCAGTACATTACTACGACTATTTCTACAATTATTACTACTAATGCTGTTTCTTCTAGTGTTATTACCACATCTGTACCCAGCATCTGTCCTCCTCCTGCAGTATATCAGTACATTACTACGACTATTTCTACAATTATTACTACTAATGCTGCTTCTTCTAGTGTTATTACCACATCTGTACCCGGCCTCTGTCCTCCTCCTGCAGTATATCAGTACATTACTACGACTATTACTACTATTTTTACAACTAATGCTGCTTCTTCTAGTGTTATTACCACATCTGTACCCGGCCTCTGTCCTCCTCCTGCAGTATATCAGTACATTACTACGGCTATTACTACTATTATTACTACTAATGCTGCTTCTTCTAGTGTTATTATCACATCAGTATCCGGCCTCTGTCCTCCTCCTGCAGTATATCAGTACATTACTACGACTATTACTACTATTTTTACAACTAATGCTGCTTCTTCTAGTGTTATTACCACATCTGTACCCGGCCTCTGTCCTCCTCCTGCAGTATATCAGTACATTACTACGGCTATTACTACTATTATTACTACTAATGCTGCTTCTTCTAGTGGTATTACACATCTGTACCCGGCCTCTGTCCTCCTGCAGTATATCAGTACATTACTACGACTATTACTACTATTATTACTACTAATGCGGCTTCTTCTAGTGTTATTACCACATCTGTACCGGCCTCTGTCCTCCTCCTGCAGTATATCAGTACATTACTACGACTATTACTACTATTATTACTACTAATGCTGCTTCTTCTAGTGTTATTACCACATCTGTACCCAGCATCTGTCCTCCTGCAGTATATCAGTACATTACTACGACTATTACTACTATTATTACTACTAATGCTGCTTCTTCTAGTGTTATTACACATCTGTACCCGGCCTCTGTCGTCCTGCAGTATATCAGTACATTACTACGACTATTACTACTATTATTACTACTAATGCTGCTTCTTCTAGTGTTATTACCACATCTGTACCCGGCCTCTATCATCCTCCTGCAGTATATCAGTACATTACTACGACTATTTCTACAATTATTACTACTAATGCTGTTTCTTCTAGTGTTATTACCACATCTGTACCCAGCATCTGTCCTCCTCTTGCAGTATCCCAGTACATTACTACGACTATTACTACTATTATTACTACTAATGCTGCTTCTTCTAGTGTTATTACCACGTCTGTACCCAGCATCTGTCCTCCTCTTGCAGTATATCAGTACATTACTACGACTATTTCTACAATTATTACTACTAATGCTGTTTCTTCTAGTGTTATTACCACATCTGTACCCAGCATCTGTCCTCCTCTTGCAGTATATCAGTGCATTACTACTATTATTACTACTATTATTACTACTAATGCTGCTTCTTCTAGTGTTATTACCACATCTGTACCCAGCATCTGTCCTCCTCTTGCAGTATATCAGTACATTACTACGACTATTACTACTATTATTACTACTAATGCTGCTTCTTCTAGTGTTATTACCACATCTGTACCCGGCCTCTGTCCTCCTCTTGCAGTATATCAGTACATTACTACGACTATTACTACTATTATTACTACTAATGCTGCTTCTTCTAGTGTTATTACCACATCTGTACCCGGCATCTGTCCTCCTCCTGCAGTATATCAGTACATTACTACGACTATTACTACTATTATTACTACTAATGCTGCTTCTTCTAGTGTTATTACACATCTGTACCCGGCCTCTGTCCTCCTGCAGTATATCAGTACATTACTACGACTATTAGTACTATTATTACAACTAATGCTGCTTCTTCTAGTGTTATTACCACGTCTGTACCCGGCCTCTATCATCCTCCTGCAGTATATCAGTACATTACTACGACTATTTCTACAATTATTACTACTAATGCTGTTTCTTCTAGTGTTATTACCACATCTGTACCCAGCATCTGTCCTCCTCTTGCAGTATATCAGTGCATTACTACGACTATTACTACTATTATTACTACTAATGCTGCTTCTTCTAGTGTTATTACCACATCTGTACCCGGCATCTGTCCTCCTGCAGTGTATCAGTACATTACTACGACTATTACTACTATTATTACTACTAATGCTTCTTCTTCTAGTGTTATTACCACATCTGTACCCAGCATCTGTCCTCCTCTTGCAGTATCCCAGTACATTACTACGACTATTACTACTATTATTACTACTAATGCTGCTTCTTCTAGTGTTATTACCACGTCTGTACCCGGCCTCTGTCCTCCTCCTGCAGTATATCAGTACATTACTACGACTATTTCTACAATTATTACTACTAATGCTGTTTCTTCTAGTGTTATTACCACATCTGTACCCAGCATCTGTCCTCCTCTTGCAGTATATCAGTGCATTACTACGACTATTACTACTATTATTACTACTAATGCTGCTTCTTCTAGTGTTATTACCACATCTGTACCCGGCATCTGTCCTCCTGCAGTGTATCAGTACATTACTACGACTATTACTACTATTATTACTACTAATGCTTCTTCTTCTAGTGTTATTACCACATCTGTACCCAGCATCTGTCCTCCTCTTGCAGTATATCAGTACATTACTACGACTATTACTACTATTATTACTACTAATGCTGCTTCTTCTAGTGTTATTACCACATCTGTACCCGGCATCTGTCCTCCTGCAGTGTATCAGTACATTACTACGACTATTACTACTATTATTACTACTAATGCTTCTTCTTCTAGTGTTATTACCACATCTGTACCGGCCTCTGTCCTCCTCCTTCTGTAAATCAGTACATTACTACGACTATTACTACTATTATTACTACTAATGCTGCTTCTTCTAGTGTTATTACATCTGTACCGGCCTCTGTCCTCCTCCTGCAGTATATCAGTACATTACTACGACTATTTCTACAATTATTACTACTAATGCTGTTTCTTCTAGTGTTATTACCACATCTGTACCCGGCATCTGTCCTCCTGCAGTATATCAGTACATTACTACGACTATTACTACTATTATTACTACTAATGCTTCTTCTTCTAGTGTTATTACCACATCTGTACCGGCCTCTGTCCTCCTCCTTCTGTAAATCAGTACATTACTACGACTATCACTACTATTATTACTACTAATGCTGCTTCTTCTAGTGTTATTACATCTGTACCGGCCTCTGTCCTCCTCCTGCAGTATATCAGTACATTACTACGACTATTTCTACAATTATTACTACTAATGCTGTTTCTTCTAGAGTTATTACCACATCTGTACCCGGCCTCTGTCCTCCTCTTGCAGTATATCAGTACATTACTACGACTATTACTACTATTATTACTACTAATGACGCTTCTTCTAGTGTTATTACATCTGTACCCGGCCTCTGTCCTCCTCCTGCAGTATATCAGTACATTACTATGACTATCACTACTATTATTACTACTAATGCTGCTTCTTCTAGTGTTATTACACATCTGTACCCGGCCTCTGTCCTCCTGTAGTATATCAGTACATTACTACGACTATTACTACTATTATTACTACTAATGCTGCTTCTTCTAGTGTTATTACATCTGTACCCGGCCTCTGTCCTCCTCCTGCAGTATATCAGTACATTACTATGACTATCACTACTATTATTACTACTAATGCTGCTTCTTCTAGTGTTATTACACATCTGTACCCGGCCTCTGTCCTCCTGTAGTATATCAGTACATTACTACGACTATTACTACTATTATTACTACTAATGCGGCTTTTTCTAGTGTTATTACCACATCTGTACCCGGCCTCTGTCCTCCTCCTGCTGTATATCAGTACATTACTATGACTATCACTACTATTATTACTACTAATGCTGCTTCTTCTAGTGTTATTACCACATCTGTACCGCCTCTGTCCTCCTCCTACAGTATATCAGTACATTACTACGACTATTTCTACAATTATTACTACTAATGCTGTTTCTTCTAGTGTTATTACCACATCTGTACCCGGCCTCTATCCTCCTCCTGCAGTATATCAGTACATTACTACGACTATTACTACTATTATTACAACTAATGCTGCTTCTTCTATTGTTATTACCACATCTGTACCCGGCCTCTGTCCTCCTCCTGCAGTATATCAGTACATTACTACGACTATTTCTACAATTATTACTACTAATGCTGTTTCTTCTAGTGTTATTACCACATCTGTACCCGGCCTCTGTCCTCCTCCTGCAGTATATCAGTACATTACTACGACTATTACTACTATTATTACTACTAATGCTGCTTCTTCTATTGTTATTACCACATCTGTACCCGGCCTCTGTCCTCCTCCTGCAGTATATCAGTACATTACTATGACTATCACTACTATTTTTACTACTAATGCTGCTTCTTCTAGTGTTATTACCACATCTGTACCCGGCCTCTGTCCTCCTCCTGCAGTATATCAGTACATTACTATGACTATCACTACTATTTTTACTACTAATGCTGCTTCTTCTATTGTTATTACCACATCTGTACCGGCCTCAGTCCTCCTCCTGCAGTATATCAGTACATTACTATGACTATCACTACTATTATTACCACTAATGCTGCTTCTTCTAGTGTTATTACCACATCTGTACCGGCCTCTGTCCTCCTCCTGCAGTATATCAGTACATTACTACGACTATTACTACTATTATTACCACTAATGCTGCTTCTTCTAGTGTTATTACCACATCTGTACCCGGCCTCTGTCCTCCTCCTGCAGTATATCAGTACATTACTACGACTATTTCTACAATTATTACTACTAATGCTGCTTCTTCTATTGTTATTACCACATCTGTACCCGGCCTCTGTCCTCCTCCTACAGTATATCAGTACATTACTACGACTATTTCTACAATTATTACTACTAATGCTGCTTCTTCTATTGTTATTACCACATCTGTACCCGGCCTCTGTCCTCCTCCTGCAGTATATCAGTACATTACTATGACTATCACTACTATTTTTACTACTAATGCTGATTCTTCTAGTGTTATTACCACATCTGTACCCGGCCTCTGTCCTCCTCCTGCAGTATATCAGTACATTACTATGACTATCACTACTATTATTACTACTAATGCTGCTTCTTCTAGTGTTATTACCACATCTGTACCCGGCCTCTGTCCTCCTCCTGCAGTATATCAGTACATTACTACGACTATTACTACTATTATTACTACTAATGCTGCTTCTTCTATTGTTATTACCACATCTGTACCGGCCTCAGTCCTCCTCCTGCAGTATATTAGTACATTACTATGACTATCACTACTATTTTTACTACTAATGCTGCTTCTTCTAGTGTTATTACCACATCTGTACCCGGCCTCTGTCCTCCTCCTGCAGTATATCAGTACATTACTATGACTATCACTACTATTTTTACTACTAATGCTGCTTCTTCTAGTGTTATTACCACATCTGTACCCGGCCTCTGTCCTCCTCCTGCAGTATATCAGTACATTACTACGACTATTACTACTATTATTACTACTAATGCTGCTTCTTCTAGTGTTATTACCACATCAGTATCCGGCCTCTGTCCTCCTCCTGCAGTATATCAGTACATTACCATGACTATTACTACTATTATTACTACTAATGCTGCTTCTTCTAGTGTTATTACCACATCAGTATCCGGCCTCTGTCCTCCTCCTGCAGTATATCAGTACATTACTACGACAATTACTACTATTATTACTACTAATGCTGCTTCTTCTAGTGTTATTACCACATCTGTACCCGGCCTCTGTCCTCCTCCTACAGTATATCAGTACATTACTACGACTATTACTACTATTATTACTACTAATGCTGCTTCTTCTAGTGTTATTACCACATCAGTATCCGGCCTCTGTCCTCCTCCTGCAGTATATCAGTACATTACCATGACTATTACTACTATTATTACTACTAATGCTGCTTCTTCTAGTGTTATTACCACATCAGTATCCGGCCTCTGTCCTCCTCCTGCAGTATATCAGTACATTACTACGACAATTACTACTATTATTACTACTAATGCTGCTTCTTCTAGTGTTATTACCACATCAGTATCCGGCCTCTGTCCTCCTCCTGCAGTATATCAGTACATTACTACGACAATTACTACTATTATTACTACTAATGCTGCTTCTTCTAGTATTATTACCACATCTGTACCCGGCCTCTGTCCTCCTCCTACAGTATATCAGTACATTACTACGACTATTACTACTATTATTACTACTAATGCTGCTTCTTCTAGTGTTATTACCACATCTGTACCCGGCCTCTGTCCTCCTCCTGCAGTATATCAGTACATTACTACAACTATTACTACTATTATTACTACTAATGCTGCTTCTTCTAGTGTTATTACCACATCTGTACCCGGCCTCTGTCCTCCTCCTGCAGTATATCAGTACATTACTACGACTATTACTACTATTATTACTACTAATGCTGCTTCTTCTAGTGTTATTACCACATCTGTACCCGGCCTCTGTCCTCCTCATTCAGTATATCAGTACATTACTACGACTATTACTACTATTATTACTACTAATGCAGCTTCTTCTAGTGTTATTACCACATCTGTACCCGGCCTCTGTCCTCCTCCTGCAGTATATCAGTACATTACTACGACTATTACTACTATTATTTCTACTAATGCTGCTTCTTCTAGTGTTATTACACATCTGTACCGGCCTCTGTCCTCCTCCTGCAGTATATCAGTACATTACTACGACTATTACTACTATTATTACTACTAATGCTGCTTCTTCTAGTGTTATTACCACGTCTGTACCGGCCTCTGTCCTCCTACTGCAGTATATCAGTACATTACTACGACTATTTCTACAATTATTACTACTAATGCTGTTTCTTCTAGTGTTATTACTCATCTGTACCCGGCCTCTGTCCTCCTCCTGCAGTATATCAGTACATTACTACGACTATTTCTGCAATTATTACTACTAGTGCTGTTTCTTCTAGTGTTATTACCACATCTGTACCGGCATCTGTCCTCCTCTTGCAGTATATCAGTACATTACTACGACTATTACTACTATTATTACTACTAATGCTGCTTCTTCTAGTGTTATTACCACATCTGTACCGGCCTCTGTCCTCCTCCTGCAGTATATCAGTACACTACTACGACTATTACTACTATTATTTCTACTAATGCTGCTTCTTCTAGTGTTATTACACATCTGTACCGGCCTCTGTCCTCCTCCTGCAGTATATCAGTACATTACTACGACTATTACTACTATTATTACTACTAATGCTGCTTCTTCTAGTGTTATTACCACATCTGTACCCGGCCTCTGTCCTCCTCCTGCAGTATATCAGTACATTACTACGACTATTACTACTATTATTACTACTAATGCTGCTTCTTCTAGTGTTATTACCACATCTGTACACGGCCTCTGTCCTCCTCTTGCAGTATATCAGTACATTACTACGACTATTTCTGCAATTATTACTACTAATGCTGTTTCTTCTAGTGTTATTACCACATCTGTACTGGCCTCTGTCCTCCTCCTGCAGTATATCAGTACATTACTACGACTATTACTACTAATATTACTACTAATGCTGCTTCTTCTAGTGTTATTACCACATCTGTACCGCCCTCTTTCCTCCTCCTGCAGTATATCAGTACATTACTACGACTATAACTACTATTATTACTACTAATGCTGCTTCTTCTAGTGTTATTACCACATCTGTACCCGGCCTCTGTCCTCCTGCAGTATATCAGTACATTACTACGACTATTACTACTATTATTACTACTAATGCTGTTCTTCTAGTGTTATTACCACATCTGTACCGGCCTCTGTCCTCCTCCTGCTGTATATCAGTACATTACTGCGACTATTACTACTATTATTACTACTAATGCTGCTTCTTCTAGTGTTATTACCACGTCTGTACCCAGCCTCTGTCCTCCTCCTGCAGTACATCAGTACATTACTACGACTATTACTACTATTATTATTACTACTAATGCTGCTTCTTCTAGTGTTATTACCACATCTGTACCGGCCTCTGTCCTCCTCCTGCAGTATATCAGTACATTACTACGACTATTACTACTATTATTACTACTAATGCTGCTTCTTCTAGTGTTATTACCACGTCTGTACCCGGCCTCTGTCCTCCTCCTGCAGTATATCAGTACATTACTACGACTATTACTACTATTATTACTACTAATTCTGCTTCTTCTAGTGTTATTACACATCTGTACCGGTCTCTGTCCTCCTCCTGCAGTATATCAGTACATTACTACGACTATTACTACTATTATTACTACTAATGCTGCTTCTTCTAGTGTTATTACACATCTGTACCGGCCTCTGTCCTCCTCCTGCAGTATATCAGTACATTACTATGACTATTACTGCTATTATTACTACTAATGCTGCTTCTTCTAGTGTTATTACCACATCTGTACCCGGCCTCTGTCCTCCTCCTGCAGTATATCAGTTCATTACCACGACTATTACTGCTATTATTACAACTAATGCTGCTTCTTCTAGTGTTATTACCACGTCTGTACCCGGCCTCTGTCCTCCTCCTGCAGTATATCAGTACATTACTACGACTATTACTACTATTATTACTACTAATGCTGCTTCTTCTAGTGTTATTACCACATCTGTACCCGGCCTCTGTCCTCCTCCTGCAGTATATCAGTACATTACTACGACTATTACTACTATTATTACTACTAATGCTGCTTCTTCTAGTGTTATTACCACATCTGTACCGGCCTCTGTCCTCCTCCTGCAGTATATCAGTACATTACTACGACTATAACTACTATTACTACTAATGCTGCTTCTTCTAGTGTTATTACCACATCTGTACCCGGCCTCTGTCCTCCTCCTGCAGTATATCAGTTCATTACCACGACTATTACTGCTATTATTACAACTAATGCTGCTTCTTCTAGTGTTATTACCACGTCTGTACCCGGCCTCTGTCCTCCTCCTGCAGTATATCAGTACATTACTACGACTATTACTACTATTATTACTACTAATGCTGCTTCTTCTAGTGTTATTACCACATCTGTACCCAGCCTCTGTCCTCCTCCTGCAGTATATCAGTACATTACTACGACTATTACTACTATTATTACTACTAATGCTGCTTCTTCTAGTGTTATTACCACATCTGGACACGGCCTCTGTCCTCCTCCTGCAGTATATCAGTACATTACTAAGACTATTACTACTTTTATAACCACTAATGCTGCTTCTTCTAGTGTTATTACCACATCTGTACCCGGTCTCTGTCCTCCTCCTGCAGTATATCAGTACATTACTACGACTATTACTACTATTATTACTACTAATGCTGCTTCTTCTAGTGTTATTACCACATCTGTACCGGCCTCTGTTCTCCACCTGCAGTATATCAGTACATTACTACGACTATTTCTACAATTATTACTACTAATGCTGCTTCTTCTAGTGTTATTACCACGTCTGTACCCGGCCTCTGTCCTCCTCCTGCAGTACATCAGTACATTACTACGACTATTACTACTATTATTACTACTAATGCTGCTTCTTCTAGTGTTATTACCACATCTGTACCGGACTCTGTCCTCCTCCTGCAGTATATCAGTTCATTACTATGACTATTACTACTATTATTACTACTAATGCTGCTTCTTCTAGTGTTATTACCACATCTGTACCGGCCTCTGTCCTCCTCCTGCAGTATATCAGTACATTACTATGACTATTACTACTATTATTACTACTAATGCTGCTTCTTCTAGTGTTATTACCACATCTGTACCGGCCTCTGTCCTCCTCCTGCAGTATATCAGTACATTACTATGACTATTACTACTATTATTACTACTAATGCTGCTTCTTCTAGTGTTATTACCACATCTGTACCGGCCTCTGTCCTCCTCCTGCAGTATATCAGTACATTACTATGACTATTACTACTATTATTACTACTAATGCTGCTTCTTCTAGTGTTATTACCACATCTGTACCGGCCTCTGTCCTCCTCCTGCAGTATATCAGTACATTACTATGACTATTACTACTATTATTACTACTAATGCTGCTTCTTCTAGTGTTATTACCACATCTGTACCGGCCTCTGTCCTCCTCCTGCAGTATATCAGTACATTACTACGACTATTACTACTATTATTACTACTAATGCTGCTTCTTCTAGTGTTATTACCACATCTGTACCCGGCCTCTGTCCTCCTCCTGCAGTATATCAGTACATTACTACGACTATTACTACTATTATTACTACTAATGCTGCTTCTTCTAGTGTTATTACCACATCTGTACCGGCCTCTGTCCTCCTCCTGCAGTATATCAGTACATTACTACGACTATTACTACAATTATTACTACTAATGCTGCTTCTTCTAGTGTTATTACCACATCTGTACCCGGCCTCTGTCCTCCTCCTGCAGTATATCAGTACATTACTACGACTATTACTACTATTATTACTACTAATGCTGCTTCTTCTAGTGTTATTACCACATCTGTACCCGGCCTCTGTCCTCCTCCTGCAGTATATCAGTACATTACTACGACTATTACTACTATTATTACTACTAATGCTGCTTCTTCTAGTGTTATTACCACATCTGTACCCGGCCTCTGTCCTCCTCCTGCAGTATATCAGTACATTACTACGACTATTACTACTATTATTACTACTAATGCTGCTTCTTCTAGTGTTATTACCACATCTGTACCCGGCCTCTGTCCTCCTCCTGCAGTATATCAGTACATTACTACGACTATTACTACTATTATTACTACTAATGCTGCTTCTTCTAGTGTTATTACCACATCTGTACCCGGCCTCTGTCCTCCTCCTGCAGTATATCAGTACATTACTACGACTATTACTACTATTATTACTACTAATGCTGCTTCTTCTAGTGTTATTACCACATCTGTACCGGCCTCTGTCCTCCTCCTGCAGTATATCAGTACATTACTACGACTATTACTACTATTATTACTACTAATGCTGCTTCTTCTAGTGTTATTACCACATCTGTACCCGGCCTCTGTCCTCCTCCTGCAGTATATCAGTACATTACTACGACTATTACTACTATTATTACTACTAATGCTGCTTCTTCTAGTGTTATTACCACATCTGTACCCGGCCTCTGTCCTCCTCCTGCAGTATATCAGTACATTACTACGACTATTACTACTATTATTACTACTAATGCTGCTTCTTCTAGTGTTATTACCACATCTGTACCCGGCCTCTGTCCTCCTCCTGCAGTATATCAGTACATTACTACGACTATTACTACTATTATTACTACTAATGCTGCTTCTTCTAGTGTTATTACCACATCTGTACCCGGCCTCTGTCCTCCTCCTGCAGTATATCAGTACATTACTACGACTATTACTACTATTATTACTACTAATGCTGCTTCTTCTAGTGTTATTACCACATCTGTACCCGGCCTCTGTCCTCCTCCTGCAGTATATCAGTACATTACTACGACTATTACTACTATTATTACTACTAATGCTGCTTCTTCTAGTGTTATTACCACATCTGTACCCGGCCTCTGTCCTCCTCCTGCAGTATATCAGTACATTACTACGACTATTACTACTATTATTACTACTAATGCTGCTTCTTCTAGTGTTATTACCACATCTGTACCGGCCTCTGTCCTCCTCCTGCAGTATATCAGTACATTACTACGACTATTACTACTATTATTACTACTAATGCTGCTTCTTCTAGTGTTATTACCACATCTGTACCCGGCCTCTGTCCTCCTCCTGCAGTATATCAGTACATTACTACGACTATTACTACTATTATTACTACTAATGCTGCTTCTTCTAGTGTTATTACCACATCTGTACCGGCCTCTGTCCTCCTGCAGTATATCAGTACATTACTACGACTATTACTACTATTATTACTACTAATGCTGCGTCTTCTAGTGTTATTACCACATCTGTACCGGCCTCTGTCCTCCTCCTGCTGTATATCAGTACATTACCATGACTATTACTACTAATGCTGCTTCTTCTAGTGTTATTACCACATCTGTACCCGGCCTCTGTCCTCCTCCTGCAGTATATCAGTACATTACTACGACTATTACTGCTATTATTACTACTAATGCTGCTTCTTCTAGTGTTATTACCACATCTGTACCGGCCTCTGTCCTCCTCCTACAGTATATCAGTACATTACTACGACTATTACTGCTATTATTACTACTAATGCTGCTTCTTCTAGTGTTATTACCACATCTGTAGCCGGCCTCTGTCCTCCTCCTGCAGTATATCAGTACATTACTACGACTATTACTACTATTATTATTACTACTAATGCTGCTTCTTCTAGTGTTATTACCACATCTGTACCGGCCTCTGTCCTCCTCCTGCAGTATATCAGTACATTACTACGACTATTACTACTATTATTACCACTAATGCTGCTTCTTCTAGTGTTATTACCACATCTGTACCCGGCCTCTGTCCTCCTCCTGCAGTATATCAGTACATTACTACGACTATTACTGCTATTATTACTACTAATGCTGCTTCTTCTAGTGTTATTACCACATCTGTACCGGCCTCTGTCCTCCTCCTGCAGTATATCAGTACATTACTACGACTATTACTACTATTATTACTACTAATGCTGCTTCTTCTAGTGTTATTACCACATCTGTACCCGTCATCTGTCCTCCTCCTACAGTATATCAGTACATTACTACGACTATTACTGCTATTATTACTACTAATGATGCATCTTCTAGTGTTATTACCACGTCTGTACCCGGCCTCTGTCCTCCTCCTGCAGTATATCAGTACATTACTACGACTATAACTACTATTACTACTAATGCTGCTTCTTCTAGTGTTATTACCACATCTGTACCGGCCTCTGTCCTCCTCCTGCTGTATATCAGTACATTACCATGACTATTACTACAATTATTACTACTAATGCTGCTTCTTCTAGTGTTATTACCACATCTGTCCTCCTCCTGCAGTATATCAGTACATTACTAAGACTATTACTACTATTATTACTACTAATGCAGCTTCTTCTAGTGTTATTACCACATCTGGACACGGCCTCTGTCCTCCTCCTGCAGTATATCAGTACATTACTACGACTATTACTACTATTATAACCACTAATGCTGCTTCTTCTAGTGTTATTACCACATCTGTACCTGGCCTCTGTCCTCCTCCTGCAGGATATCAGTACATTACTATGACTATTACTACTATTATTACTACTAATGCTGCTTCTTCTAGTGTTATTACCACATCTGTACCCGGCCTCTGTCCTCCTCCTGCAGTATATCAGTACATTACTACGACTATTACTACTATTATTACTACTAATGCTGCTTCTTCTAGTGTTATTACACATCTGTACTCGGCCTCTGTCCTCCTCCTGCAGTATATCAGTACATTACTACGACTATTACTACTATTATTACTACTAATGCTGCTTCTTCTAGTGTTATTACCACATCTGTACCTGGTCTCTGTCCTCCTCCTGCAGGATATCAGTACATTACTATGACTATTACTACTATTATTACCACTAATGCTGCTTCTTCTAGTGTTATTACCACATCTGTACCGGCCTCTGTCCTCCTCCTGCAGTATATCAGTACATTACTACGACTATTACTACTATTATTACTACTAATGCTGCTTCTTCTAGTGTTATTACACATCTGTACTCGGACTCTGTCCTCCTCCTGCAGTATATCAGTACATTACTACGACTATTACTACTATTATTACTACTAATGCTGCTTCTTCTAGTGATATTACTACATCTGTACCTGGTCTCTGTCCTCCTCCTGCAGGATATCAGTAAATTACTATGACTATTACTACTATTATAACCACTAATGCTGCTTCTTCTAGTGTTATTACCACATCTGTACCGGCCTCTGTCCTCCTCCTGCAGTATATCAGTACATTACTACGACTATTACTACTATTATTACTACTAATGCTGCTTCTTCTAGTGTTATTACACATCTGTACTCGGACTCTGTCCTCCTCCTGCAGTATATCAGTACATTACTACGACTATTACTACTATTATTACTACTAATGCTGCTTCTTCTAGTGTTATTACTACATCTGTACCTGGTCTCTGTCCTCCTCCTGCAGGATATCAGTACATTACTATGACTATTACTACTATTATAACCACTAATGCTGCTTCTTCTAGTGTTATTACCACATCTGTACCTGGTCTCTGTCCTCCTCCTGCAGTATATCAGTACATTACTATGACTATTACTTCTATTATTACTACTAATGCTGCTTCTTCTAGTGTTATTACCACATCTGTACCGGCCTCTGTCCTCCTCCTGCAGTATATCAGTACATTACTACGACTATTACTACTATTATTACTACTAATGCTGCTTCTTCTAGTGTTATTACACATCTGTACTCGGCCTCTGTCCTCCTCCTGCAGTATATCAGTACATTACTACGACTATTACTACTATTATTACTACTAATGCTGCTTCTTCTAGTGTTATTACCACATCTGTACCCGGCCTCTGTCCTCCTCCTGCAGTATATCAGTACATTACTACGACTATTACTACTATTATTACTACTAATGCTGCTTCTTCTAGTGTTATTACCACATCTGTACCCGGCCTCTGTCCTCCTCCTGCAGTATATCAGTACATTACTACGACTATTACTACTATTATTACTACTAATGCTGCTTCTTCTAGTGTTATTACCACATCTGTACCGGCCTCTGTCCTCCTCCTGCAGTATATCAGTACATTACTACGACTATTACTACTATTATTATCACTAATGCTGCTTCTTCTAGTGTTATTACCACATCTGTACCCAGCCTCTGTCCTCCTCCTGCAGTATATCAGTACATTACTACGACTATTACTACTATTATTACTACTAATGCTGCTTCTTCTAGTGTTATTACCACATCTGTACCGGCCTCTGTCCTCCTCCTGCAGTATATCAGTACATTACTACGACTATTACTACTATTATTACTACTAATGCTGCTTCTTCTAGTGTTATTACCACATCTGTACCCGGCCTCTGTCCTCCTCCTGCAGTATATCAGTACATTACTACGACTATTACTACTATTATTACTACTAATGCTGCTTCTTCTAGTGTTATTACACATCTGTACCGGCCTCTGTCCTCCTCCTGCAGTATATCAGTACATTACTACGACTATTACTACTATTATTACTACTAATGCTGCTTCTTCTAGTGTTATTACCACATCTGTACCCGGCCTCTGTCCTCCTCCTGCAGTATATCAGTACATTACTACGACTATTACTACTATTATTACTACTAATGCTGCTTCTTCTAGTGTTATTACCACATCTGTACCTGGCCTCTGTCCTCCTCCTGCAGTATATCAGTACATTACTACGACTATTACTACTATTATTACTACTAATGCTGCTTCTTCTAGTGTTATTACCACATCTGTACCCGGCCTCTGTCCTCCTCCTGCAGTATATCAGTACATTACTACGACTATTACTACTATTATTACTACTAATGCTGCTTCTTCTAGTGTTATTACCACATCTGTACCGGCCTCTGTCCTCCTCCTGCAGTATATCAGTACATTACTACGACTATTACTACTATTATTACTACTAATGCTGCTTCTTCTAGTGTTATTACCACATCTGTACCCGGCCTCTGTCCTCCTCCTGCAGTATATCAGTACATTACTACGACTATTACTACTATTATTACTACTAATGCTGCTTCTTCTAGTGTTATTACCACATCTGTACCTGGCCTCTGTCCTCCTCCTGCTGTATATCAGTACATTACTACGACTATTACTACTATTATTACTACTAATGCTGCTTCTTCTAGTGTTATTACCACATCTGTACCGGCCTCTGTCCTCCTCCTGCTGTATATCAGTACATTACTACGACTATTACTACTATTATTACTACTAATGCTGCTTCTTCTAGTGTTATTACCACATCTGTACCCGGCCTCTGTCCTCCTCCTGCAGTATATCAGTACATTACCATGACTATTACTACTATTATTACTACTAATGCTGCTTCTTCTAGTGTTATTACCACATCTGTACCCTGCCTCTGTCCTCCTCCTGCAGTATATCAGTACATTACTGCGACTATTACTACTATTATTACTACTAATGCTGCTTCTTCTAGTGTTATTACCACATCTGTACCTGGCCTCTGTCCTCCTCCTGCAGTATATCAGTACATTACTACGACTATTACTACTATTATTACTACTAATGCTGCTTCTTCTAGTGTTATTACCACATCTGTACCCGGCCTCTGTCCTCCTCCTGCAGTATATCAGTACATTACTACGACTATTACTACAATTATTACTACTAATGCTGCTTCTTCTAGTGTTATTACCACATCTGTACCCGGCCTCTGTCCTCCTCCTGCAGTATATCAGTACATTACTACGACTATTACTACTATTATTACTACTAATGCTGCTTCTTCTAGTGTTATTACCACATCTGTACCCGGCCTCTGTCCTCCTCCTGCAGTATATCAGTACATTACTACGACTATTACTACTATTATTACTACTAATGCTGCTTCTTCTAGTGTTATTACCACATCTGTACCCGGCCTCTGTCCTCCTCCTGCAGTATATCAGTACATTACTACGACTATTACTACTATTATTACTACTAATGCTGCTTCTTCTAGTGTTATTACCACATCTGTACCCGGCCTCTGTCCTCCTCCTGCAGTATATCAGTACATTACTACGACTATTACTACTATTATTACTACTAATGCTGCTTCTTCTAGTGTTATTACCACATCTGTACCGGCCTCTGTCCTCCTCCTGCAGTATATCAGTACATTACTATGACTATTACTACTATTATTACTACTAATGCTGCTTCTTCTAGTGTTATTACCACATCTGTACCCGGCCTCTGTCCTCCTCCTGCAGTATATCAGTACATTACTACGACTATTACTACTATTATTACTACTAATGCTGCTTCTTCTAGTGTTATTACCACAATTGTACCCGGCCTCTGTCCTCCTCCTGCTGTATATCAGTACATTACCATGACTATTACTACTATTATTACTACTATTGCTGCTTCTTCTATTGTTATTACCACATCTGTACCCGGCCTCTGTCCTCCTCCTGCAGTATATCAGTACATTACCATGACTATTACTACTATTATTACTACTAATGCTGCTTCTTCTAGTGTTATTACCACATCTGTACCCTGCCTCTGTCCTCCTCCTGCAGTATATCAGTACATTACTACGACTATTACTACTATTATTACTACTAATGCTGCTTCTTCTAGTGTTATTACCACATCTGTACCCGGTCTCTGTCCTCCTCCTGCAGTATATCAGTACATTACTACGACTATTTCTACAATTATTACTACTAATGCTGCTTCTTCTAGTGTTATTACCACATCTGTACCCGGCCTCTGTCCTCCTCCTGCAGTATATCAGTACATTACTACGACTATTTCTACAATTATTACTACTAATGCTGCTTCTTCTAGTGTTATTACCACATCTGTACCCGGCCTCTGTCCTCCTCCTGCAGTATATCAGTACATTACTACGACTATTACTACTATTATTACTACTAATGCTGCTTCTTCTAGTGTTATTACCACGTCTGTACCCGGCCTCTGTCCTCCTCCTGCAGTATATCAGTACATTACTACGACTATTACTACTATTATTACTACTAATGCTGCTTCTTCTAGTGTTATTACCACATCTGTACCCGGCCTCTGTCCTCCTCCTGCAGTATATCAGTACATTACTATGACTATTTCTACTATTATTACTACTAATGCTGCTTCTTCTAGTGTTATTACCACATCTGTACCCGGCCTCTGTCCTCCTCCTGCAGTATATCAGTACATTACTACGACTATTACTACTATTATTACTACTAATGCTGCTTCTTCTAGTGTTATTACCACATCTGTACCCGGCCTCTGTCCTCCTCCTGCAGTATATCAGTACATTACTATGACTATTACTACTATTATTACTACTAATGCTGCTTCTTCTAGTGTTATTACCACATCTGTACCCTGCCTCTGTCCTCCTCCTGCAGTATATCAGTACATTACTGCGACTATTACTACTATTATTACTACTAATGCTGCTTCTTCTAGTGTTATTACCACATCTGTACCCGGCCTCTGTCCTCCTCCTGCAGTATATCAGTACATTACTACGACTATTACTACTATTATTACTACTAATGCTGCTTCTTCTAGTGTTATTACCACATCTGTACCCGGCCTCTGTCCTCCTCCTGCAGTATATCAGTACATTACTACGACTATTACTACTATTATTACTACTAATGCTGCTTCTTCTAGTGTTATTACCACATCTGTACCCGGCCTCTGTCCTCCTCCTGCAGTATATCAGTACATTACTACGACTATTACTACTATTATTACTACTAATGCTGCTTCTTCTAGTGTTATTACCACATCTGTACCCGGCCTCTGTCCTCCTCCTGCAGTATATCAGTACATTACTACGACTATTACTACTATTATTACTACTAATGCTGCTTCTTCTAGTGTTATTACCACATCTGTACCCGGCCTCTGTCCTCCTCCTGCAGTATATCAGTACATTACTACGACTATTACTACTATTATTACTACTAATGCTGCTTCTTCTAGTGTTATTACCACATCTGTACCCGGCCTCTGTCCTCCTCCTGCAGTATATCAGTACATTACTACGACTATTACTACTATTATTACTACTAATGCTGCTTCTTCTAGTGTTATTACCACATCTGTACCGGCCTCTGTCCTCCTCCTGCAGTATATCAGTACATTACTATGACTATTACTACTATTATTACTACTAATGCTGCTTCTTCTAGTGTTATTACCACATCTGTACCCGGCCTCTGTCCTCCTCCTGCAGTATATCAGTACATTACTACGACTATTACTACTATTATTACTACTAATGCTGCTTCTTCTAGTGTTATTACCACATCTGTACCCGGCCTCTGTCCTCCTCCTGCAGTATATCAGTACATTACCATGACTATTACTACTATTATTACTACTAATGCTGCTTCTTCTAGTGTTATTACCACATCTGTACCCGGCCTCTGTCCTCCTCCTGCAGTATATCAGTACATTACTACGACTATTACTACTATTATTACTACTAATGCTGCTTCTTCTAGTGTTATTACCACATCTGTACCCGGCCTCTGTCCTCCTCCTGCAGTATATCAGTACATTACTACGACTATTACTACTATTATTACTACTAATGCTGCTTCTTCTAGTGTTATTACCACATCTGTACCCGGCCTCTGTCCTCCTCCTGCAGTATATCAGTACATTACTATGACTATTACTACTATTATTACTACTAATGCTGCTTCTTCTAGTGTTATTACCACATCTGTACCCGGCCTCTGTCCTCCTCCTGCAGTATATCAGTACATTACTCCGACTATTACTACTATTATTACTACTAATGCTGCTTCTTCTAGTGTTATTACCACATCTGTACCCGGCCTCTGTCCTCCTCCTGCAGTATATCAGTACATTACTACGACTATTACTACTATTATTACTACTAATGCTGCTTCTTCTAGTGTTATTACCACATCTGTACCCGGCCTCTGTCCTCCTCCTGCAGTATATCAGTACATTACTATGACTATTACTACTATTATTACTACTAATGCTGCTTCTTCTAGTGTTATTACCACATCTGTACCCGGCCTCTGTCCTCCTCCTGCAGTATATCAGTACATTACTACGACTATTACTACTATTATTACTACTAATGCTGCTTCTTCTAGTGTTATTACCACATCTGTACCCGGCCTCTGTCCTCCTCCTGCAGTATATCAGTACATTACTACGACTATTACTACTATTATTACTACTAATGCTGCTTCTTCTAGTGTTATTACCACATCTGTACCGGCCTCTGTCCTCCTCCTGCAGTATATCAGTACATTACTCCGACTATTACTACTATTATTACTACTAATGCTGCTTCTTCTAGTGTTATTACCACATCTGTACCCGGCCTCTGTCCTCCTCCTGCTGTATATCAGTACATTACTATGACTATTACTACTATTATTACTACTAATGCTGCTTCTTCGAGTGTTATTACCACAATTGTACCCGGCCTCTGTCCTCCTCCTGCAGTATATCAGTACATTACTACGACTATTACTACTATTATTACCACTAATGCTGCTTCTTCTAGTGTTATTACCACATCTGTACCCGGCCTCTGTCCTCCTCCTGCAGTATATCAGTACATTACTACGACTATTACTACTATTATTACTACTAATGCTGCTTCTTCTAGTGTTATTACCACATCTGTACCCGGCCTCTGTCCTCCTCCTGCAGTATATCAGTACATTACTACGACTATTACTACTATTATTACTACTAATGCTGCTTCTTCTAGTGTTATTACCACATCTGTACCCGGCCTCTGTCCTCCTCCTGCAGTATATCAGTACATTACTACGACTATTACTACTATTATTACTACTAATGCTGCTTCTTCTAGTGTTATTACCACATCTGTACCCGGCCTCTGTCCTCCTCCTGCAGTATATCAGTACATTACTACGACTATTACTACTATTATTACTACTAATGCTGCTTCTTCTAGTGTTATTACCACATCTGTACCTGGCCTCTGTCCTCCTCCTGCAGTATATCAGTACATTACTACGACTATTACTACTATTATTACCACTAATGCTGCTTCTTCTAGTGTTATTACCACATCTGTACCGGCCTCTGTCCTCCTCCTGCAGTATATCAGTACATTACTACGACTATTACTACTATTATTACCACTATTGCTGCTTCTTCTATTGTTATTACCACATCTGTACCGGCCTCTGTCCTCCTCCTGCAGTATATCAGTACATTACTGCGACTATTACTACTATTATTACTACTAATGCTGCTTCTTCTAGTGTTATTACCACATCTGTACCGGCCTCTGTCCTCCTCCTGCAGTATATCAGTACATTACTACGACTATTACTACAATTATTACTACTAATGCTGCTTCTTCTAGTGTTATTACCACATCTGTACCCGGCCTCTGTCCTCCTCCTGCAGTATATCAGTACATTACTACGACTATTACTACTATTATTACTACTAATGCTGCTTCTTCTAGTGTTATTACCACATCTGTACCCGGCCTCTGTCCTCCTCCTGCAGTATATCAGTACATTACTACGACTATTACTACTATTATTACTACTAATGCTGCTTCTTCTAGTGTTATTACCACATCTGTACCGGCCTCTGTCCTCCTCCTGCAGTATATCAGTACATTACTACGACTATTACTACTATTATTACCACTAATGCTGCTTCTTCTAGTGTTATTACCACATCTGTACCGGCCTCTGTCCTCCTCCTGCAGTATATCAGTACATTACTGCGACTATTACTACTATTATTACTACTAATGCTGCTTCTTCTAGTGTTATTACCACATCTGTACCCGGCCTCTGTCCTCCTCCTGCAGTATATCAGTACATTACTACGACTATTACTACAATTATTACTACTAATGCTGCTTCTTCTAGTGTTATTACCACATCTGTACCCGGCCTCTGTCCTCCTCCTGCAGTATATCAGTACATTACTACGACTATTACTACTATTATTACTACTAATGCTGCTTCTTCTAGTGTTATTACCACATCTGTACCCGGCCTCTGTCCTCCTCCTGCAGTATATCAGTACATTACTACGACTATTACTACTATTATTACTACTAATGCTGCTTCTTCTAGTGTTATTACCACATCTGTACCGGCCTCTGTCCTCCTCCTGCAGTATATCAGTACATTACTACGACTATTACTACTATTATTACTACTAATGCTGCTTCTTCTAGTGTTATTACCACATCTGTACCCGGCCTCTGTCCTCCTCCTGCAGTATATCAGTACATTACTACGACTATTACTACTATTATTACTACTAATGCTGCTTCTTCTAGTGTTATTACCACATCTGTACCCGGCCTCTGTCCTCCTCCTGCAGTATATCAGTACATTACTACGACTATTACTACTATTATTACTACTAATGCTGCTTCTTCTAGTGTTATTACCACATCTGTACCGGCCTCTGTCCTCCTCCTGCAGTATATCAGTACATTACTACGACTATTACTACTATTATTACTACTAATGCTGCTTCTTCTAGTGTTATTACCACATCTGTACCCGGCCTCTGTCCTCCTCCTGCAGTATATCAGTACATTACTACGACTATTACTACTATTATTACTACTAATGCTGCTTCTTCTAGTGTTATTACCACATCTGTACCCGGCCTCTGTCCTCCTCCTGCAGTATATCAGTACATTACTACGACTATTACTACTATTATTACTACTAATGCTGCTTCTTCTAGTGTTATTACCACATCTGTACCCGGCCTCTGTCCTCCTCCTGCAGTATATCAGTACATTACCATGACTATTACTACTATTATTACTACTAATGCTGCTTCTTCTAGTGTTATTACCACATCTGTACCCGGCCTCTGTCCTCCTCCTGCAGTATATCAGTACATTACTCCGACTATTACTACTATTATTACTACTAATGCTGCTTCTTCTAGTGTTATTACCACATCTGTACCCGGCCTCTGTCCTCCTCCTGCAGTATATCAGTACATTACTACGACTATTACTACTATTATTACTACTAATGCTGCTTCTTCTAGTGTTATTACCACATCTGTACCCGGCCTCTGTCCTCCTCCTGCAGTATATCAGTACATTACTACGACTATTACTACTATTATTACTACTAATGCTGCTTCTTCTAGTGTTATTACCACATCTGTACCCGGCCTCTGTCCTCCTCCTGCTGTATATCAGTACATTACCATGACTATTACTACTATTATTACTACTAATGCTGCTTCTTCTAGTGTTATTACCACATCTGTACCCGGCCTCTGTCCTCCTCCTGCAGTATATCAGTACATTACTACGACTATTACTACTATTATTACTACTAATGCTGCTTCTTCTAGTGTTATTACCACATCTGTACCCGGCCTCTGTCCTCCTCCTGCAGTATATCAGTACATTACTACGACTATTACTACTATTATTACTACTAATGCTGCTTCTTCTAGTGTTATTACCACATCTGTACCCGGCCTCTGTCCTCCTCCTGCAGTATATCAGTACATTACTACGACTATTACTACTATTATTACTACTAATGCTGCTTCTTCTAGTGTTATTACCACATCTGTACCCGGCCTCTGTCCTCCTCCTGCAGTATATCAGTACATTACCATGACTATTACTACTATTATTACTACTAATGCTGCTTCTTCTAGTGTTATTACCACATCTGTACCCGGCCTCTGTCCTCCTCCTGCAGTATATCAGTACATTACTACGACTATTACTACTATTATTACTACTAATGCTGCTTCTTCTAGTGTTATTACCACATCTGTACCCGGCCTCTGTCCTCCTCCTGCAGTATATCAGTACATTACCATGACTATTACTACTATTATTACTACTAATGCTGCTTCTTCTAGTGTTATTACCACATCTGTACCCGGCCTCTGTCCTCCTCCTGCAGTATATCAGTACATTACCATGACTATTACTACTATTATTACTACTAATGCTGCTTCTTCTAGTGTTATTACCACATCTGTACCCGGCCTCTGTCCTCCTCCTGCAGTATATCAGTACATTACTACGACTATTACTACTATTATTACTACTAATGCTGCTTCTTCTAGTGTTATTACCACATCTGTACCCGGCCTCTGTCCTCCTCCTGCAGTATATCAGTACATTACTACGACTATTACTACTATTATTACTACTAATGCTGCTTCTTCTAGTGTTATTACCACATCTGTACCCGGCCTCTGTCCTCCTCCTGCAGTATATCAGTACATTACTCCGACTATTACTACTATTATTACTACTAATGCTGCTTCTTCTAGTGTTATTACCACATCTGTACCGGCCTCTGTCCTCCTCCTGCAGTATATCAGTACATTACTACGACTATTACTACTATTATTACTACTAATGCTGCTTCTTCTAGTGTTATTACCACATCTGTACCCGGCCTCTGTCCTCCTCCTGCAGTATATCAGTACATTACTACGACTATTACTACTATTATTACTACTAATGCTGCTTCTTCTAGTGTTATTACCACATCTGTACCCGGCCTCTGTCCTCCTCCTGCAGTATATCAGTACATTACTATGACTATTACTACTATTATTACTACTAATGCTGCTTCTTCGAGTGTTATTACCACAATTGTACCCGGCCTCTGTCCTCCTCCTGCAGTATATCAGTACATTACGACTATTACTACTATTATTACTACTAATGCTGCTTCTTCTAGTGTTATTACCACATCTGTACCGGCCTCTGTCCTCCTCCTGCAGTATATCAGTACATTACTACGACTATTACTACTATTATTACTAATAATGCTGCTTCTTCTAGTGCTATTACCACATCTGTACCGGCCTCTGTACTCCTCCTGCAGTATATCAGTACATTACTACCACTATTACTACTACTATTATTACTAATAATGCTGCTTCTTCTAGTGTTATTACCACATCTGTACCCAGCCTCTGTCCTCCTCCTGCAGGATATCAGTACATTACTACGACTATTACTACTATTATTACTAATAATGCTGCTTCTTCTAGTGTTATTACCACATCTGGACCCGGCCTCTGTCCTCCTCCTGCAGTATATCAGTACATTACTACGACTATTACTACTACTATTATTACTAATAATGCTGCTTCTTCTAGTGTTATTACCACATCTGTACCCAGCCTCTGTCCTCCTCCTGCAGTATATCAGTACATTACTATGACTATTACTACTACTATTATTACTAATAATGCTGCTTCTTCTAGTGTTATTACCACATCTGTACCCAGCCTCTGTCCTCCTCCTGCAGTATATCAGTACATTACTACGACTATTACTACTACTATTATTACTAATAATGCTGCTTCTTCTAGTGTTATTACCACATCTGTACCCGGCCTCTGTCCTCCTCCTGCAGTATATCAGTACATTACTACGACTATTACTACTACTATTATTACTAATAATGCTGCTTCTTCTAGTGTTATTACCACATCTGTACCCAGCCTCTGTCCTCCTCCTGCAGTATATCAGTACATTACTACGACTATTACTACTACTATTATTACTAATAATGCTGCTTCTTCTAGTGTTATTACCACATCTGTACCCAGCCTCTGTCCTCCTCCTGCAGTATATCAGTACATTACTACGACTATTACTACTACTATTATTACTAATAATGCTGCTTCTTCTAGTGTTATTACCACATCTGGACCCGGCCTCTGACCTCCTCCTGCAGTATATCAGTACATTACTCCGACTATTACTACTATTATTACTACTAATGCTGCTTCTTCTAGTGTTATTACCACATCTGTACCCGGCCTCTGTCCTCCTCCTGCAGTATATCAGTACATTACCATGACTATTACTACTATTATTACTACTAATGCTGCTTCTTCTAGTGTTATTACCACATCTGGACCCGGCCTCTGTCCTCCTCCTGCAGTATATCAGTACATTACCATGACTATTACTACTATTATTACTACTAATGCTGCTTCTTCTAGTGTTATTACCACATCTGGACCCGGCCTCTGACCTCCTCCTGCAGTATATCAGTACATTACCATGACTATTACTACTATTATTACTACTAATGCTGCTTCTTCTAGTGTTATTACCACATCTGTACCCGGCCTCTGTCCTCCTCCTGCAGTATATCAGTACATTACCATGACTATTACTACTATTATTACTACTAATGCTGCTTCTTCTAGTGTTATTACCACATCTGGACCCGGCCTCTGACCTCCTCCTGCAGTATATCAGTACATTACCATGACTATTACTACTATTATTACTACTAATGCTGCTTCTTCTAGTGTTATTACCACATCTGTACCCAGCCTCTGTCCTCCTCCTGCTGTATATCAGTACATTACTACGACTATTACTACTACTATTATTACTAATAATGCTGCTTCTTCTAGTGTTATTACCACATCTGGACCCGGCCTCTGACCTCCTCCTGCAGTATATCAGTACATTACTCCGACTATTACTACTATTATTACTACTAATGCTGCTTCTTCTAGTGTTATTACCACATCTGTACCCAGCCTCTGTCCTCCTCCTGCTGTATATCAGTACATTACTACGACTATTACTACTACTATTATTACTAATAATGCTGCTTCTTCTAGTGTTATTACCACATCTGGACCCGGCCTCTGACCTCCTCCTGCAGTATATCAGTACATTACTCCGACTATTACTACTATTATTACTACTAATGCTGCTTCTTCTAGTGTTATTACCACATCTGTACCCGGCCTCTGTCCTCCTCCTGCAGTATATCAGTACATTACCATGACTATTACTACTATTATTACTACTAATGCTGCTTCTTCTAGTGTTATTACCACATCTGGACCCGGCCTCTGTCCTCCTCCTGCAGTATATCAGTACATTACCATGACTATTACTACTATTATTACTACTAATGCTGCTTCTTCTAGTGTTATTACCACATCTGGACCCGGCCTCTGACCTCCTCCTGCAGTATATCAGTACATTACTCCGACTATTACTACTATTATTACTACTAATGCTGCTTCTTCTAGTGTTATTACCACATCTGTACCCGGCCTCTGTCCTCCTCCTGCAGTATATCAGTACATTACTCCGACTATTACTACTATTATTACTACTAATGCTGCTTCTTCTAGTGTTATTACCACATCTGTACCCGGCCTCTGTCCTCCTCCTGCAGTAAATCAGTACATTACTCCGACTATTACTACTATTATTACTACTAATGCTGCTTCTTCTAGTGTTATTACCACATCTGTACCCGGCCTCTGTCCTCCTCCTGCAGTATATCAGTACATTACTATGACTATTACTACTATTATTACTACTAATGCTGCTTCTTCTAGTGTTATTACCACATCTGTACCGGCCTCTGTCCTCCTCCTGCAGTATATCAGTACATTACTCCGACTATTACTACTATTATTACTACTAATGCTGCTTCTTCTAGTGTTATTACCACATCTGTACCCGGCCTCTGTCCTCCTCCTGCTGTATATCAGTACATTACTATGACTATTACTACTATTATTACTACTAATGCTGCTTCTTCGAGTGTTATTACCACAATTGTACCCGGCCTCTGTCCTCCTCCTGCAGTATATCAGTACATTACGACTATTACTACTATTATTACTACTAATGCTGCTTCTTCTAGTGTTATTACCACATCTGTACCGGCCTCTGTCCTCCTCCTGCAGTATATCAGTACATTACTACGACTATTACTACTATTATTACTAATAATGCTGCTTGTTCTAGTGTTATTACCACATCTGTACCGGCCTCTGTACTCCTCCTGCAGTATATCAGTACATTACTACGACTATTACTACTACTATTATTACTAATAATGCTGCTTCTTCTAGTGTTATTACCACATCTGTACCCAGCCTCTGTCCTCCTCCTGCAGGATATCAGTACATTACTACGACTATTACTACTATTATTACTAATAATGCTGCTTCTTCTAGTGTTATTACCACATCTGGACCCGGCCTCTGTCCTCCTCCTGCAGTATATCAGTACATTACTACGACTATTACTACTACTATTATTACTAATAATGCTGCTTCTTCTAGTGTTATTACCACATCTGTACCCAGCCTCTGTCCTCCTCCTGCAGTATATCAGTACATTACTACGACTATTACTACTACTATTATTACTAATAATGCTGCTTCTTCTAGTGTTATTACCACATCTGTACCCGGCCTCTGTCCTCCTCCTGCAGTATATCAGTACATTACTACGACTATTACTACTACTATTATTACTAATAATGCTGCTTCTTCTAGTGTTATTACCACATCTGTACCCAGCCTCTGTCCTCCTCCTGCAGTATATCAGTACATTACTACGACTATTACTACTACTATTATTACTAATAATGCTGCTTCTTCTAGTGTTATTACCACATCTGTACCCAGCCTCTGTCCTCCTCCTGCAGTATATCAGTACATTACTACGACTATTACTACTACTATTATTACTAATAATGCTGCTTCTTCTAGTGTTATTACCACATCTGTACCCAGCCTCTGTCCTCCTCCTGCAGTATATCAGTACATTACTACGACTATTACTACTACTATTATTACTAATAATGCTGCTTCTTCTAGTGTTATTACCACATCTGTACCCAGCCTCTGTCCTCCTCCTGCAGTATATCAGTACATTACTACGACTATTACTACTACTATTATTACTAATAATGCTGCTTCTTCTAGTGTTATTACCGCATCTGTACCCGGCATCAGTCCTCCTCCTGCAGGATATCAGTACATTACTACGACTATTACTACTACTATTATTACTAATAATGCTGCTTCTTCTAGTGTTATTACCACATCTGTACCCAGCCTCTGTCCTCCTCCTGCAGTATATCAGTACATTACTACGACTATTACTACTACTATTATTACTAATAATGCTGCTTCTTCTAGTGTTATTACCGCATCTGTACCCGGCATCAGTCCTCCTCCTGCAGGATATCAGTACATTACTACGACTATTACTATTATTATTACTACTAATGCTGCTTCTTCTACTGTTATTACCACATTTGTACCTGGCCTCTGTCCTCTTCCTGCAGCATATCAGTACATTACTACGACTATTACTACTATTATTACTACTAATGCTGCTTCTTCTAGTGCTATTACCACATCTGTACCGGCCTCTGTCCTCCTCCTGCAGTATATCAGTACATTACTACGACTATTACTACTATTATTACTACTAATGCTGCTTCTTCTAGTGCTATTACCACATCTGTACCGGCCTCTGTCCTCCTCCTGCAGTATATCAGGACATTGCTACGACTATTACTACTATTATTACTACTAATGCTGCTTCTTCTAGTGCTATTACCACATCTGTACCCGGCCTCTATCCTCCTCCTGCAGTATATCAGTACATTACTACGACCATTAATACTATTATTACTACTAATGCTGCTTCTTCTAGTGTTATTACCACATCTGTACCCGGCCTCTGTCCTCCTCCTGCAGTATATCAGTACATTACTACGACTATTACTACTATTATTACTACTAATGCTGCTTCTTCTAGTGCTATTACCACATCTGTACCGGCCTCTGTCCTCCTCCTGCAGTATATCAGTACATTACTACGACTATTACTACTATTATTACTACTAATTCTGCTTCTTCTACTGTTTCTACCACATTTGTACCCGGTCTCTGTCCTCCTCCTGCAGCATATCAGTACATAACTACGACTATTACTACTAATAATGCTTCTTCTTCTAGTGTTATTACCACATCTGTACCGGCCTCTGTCCTCCTCCTGCAGTATATCAGTACATTACTACGACTATTACTACTATTATTACTACTAATGCTGCTTCTTCTAGTGTTACTACACATCTGTACCCGGCCTCTGTCCTCCTCCTGCAGCATATCAGTACATTACCATGACTATTACTACTATTATTACTACTAATGCTGCTTCTTCTATTGTTATTACCACATCTGTACCGGCCTCTGTCCTCCTCCTGCAGTATATCATTACATTACTACGACAATTACTACTATTATTACTACTAATGCTGCTTCTGCTAGTGTTATTACCACATCTGTACCCGGCCTCTGTCCTCCTCCTGCAGTATATCAGTACATTACTACGACTATTACTACTATTATTACTACTAATGCTGCTTCTTCCAGTGTTATTACCACATCTGTACCCGGCCTCTGTCCTCCTCCAGTATATCAGTACATTACTGCGACTATTACTACTATTATTACTACTAATGCTGCTTCTTCTAGTGTTATTACCACATATGTACCCGGCCTCTGTCCTCCTCCTGCAGTATATCAGTACATTACAACGACTATTACTACTATTATTACTACTAATGCTGCTTCTTCTAGTGTTATTACCACATCTGTACCGGCCTCTGTCCTCCTCCTGCAGCATATCAGTACATTACTACGACTATTACTGCTATTATTACTACTAATGCTGCTTCTTCTAGTGTTATTACCACATCTGTTCCCAGCCTCTGTCCTCCTCCTGCAGTATATCAGTACATTACTACGACTATTACTGCTATTATTACTACTAATGCTGCTTCTTCTAGTGTTATTACCACATCTGTTCCCAGCCTCTGTCCTCCTCCTGCAGCATATCAGTACATTACTACGACTATTACTACTATTATTACTACTAATGCTGCTTCTTCTAGTGTTATTACCACATCTGTACCCAGCCTCTGTCCTCCTCCTGCAGCATATCAGTACATTACTACGACTATTACTGCTATTATTACTACTAATGCTGCTTCTTCTAGTGTTATTACCACATCTGTTCCCAGCCTCTGTCCTCCTCCTGCAGTATATCAGTACATTACTACGACTATTACTGCTATTATTACTACTAATGCTGCTTCTTCTAGTGTTATTACCACATCTGTTCCCAGCCTCTGTCCTCCTCCTGCAGCATATCAGTACATTACTACGACTATTACTACTATTATTACTACTAATGCTGCTTCTTCTAGTGTTATTACCACATCTGTACCCGGCCTCTGTCCTCCTCCTGCAGTATATCAGTACATTACAACGACAATTACTACTATTATTACTACTAATGCTGCTTCTTCTAGTGTTATTACCACATATGTACCCGGCCTCTGTCCTCCTCCTACAGTATATCAGTACATTACAACGACTATTACTACTATTATTACTACTAATGCTGCTTCTTCTAGTGTTATTACCACATCTGTACTGGCCTCTGTCCTCCTCCTGCAGTATATCAGTACATTACTACGACTATTACTACTATTATTACTACTAATGCTGCTTCTTCTAGTGTTATTACCATATCTGTACCCGGCCTCTGTCCTCCTCCTGCAGTATATCAGTACATTACTGCGACTATTACTACTATTATTACTACTAATGCTGCTTCTTCTAGTGTTATCACCACATCTGTACCCGGCCTCTGTCCTCCTCCTGCTGTATATCAGTACATTACTACGACTATTACTACTATTATTACTACTAATGCTGCTTCTTCTAGTGTTATTACCACGTCCGTACCCGGCCTCTGTCCTCCTCCTGCAGTATATCAGTACATTACTACGACTATTACTACTATTATTACTACTAATGCTGCTTCTTCTAGTGTTATTACCACGTCCGTACCCGGCCTCTGTCCTCCTCCTGCAGTATATCAGTACATTACTACGACTACTTATACAATTATTACTACTAATGCTGCTTCTTCTAGTGTTATTACCACATCTGTACCCGGCCTCTGTCCTCCTGCAGTATATCAGTACATTACTACGACTATTACTACTATTATTACTACTAATGCTGCTTCTTCTAGTGTTATTACCACATCTGTACCCGGCCTCTGTCCTCCTCTTGCAGTATATCAGTACATTACTACTACTATTACTATTATTACTGCTAATGCTGCTTCTTCCAGTGTTATTACCACATCTGTACCCGGCCTCTGTCCTCCTCCTGCAGTATATCAGTACATTACTACGACTATTACTACTATTATTACTACTAATGCTGCTTCTTCTAGTGTTATTACCACATCTGTACCGGCCTCTGTTCTCCTCCTGCAGTATATCAGTACATTACTACGACTATTACTACTATTATTACTACTAATGCTGCTTCTTCTAGTGTTATTACCTCATCTGTACCCAGACTCTGTCCTCCTCCTGCAGCATATCAGTACATTACTACGACTATTACTACTATTATTACTACTAATGCTGCTTCTTCTAGTGTTATTACCACATCTGTACCCGGCCTCTGTCCTCCTCCTGCAGTATATCAGTACATTACTAGGACTATTACTACTATTATTACTACTAATGCTGCTTCTTCTAGTGTTATTACCACATCTGTACCGGCCTCTGTTCTCCTCCTGCAGTATATCAGTACATTACTACGACTATTACTGCTATTATTACTACTAATGCTGCTTCTTCTAGTGTTAATACCACGTCTGTACCCGGCCTCTGTCCTCCTCCTGCAGTATATCAGTACATTACTACGACTATTACTACTACTAATGCTGCTTCTTCTAGTGTTATTACCACATCTGTACCCGGCCTCTGTCCTCCTCCTGCAGTATATCAGTACATTACTACGACTATTACTACTATTATTACTACTAATGCTGCTTCTTCTAGTGTTATTACACATCTGTACCGGCCTCTGTCCTCCTCCTGCAGTATATCAGTACATTACTACGACTATTACTGCTATTATTACTACTAATGCTGCTTCTTCTAGTGTTATTACACATCTGTACCGGCCTCTGTCCTCCTCCTGCAGCATATCAGTACATTACTACGACTATTACTACTATTATTACCACTAATGCTGCTTCTTCTAGTGTTAATACCACATCTGTACCGGCCTCTGTCCTCCTCCTGCAGTATATCAGTACATTACTATGACTATTACTGCTATTATTACTACTAATGCTGCTTCTTCTAGTGTTAATACCACATCTGTACCGGCCTCTGTCCTCCTCCTACAGTATATCAGTACATTACTACGACTATTACTACTATTATTACTACTAATGCTGCTTCTTCTAGTGTTATTACACATCTGTACCGGCCTCTGTCCTCCTCCTGCAGTATATCAGTACATTACTACGACTATTACTGCTATTATTACTACTAATGCTGCTTCTTCTAGTGTTATTACACATCTGTACCGGCCTCTGTCCTCCTCCTGCAGTATATCAGTACATTACTACAACTATTACTGCTATTATTACTACTAATGCTGCTTCTTCTAGTGTTATTACACATCTGTACCCGGCCTCTGTCCTCCTCCTGCAGTATATCAGTACATTACTACGACTATTACTACTATTATTACTACTAATGCTGCTTCTTCTAGTGTTATTACACATCTGTACCGGCCTCTGTCCTCCTCCTGCAGTATATCAGTACATTACTACGACTATTACTACTATTATTACTACTAATGCTGCTTCTTCTAGTGTTATTACACATCTGTACCGGCCTCTGTCCTCCTCCTGCAGTATATCAGTACATTACTACGACTATTACTGCTATTATTACTACTAATGCTGCTTCTTCTAGTGTTATTACACATCTGTACCGGCCTCTGTCCTCCTCCTGCAGTATATCAGTACATTACTACGACTATTACTGCTATTATTACTACTAATGCTGCTTCTTCTAGTGTTATTACACATCTGTACCGGCCTCTGTCCTCCTCCTGCAGTATATCAGTACATTACTACGACTATTACTACTATTATTACCACTAATGCTGCTTCTTCTAGTGTTAATACCACATCTGTACCGGCCTCTGTCCTCCTCCTGCAGTATATCAGTACATTACTACGACTATTACTACTATTATTACCACTAATGCTGCTTCTTCTAGTGTTAATACCACATCTGTACCGGCCTCTGTCCTCCTCCTGCAGTATATCAGTACATTACTACGACTATTACTACTATTATTACTACTAATGCTGCTTCTTCTAGTGTTATTACCACATCTGTACCCGGCCTCTGTCCTCCTCCTGCTGTATATCAGTACATTACTACGACTATTACTACTATTATTACTACTAATGCTGCTTCTTCTAGTGTTATTACCACATCTCTACCCGGCCTCTGTCCTCCTCCTGCAGCATATCAGTACATTACTACGACTATTACTACTATTATTACTACTAATGCTGCTTCTTCTAGTGTTATTACCTCATCTGTACCCGGCCTCTGTCCTCCTCCTGCAGTATATCAGTACATTTCTACGACTATTACTACTATTATTACCACTAATGCTGCTTCTTCTAGTGTTAATACCACATCTGTACCGGCCTCTGTCCTCCTCCTGCAGTATATCAGTACATTACTACGAATATTACTACTATTATTACTACTAATGCTGCTTCTTCTAGTGTTAATACCTCGTCTGTACCCGGCCTCTGTCCTCCTCCTGCAGTATATCAGTACATTACTACGACTATTACTACTATTATTACTACTAATGCTGCTTCTTCTAGTGTTATTACCACATCTCTACCCGGCCTCTGTCCTCCTCCTGCTGTATATCAGTACATTACTACGACTATTACTACTATTATTACTACTAATGCTGCTTCTTCTAGTGTTAATACCTCGTCTGTACCCGGCCTCTGTCCTCCTCCTGCAGTATATCAGTACATTACTACGACTATTACTACTATTATTACTACTAATGCTGCTTCTTCTAGTGTTATTACCACATCTGTACTGGCCTCTGTCCTCCTCCTGCAGTATATCAGTACATTACTGCGACTATTACTACTATTATTACTACTAATGCTGCTTCTTCTAGTGTTATTACACATCTGTACCGGCCTCTGTCCTCCTCCTGCAGTAAATCAGTACATTACTACGTCTATTACTGCTATTATTACTACTAATGCTGCTTCTTCTAGTGTTAATACCACGTCTGTACCCGGCCTCTGTCCTCCTCCTGCAGTATATCAGTACATTACTACGAATATTACTACTATTATTACTGCTAATGCTGCTTCTTCTAGTGTTATTACCACATCTGTACCCGGCCTCTGTCCTCCTCCTGCTGTATATCAGTACATTACTACGACTATTACTACTATTATTACTACTAATGCTGCTTCTTCTAGTGTTATTACCACATCTGTACCCGGCCTCTGTCCTCCTCCTGCTGTATATCAGTACATTACTACGACTATTACTACTATTATTACTACTAATGCTGCTTCTTCTAGTGTTATTACCACATCTGTACCCGGCCTCTGTCCTCCTCCTGCAGTATATCAGTACATTACTACGACTACTTATACAATTATTACTACTAATGCTGCTTCTGCTAGTGTTATTACCACATCTGTACCCGGCCTCTGTCCTCCTCCTGCAGTATATCATTACATTACTACGACAATTACTACTATTATTACTACTAATGCTGCTTCTGCTAGTGTTATTACCACATCTGTACCCGGCCTCTGTCCTCCTCTTGCAGTATATCAGTACATTACTACTACTATTACTATTATTACTGCTAATGCTGCTTCTTCCAGTGTTATTACCACATCTGTACCCGGCCTCTGTCCTCCTCCTGCAGTATATCAGTACATTACTACGACTATTACTACTATTATTACTACTAATGCTGCTTCTTCTAGTGTTATTACCACATCTGTACCGGCCTCTGTTCTCCTCCTGCAGCATATCAGTACATTACTACGACTATTGCTACTATTATTACTACTAATGCTGCTTCTTCTAGTGTTATTACCACATCTGTACCCGGCCTCTGTCCTCCTCCTGCAGTATATCAGTACATTACTAGGACTATTACTACTATTATTACTACTAATGGTGATCCTTCTAGTGTTATTACCACATCTGTACCGGCCTCTGTTCTCCTCCTGCAGTATATCAGTACATTACTACGACTATTACTGCTATTATTACTACTAATGCTGCTTCTTCTAGTGTTAATACCACGTCTGTACCCGGCCTCTGTCCTCCTCCTGCAGTATATCAGTACATTACTACGACTATTACTACTACTAATGCTGCTTCTTCTAGTGTTATTACCACATCTGTACCCGGCCTCTGTCCTCCTCCTGCAGTATATCAGTACATTACTACGACTATTACTACTATTATTACTACTAATGCTGCTTCTTCTAGTGTTATTACACATCTGTACCGGCCTCTGTCCTCCTCCTGCAGTATATCAGTACATTACTACGACTATTACTGCTATTATTACTACTAATGCTGCTTCTTCTAGTGTTATTACACATCTGTACCGACCTCTGTCCTCCTCCTGCAGTATATCAGTACATTACTACGACTATTACTACTATTATTACCACTAATGCTGCTTCTTCTAGTGTTAATACCACATCTGTACCGGCCTCTTTCCTCCTCCTGCAGTATATCAGTACATTACTACGACTATTACTGCTATTATTACTACTAATGCTGCTTCTTCTTGTGTTATTACACATCTGTACCGGCCTCTGTCCTCCTCCTGCAGTATATCAGTACATTACTACGACTATTACTGCTATTATTACTACTAATGCTGCTTCTTCTAGTGTTATTACACATCTGTACCGGCCTCTGTCCTCCTCCTGCAGTATATCAGTACATTACTACGACTATTACTACTATTATTACTACTAATGCTGCTTCTTCTAGTGTTATTACCACATCTGTACCCGGCCTCTGTCCTCCTCCTGCAGTATATCAGTACATTACTACGACTATTACTACTATTATTACTACTAATGCTGCTTCTTCTAGTGTTATTACCACGTCCGTACCCGGCCTCTGTCCTCCTCCTGCAGTATATCAGTACATTACTACGACTACTTATACAATTATTACTACTAATGCTGCTTCTTCTAGTGTTATTACCACATCTGTACCCGGCCTCTGTCCTCCTGCAGTATATCAGTACATTACTACGACTATTACTACTATTATTACTACTAATGCTGCTTCTTCTAGTGTTATTACCACATCTGTACCCGGCCTCTGTCCTCCTCTTGCAGTATATCAGTACATTACTACTACTATTACTATTATTACTGCTAATGCTGCTTCTTCCAGTGTTATTACCACATCTGTACCCGGCCTCTGTCCTCCTCCTGCAGTATATCAGTACATTACTACGACTATTACTACTATTATTACTACTAATGCTGCTTCTTCTAGTGTTATTACCACATCTGTACCGGCCTCTGTTCTCCTCCTGCAGTATATCAGTACATTACTACGACTATTACTACTATTATTACTACGAATGCTGCTTCTTCTAGTGTTATTACCTCATCTGTACCCAGACTCTGTCCTCCTCCTGCAGCATATCAGTACATTACTACGACTATTACTACTATTATTACTACTAATGCTGCTTCTTCTAGTGTTATTACCACATCTGTACCCGGCCTCTGTCCTCCTCCTGCAGTATATCAGTACATTACTAGGACTATTACTACTATTATTACTACTAATGCTGCTTCTTCTAGTGTTATTACCACATCTGTACCGGCCTCTGTTCTCCTCCTGCAGTATATCAGTACATTACTACGACTATTACTGCTATTATTACTACTAATGCTGCTTCTTCTAGTGTTAATACCACGTCTGTACCCGGCCTCTGTCCTCCTCCTGCAGTATATCAGTACATTACTACGACTATTACTACTACTAATGCTGCTTCTTCTAGTGTTATTACCACATCTGTACCCGGCCTCTGTCCTCCTCCTGCAGTATATCAGTACATTACTACGACTATTACTACTATTATTACTACTAATGCTGCTTCTTCTAGTGTTATTACACATCTGTACCGGCCTCTGTCCTCCTCCTGCAGTATATCAGTACATTACTACGACTATTACTGCTATTATTACTACTAATGCTGCTTCTTCTAGTGTTATTACACATCTGTACCGGCCTCTGTCCTCCTCCTGCAGCATATCAGTACATTACTACGACTATTACTACTATTATTACCACTAATGCTGCTTCTTCTAGTGTTAATACCACATCTGTACCGGCCTCTGTCCTCCTCCTGCAGTATATCAGTACATTACTATGACTATTACTGCTATTATTACTACTAATGCTGCTTCTTCTAGTGTTAATACCACATCTGTACCGGCCTCTGTCCTCCTCCTACAGTATATCAGTACATTACTACGACTATTACTACTATTATTACTACTAATGCTGCTTCTTCTAGTGTTATTACACATCTGTACCGGCCTCTGTCCTCCTCCTGCAGTATATCAGTACATTACTACGACTATTACTGCTATTATTACTACTAATGCTGCTTCTTCTAGTGTTATTACACATCTGTACCGGCCTCTGTCCTCCTCCTGCAGTATATCAGTACATTACTACAACTATTACTGCTATTATTACTACTAATGCTGCTTCTTCTAGTGTTATTACACATCTGTACCCGGCCTCTGTCCTCCTCCTGCAGTATATCAGTACATTACTACGACTATTACTACTATTATTACTACTAATGCTGCTTCTTCTAGTGTTATTACACATCTGTACCGGCCTCTGTCCTCCTCCTGCAGTATATCAGTACATTACTACGACTATTACTACTATTATTACTACTAATGCTGCTTCTTCTAGTGTTATTACACATCTGTACCGGCCTCTGTCCTCCTCCTGCAGTATATCAGTACATTACTACGACTATTACTGCTATTATTACTACTAATGCTGCTTCTTCTAGTGTTATTACACATCTGTACCGGCCTCTGTCCTCCTCCTGCAGTATATCAGTACATTACTACGACTATTACTGCTATTATTACTACTAATGCTGCTTCTTCTAGTGTTATTACACATCTGTACCGGCCTCTGTCCTCCTCCTGCAGTATATCAGTACATTACTACGACTATTACTACTATTATTACCACTAATGCTGCTTCTTCTAGTGTTAATACCACATCTGTACCGGCCTCTGTCCTCCTCCTGCAGTATATCAGTACATTACTACGACTATTACTACTATTATTACCACTAATGCTGCTTCTTCTAGTGTTAATACCACATCTGTACCGGCCTCTGTCCTCCTCCTGCAGTATATCAGTACATTACTACGACTATTACTACTATTATTACTACTAATGCTGCTTCTTCTAGTGTTATTACCACATCTGTACCCGGCCTCTGTCCTCCTCCTGCTGTATATCAGTACATTACTACGACTATTACTACTATTATTACTACTAATGCTGCTTCTTCTAGTGTTATTACCACATCTCTACCCGGCCTCTGTCCTCCTCCTGCAGCATATCAGTACATTACTACGACTATTACTACTATTATTACTACTAATGCTGCTTCTTCTAGTGTTATTACCTCATCTGTACCCGGCCTCTGTCCTCCTCCTGCAGTATATCAGTACATTTCTACGACTATTACTACTATTATTACTACTAATGCTGCTTCTTCTAGTGTTAATACCACATCTGTACCGGCCTCTGTCCTCCTCCTGCAGTATATCAGTACATTACTACGAATATTACTACTATTATTACTACTAATGCTGCTTCTTCTAGTGTTAATACCTCGTCTGTACCCGGCCTCTGTCCTCCTCCTGCAGTATATCAGTACATTACTACGACTATTACTACTATTATTACTACTAATGCTGCTTCTTCTAGTGTTATTACCACATCTCTACCCGGCCTCTGTCCTCCTCCTGCTGTATATCAGTACATTACTACGACTATTACTACTATTATTACTACTAATGCTGCTTCTTCTAGTGTTAATACCTCGTCTGTACCCGGCCTCTGTCCTCCTCCTGCAGTATATCAGTACATTACTACGACTATTACTACTATTATTACTACTAATGCTGCTTCTTCTAGTGTTATTACCACATCTGTACTGGCCTCTGTCCTCCTCCTGCAGTATATCAGTACATTACTGCGACTATTACTACTATTATTACTACTAATGCTGCTTCTTCTAGTGTTATTACACATCTGTACCGGCCTCTGTCCTCCTCCTGCAGTAAATCAGTACATTACTACGTCTATTACTGCTATTATTACTACTAATGCTGCTTCTTCTAGTGTTAATACCACGTCTGTACCCGGCCTCTGTCCTCCTCCTGCAGTATATCAGTACATTACTACGAATATTACTACTATTATTACTGCTAATGCTGCTTCTTCTAGTGTTATTACCACATCTGTACCCGGCCTCTGTCCTCCTCCTGCTGTATATCAGTACATTACTACGACTATTACTACTATTATTACTACTAATGCTGCTTCTTCTAGTGTTATTACCACATCTGTACCCGGCCTCTGTCCTCCTCCTGCTGTATATCAGTACATTACTACGACTATTACTACTATTATTACTACTAATGCTGCTTCTTCTAGTGTTATTACCACATCTGTACCCGGCCTCTGTCCTCCTCCTGCAGTATATCAGTACATTACTACGACTACTTATACAATTATTACTACTAATGCTGCTTCTGCTAGTGTTATTACCACATCTGTACCCGGCCTCTGTCCTCCTCCTGCAGTATATCATTACATTACTACGACAATTACTACTATTATTACTACTAATGCTGCTTCTGCTAGTGTTATTACCACATCTGTACCCGGCCTCTGTCCTCCTCTTGCAGTATATCAGTACATTACTACTACTATTACTATTATTACTGCTAATGCTGCTTCTTCCAGTGTTATTACCACATCTGTACCCGGCCTCTGTCCTCCTCCTGCAGTATATCAGTACATTACTACGACTATTACTACTATTATTACTACTAATGCTGCTTCTTCTAGTGTTATTACCACATCTGTACCGGCCTCTGTTCTCCTCCTGCAGCATATCAGTACATTACTACGACTATTGCTACTATTATTACTACTAATGCTGCTTCTTCTAGTGTTATTACCACATCTGTACCCGGCCTCTGTCCTCCTCCTGCAGTATATCAGTACATTACTAGGACTATTACTACTATTATTACTACTAATGGTGATCCTTCTAGTGTTATTACCACATCTGTACCGGCCTCTGTTCTCCTCCTGCAGTATATCAGTACATTACTACGACTATTACTGCTATTATTACTACTAATGCTGCTTCTTCTAGTGTTAATACCACGTCTGTACCCGGCCTCTGTCCTCCTCCTGCAGTATATCAGTACATTACTACGACTATTACTACTACTAATGCTGCTTCTTCTAGTGTTATTACCACATCTGTACCCGGCCTCTGTCCTCCTCCTGCAGTATATCAGTACATTACTACGACTATTACTACTATTATTACTACTAATGCTGCTTCTTCTAGTGTTATTACACATCTGTACCGGCCTCTGTCCTCCTCCTGCAGTATATCAGTACATTACTACGACTATTACTGCTATTATTACTACTAATGCTGCTTCTTCTAGTGTTATTACACATCTGTACCGACCTCTGTCCTCCTCCTGCAGTATATCAGTACATTACTACGACTATTACTACTATTATTACCACTAATGCTGCTTCTTCTAGTGTTAATACCACATCTGTACCGGCCTCTTTCCTCCTCCTGCAGTATATCAGTACATTACTACGACTATTACTGCTATTATTACTACTAATGCTGCTTCTTCTTGTGTTATTACACATCTGTACCGGCCTCTGTCCTCCTCCTGCAGAATATCAGTACATTACTACGACTATTACTGCTATTATTACTACTAATGCTGCTTCTTCTAGTGTTATTACACATCTGTACCGGCCTCTGTCCTCCTCCTGCAGTATATCAGTACATTACTACGACTATTACTACTATTATTACTACTAATGCTGCTTCTTCTAGTGTTATTACCACATCTGTACCCGGCCTCTGTCCTCCTCCTGCAGTATATCAGTACATTACTGCGACTATTACTACTATTATTACTACTAATGCTGCTTCTTCTAGTGTTATTACCACATCAGTATCCGGCCTCTGTCCTCCTCCTGCTGTATATCAGTACATTACTACGACTATTACTACTATTATTACTACTAATGCTGCTTCTTCTAGTGTTATTACCACATCTCTACCCGGCCTCTGTCCTCCTCCTGCAGTATATCAGTACATTACTGGGACAATTACTACTATTATTACTACTAATGCTGCTTCTTCTAGTGTTATTACCTCATCTGTACCCGGCCTCTGTCCTCCTCCTGCAGTATATCAGTACATTACTACGACTATTACTACTATTATTACTACTAATGCTGCTTCTTCTAGTGTTAATACCACATCTGTACCGGCCTCTGTCCTCCTCCTGCAGTATATCAGTACATTACTACGACTATTACTACTATTATTACTACTAATGCTGCTTCTTCTAGTGTTATTACCACATCTGTACCCGGCCTCTGTCCTCCTCCTGCAGTATATCAGTACATTACTACGACTATTACTACTATTATTACTACTAATGCTGCTTCTTCTAGTGTTATTACCACATCTGTACCCGGCCTCTGTCCTCCTCCTGCTGTATATCAGTACATTACAACGACTATTACTACTATTATTACTACTAATGCTGCTTCTTCTAGTGTTATTACCACATCTCTACCCGGCCTCTGTCCTCCTCCTGCAGTATATCAGTACATTACTGGGACAATTACTACTATTATTACTACTAATGCTGCTTCTTCTAGTGTTATTACACATCTGTACCGGCCTCTGTCCTCCTCCTGCAGTATATCAGTACATTTCTACGACTATTACTACTATTATTACCACTAATGCTGCTTCTTCTAGTGTTAATACCACATCTGTACCGGCCTCTGTCCTCCTCCTGCAGTATATCAGTACATTACTACGACTATTACTACTATTATTACTACTAATGCTGCTTCTTCTAGTGTTAATACCTCGTCTGTACCCGGCCTCTGTCCTCCTCCTGCAGTATATCAGTACATTACTACGACTATTACTACTATTATTACTACTAATGCTGCTTCTTCTAGTGTTATTACCACATCTGTACCCGGCCTCTGTCCTCCTCCTGCAGTATATCAGTACATTACTGCGACTATTACTACTATTATTACTACTAATGCTGCTTCTTCTAGTGTTATTACCACATCTCTACCCGGCCTCTGTCCTCCTCCTGCTGTATATCAGTACATTACTACGACTATCACTACTATTATTACTACTAATGCTGCTTCTTCTAGTGTTAATACCTCGTCTGTACCCGGCCTCTGTCCTCCTCCTGCAGTATATCAGTACATTACTACGATTATTACTACTATTATTACTACTAATGCTGCTTCTTCTAGTGTTATTACCACATCTGTACTGGCCTCTGTCCTCCTCCTGCAGTATATCAGTACATTACTGCGACTATTACTACTATTATTACTACTAATGCTGCTTCTTCTAGTGTTATTACACATCTGTACCGGCCTCTGTCCTCCTCCTGCAGTATATCAGTACATTACTACGTCTATTACTGCTATTATTACTACTAATGCTGCTTCTTCTAGTGTTAATACCACGTCTGTACCCGGCCTCTGTCCTCCTCCTGCAGTATATCAGTAGATTACTACGAATATTACTACTATTATTACTACTAATGCTGCTTCTTCTAGTGTTATTACCACATCTGTACCCGGCCTCTGTCCTCCTCCTGCAGTATATCAGTACATTACTACGACTATTACTACTATTATTACTACTAATGCTGTTTCTTCTAGTGTTATTACCATATCTGTACCCGGCCTCTGTCCTCCTCCTGCAGTATATCAGTACATTACTACGACTATTACTACTATTATTACTGCTAATGCTGCTTCTTCTACTGTTATTACCACATCTGTACCCGGCCTCTGTCCTCCTCCTGCAGTATATCAGTACATTACTACGAATATTACTACTATTATTACTGCTAATGCTGCTTCTTCTAGTGTTATTACCACATCTGTACCCGGCCTCTGTCCTCCTCCTGCAGTATATCAGTACATTACTACGACTATCACTACTATTATTACTGCTAATGCTGCTTCTTCTAGTGTTATTACCATATCTGTACCCGGCCTCTGTCCTCCTCCTGCAGTATATCAGTACATTACCATGACTATTACTACTATTATTACTACTAATGCTGCTTCTTCTAGTGTTATTACCACACCAGTATCCGGCCTCTGTCCTCCTCCTGGCGAACAAAAGAAAAAATAAATTTTCCAAAAATTTACAAAAAACGAACAAATTGTTAGGCAACTCACCAAACCCTGACTAATGCACTGGCAGGATACAGCAAAGCCCCAGTGATAAAGGCTGGGCAGCACAGGTGCATTCCACTGATAAAGACAGCCAGTTAACCTCCTCCTGCAGTATATCAGTACATTACTACGACTATTACTACTATTATTACTACTAATGCTGTTTTTCTAGTGTTATTACACATCTGTACCGGCCTCTGTCCTCCTCCTGCAGTATATCAGTACATTACTACGACCATTACTACTATTATTACTACTAATGCTGTTCTTCTAGTGTTATTACCACATCTGTACCGGCCTCTGTCCTCCTCCTGCAGTATATCAGTACATTACTACGACTATTACTACTATTATTACTACTAATGCTGCTTCTTCTAGTGTTATTACCACATCAGTATCCGGCCTCTGTCCTCCTCCTGCAGTATATCAGTACATTACTACGACTATTACTACTATTATTACTACTAATGCTGCTTCTTCTAGTGTTATTACCACATCTGTACCGGCCTCTGTCCTCCTCCTGCAGTATATCAGTACATTACTACGACTATTACTACTATTATTACTACTAATGCTGCTTCTTCTAGTGTTATTACCACATCTGTACCGGCCTCTGTCCTCCTCCTGCAGTATATCAGTACATTACTACGACTATTACTACTATTATTACTACTAATGCTGCTTCTTCTAGTGTTATTACCACATCTGTACCCGGCCTCTATGCTCCTCCTGCAGTATATCAGTACATTACTATGACTATTACTACTATTATTACTACTAATGCTGCTTCTTCTAGTGTTATTACCACATCTGTACCCGGCCTCTGTCCTCCTCCTGCAGTATATCAGTACATTACTACGACCATTACTACTATTATTACTACTAATGCTGCTTCTTCTAGTGTTATTACCACATCTGTACCGGCCTCTGTCCTCCTCCTGCAGTATATCAGTACATTACTACGACCATTACTACTATTATTACTACTAATGCTGCTTCTTCTAGTGTTATTACCACATCTGTACCGGCCTCTGTCCTCCTCCTGCAGTATATCAGTACATTACTACGACCATTACTACTATTATTACTACTAATGCTGCTTCTTCTAGTGTTATTACCACATCTGTACCCGGCCTCTGTCCTCCTCCTGCAGTATATCAGTACATTACTACGACCATTACTACTATTATTACTACTAATGCTGCTTCTTCTAGTGTTATTACACATCTGTACCCGGCCTCTGTCCTCCTCCTCCAGTATATCAGTACATTACTACGAATATTACTACTATTATTACCACTAATGCTGCTTCTTCTAGTGTTATTACCACATCTGTACCCGGCCTCTGTCCTCCTCCTGCAGTATATCAGTACATTACTACGACCATTACTACTATTATTACTACTAATGCTGCTTCTTCTAGTGTTATTACACATCTGTACCCGGCCTCTGTCCTCCTCCTCCAGTATATCAGTACATTACTATGACTATTACTACTATTATTACTACTAATGCTGCTTCTTCTAGTGTTATTACCACATCTGTACCCGGCCTCTGTCCTCCTCCTGCAGTATATCAGTACATTACTACGACCATTACTACTATTATTACTACTAATGCTGCTTCTTCTAGTGTTATTACCACATCTGTACCGGCCTCTGTCCTCCTCCTGCAGTATATCAGTACATTACCATGACTATTACTACTATTATTACTACTAATGCTGCTTCTTCTAGTGTTATTACCACATCTGTACCCGGCCTCTGTCCTCCTCCTGCAGTATATCAGTACATTACTACGACCATTACTACTATTATTACTACTAATGCTGCTTCTTCTAGTGTTATTACACATCTGTACCCGGCCTCTGTCCTCCTCCTCCAGTATATCAGTACGTTACTACGACTATTACTGCTATTATTACTACTAATGCTGCTTCTTCTAGTGTTATTACCACATCTGTACCCGGCCTCTGTCCTCCTCCTGCAGTATATCAGTACATTACTACGACCATTACTACTATTATTACTACTAATTCTGCTTCTTCTAGTGTTATTACCACATCTGTACCGGCCTCTGTCCTCCTCCTGCAGTATATCAGTACATTACTACGACCATTACTGCTATTATTACTACTAATGCTGCTTCTTCTAGTGTTATTACCACATCTGTACCCGGCCTCTGTCCTCCTCCTGCAGTATATCAGTACATTACTACGACCATTACTACTATTATTACTACTAATGCTGCTTCTTCTAGTGTTATTACACATCTGTACCCGGCCTCTGTCCTCCTCCTCCAGTATATCAGTACATTACTACGAATATTACTACTATTATTACCACTAATGCTGCTTCTTCTAGTGTTATTACCACATCTGTACCCGGCCTCTGTCCTCCTCCTGCAGTATATCAGTACATTACTACGACCATTACTACTATTATTACTACTAATGCTGCTTCTTCTAGTGTTATTACACATCTGTACCGGCCTCTGTCCTCCTCCTCCAGTATATCAGTACATTACTACGACTATTACTACTATTATTACTACTAATGCTGCTTCTTCTAGTGTTATTACCACATCTGTACCCGGCCTCTGTCCTCCTCCTGCAGTATATCAGTACATTACTATGACTATTACTACTATTATTACTACTAATGCTGCTTCTTCTAGTGTTATTACCACATCTGTACCCGGCCTCTGTCCTCCTCCTGCAGTATATCAGTACATTACTACGACCATTACTACTATTATTACTACTAATGCTGCTTCTTCTAGTGTTATTACCACATCTGTACCGGCCTCTGTCCTCCTCCTGCAGTATATCAGTACATTACTACGACTATTACTACTATTATTACTACTAATGCTGCTTCTTCTAGTGTTATTACCACATCTGTACCCGGCCTCTGTCCTCCTCCTGCAGTATATCAGTACATTACTACGACCATTACTACTATTATTACTACTAATGCTGCTTCTTCTAGTGTTATTACACATCTGTACCCGGCCTCTGTCCTCCTCCTCCAGTATATCAGTACATTACTACGAATATTACTACTATTATTACCACTAATGCTGCTTCTTCTAGTGTTATTACCACATCTGTACCCGGCCTCTGTCCTCCTCCTGCAGTATATCAGTACATTACTACGACCATTACTACTATTATTACTACTAATGCTGCTTCTTCTAGTGTTATTACACATCTGTACCCGGCCTCTGTCCTCCTCCTCCAGTATATCAGTACATTACTATGACTATTACTACTATTATTACTACTAATGCTGCTTCTTCTAGTGTTATTACCACATCTGTACCCGGCCTCTGTCCTCCTCCTGCAGTATATCAGTACATTACTACGACCATTACTACTATTATTACTACTAATGCTGCTTCTTCTAGTGTTATTATACATCTGTACCCGGCCTCTGTCCTCCTCCTGCAGTATATCAGTACATTACTACGAATATTACTACTATTATTACTACTAATGCTGCTTCTTCTAGTGTTATTACCACATCTGTACCGGCCTCTGTCCTCCTCCTGCAGTATATCAGTACATTACTACGACTATTACTACTATTATTACTACTAATGCTGCTTCTTCTAGTGTTATTACCACATCTGTACCCGGCCTCTGTCCTCCTCCTGCAGTATATCAGTACATTACTACGACTATTACTACTATTATTACTACTAATGCTGCTTCTTCTACTGTTATTACCATATTTGTACCCGGCCTCTGTCCTCCTCCTGCAGTATATCAGTACATTACTACGACTATTACTACTATTATTACTACTCATGCTGCTTGTTCTAGTGTTATTACCACATCTGTACTGGTCTCTGTCCTCCTCCTGCAGTATATCAGTACATTACTACAACTATTACTACTATTATTACTACTAATGCTGTTTCTTCTAGTGCTATTACGACTTCTGTACCGGCCTCTGTCCTCCTCCTGCAGTATATCAGTACATTACTACGACTATTACTACTATTATTACTACTAATGTTGCTTCTTCTAGTGTTATTACACATCTGTACCCGGCCTCTGTCCTCCTCCTGCAGTATATCAGTACATTACTACAACTATTACTACTATTATTACTACTAATGCTGCTTCCAGTGTTATTACACATCTGTACCGGCCTCTGTCTTCCTCCTGCAGTATATCAGTACATTACTACGACTATTACTACTATTAGTACTACTAATGCTGCTTCTTCTAGTGTTATTACCACATCTGTACCCGGCCTCTGTCCTCCTCCTGCAGTATATCAGTACATTACTACGACTATTACTACTATTATTACTACTAATGCTGCTTCTTCTAGTGTTATTACACATCTGTACCGGCCTCTATCCTCCTCCTGCAGTATATCAGTACATTACTACGACTATTACTACTATTAGTACTACTAATGCTGCTTCTTCTAGTGTTATTACCACATCTGTACCCGGCCTCTGTCCTCCTCCTGCAGTATATCAGTACATTACTACGACTATTACTACTATTATTACTACTAATGCTGCTTCTTCTAGTGTTATTACACATCTGTACCGGCCTCTGTCCTCCTCCTGCAGTATATCAGTACATTACTACGACTATTACTACTATTATTACTACTAATGCTGCTTCTTCTAGTGTTATTACACATCTGTACCCGGCCTCTGTCCTCCTCCTGCAGTATATCAGTACATTACTACGACTATTACTACTATTATTACTACTAATGCTGCTTCTTCTATTGTTATTACCACATCTGTACCGGCCTCTGTCCTCCTCCTGCAGTATATCAGTACATTACTACGACTATTACTACTATTATTACTACTAATGCTGCTTCTTCTAGTGTTATTACACATCGGTACCGGCCTCTGTCCTCCTCCTGCAGTATATCAGTACATTACTACGACCATTACTACTATTATTACTACTAATGCTGCTTCTTCTAGTGTTATTACCACATCTGTACCCGGCCTCTGTCCTCCTCCTGCAGTATATCAGTACATTACTACGACCATTACTACTATTATTACTACTAATGCTGCTTCTTCTAGTGTTATTACACATCTGTACCCGGCCTCTGTCCTCCTCCTCCAGTATATCAGTACATTACTACGAATATTACTACTATTATTACCACTAATGCTGCTTCTTCTAGTGTTATTACCACATCTGTACCCGGCCTCTGTCCTCCTCCTGCAGTATATCAGTACATTACTACGACCATTACTACTATTATTACTACTAATGCTGCTTCTTCTAGTGTTATTACACATCTGTACCCGGCCTCTGTCCTCCTCCTCCAGTATATCAGTACATTACTATGACTATTACTACTATTATTACTACTAATGCTGCTTCTTCTAGTGTTATTACCACATCTGTACCCGGCCTCTGTCCTCCTCCTGCAGTATATCAGTACATTACTACGACCATTACTACTATTATTACTACTAATGCTGCTTCTTCTAGTGTTATTACCACATCTGTACCGGCCTCTGTCCTCCTCCTGCAGTATATCAGTACATTACCATGACTATTACTACTATTATTACTACTAATGCTGCTTCTTCTAGTGTTATTACCACATCTGTACCCGGCCTCTGTCCTCCTCCTGCAGTATATCAGTACATTACTACGACCATTACTACTATTATTACTACTAATGCTGCTTCTTCTAGTGTTATTACACATCTGTACCCGGCCTCTGTCCTCCTCCTCCAGTATATCAGTACGTTACTACGACTATTACTGCTATTATTACTACTAATGCTGCTTCTTCTAGTGTTATTACCACATCTGTACCCGGCCTCTGTCCTCCTCCTGCAGTATATCAGTACATTACTACGACCATTACTACTATTATTACTACTAATTCTGCTTCTTCTAGTGTTATTACCACATCTGTACCGGCCTCTGTCCTCCTCCTGCAGTATATCAGTACATTACTACGACCATTACTGCTATTATTACTACTAATGCTGCTTCTTCTAGTGTTATTACCACATCTGTACCCGGCCTCTGTCCTCCTCCTGCAGTATATCAGTACATTACTACGACCATTACTACTATTATTACTACTAATGCTGCTTCTTCTAGTGTTATTACACATCTGTACCCGGCCTCTGTCCTCCTCCTCCAGTATATCAGTACATTACTACGAATATTACTACTATTATTACCACTAATGCTGCTTCTTCTAGTGTTATTACCACATCTGTACCCGGCCTCTGTCCTCCTCCTGCAGTATATCAGTACATTACTACGACCATTACTACTATTATTACTACTAATGCTGCTTCTTCTAGTGTTATTACACATCTGTACCGGCCTCTGTCCTCCTCCTCCAGTATATCAGTACATTACTATGACTATTACTACTATTATTACTACTAATGCTGCTTCTTCTAGTGTTATTACCACATCTGTACCCGGCCTCTGTCCTCCTCCTGCAGTATATCAGTACATTACTACGACCATTACTACTATTATTACTACTAATGCTGCTTCTTCTAGTGTTATTACCACATCTGTACCGGCCTCTGTCCTCCTCCTGCAGTATATCAGTACATTACTACGACTATTACTACTATTATTACTACTAATGCTGCTTCTTCTAGTGTTATTACCACATCTGTACCCGGCCTCTGTCCTCCTCCTGCAGTATATCAGTACATTACTACGACCATTACTACTATTATTACTACTAATGCTGCTTCTTCTAGTGTTATTACACATCTGTACCCGGCCTCTGTCCTCCTCCTCCAGTATATCAGTACATTACTACGAATATTACTACTATTATTACCACTAATGCTGCTTCTTCTAGTGTTATTACCACATCTGTACCCGGCCTCTGTCCTCCTCCTGCAGTATATCAGTACATTACTACGACCATTACTACTATTATTACTACTAATGCTGCTTCTTCTAGTGTTATTACACATCTGTACCCGGCCTCTGTCCTCCTCCTCCAGTATATCAGTACATTACTATGACTATTACTACTATTATTACTACTAATGCTGCTTCTTCTAGTGTTATTACCACATCTGTACCCGGCCTCTGTCCTCCTCCTGCAGTATATCAGTACATTACTACGACCATTACTACTATTATTACTACTAATGCTGCTTCTTCTAGTGTTATTATACATCTGTACCCGGCCTCTGTCCTCCTCCTGCAGTATATCAGTACATTACTACGAATATTACTACTATTATTACTACTAATGCTGCTTCTTCTAGTGTTATTACCACATCTGTACCGGCCTCTGTCCTCCTCCTGCAGTATATCAGTACATTACTACGACTATTACTACTATTATTACTACTAATGCTGCTTCTTCTAGTGTTATTACCACATCTGTACCCGGCCTCTGTCCTCCTCCTGCAGTATATCAGTACATTACTACGACTATTACTACTATTATTACTACTAATGCTGCTTCTTCTACTGTTATTACCATATTTGTACCCGGCCTCTGTCCTCCTCCTGCAGTATATCAGTACATTACTACGACTATTACTACTATTATTACTACTCATGCTGCTTGTTCTAGTGTTATTACCACATCTGTACTGGTCTCTGTCCTCCTCCTGCAGTATATCAGTACATTACTACAACTATTACTACTATTATTACTACTAATGCTGTTTCTTCTAGTGCTATTACGACTTCTGTACCGGCCTCTGTCCTCCTCCTGCAGTATATCAGTACATTACTACGACTATTACTACTATTATTACTACTAATGTTGCTTCTTCTAGTGTTATTACACATCTGTACCCGGCCTCTGTCCTCCTCCTGCAGTATATCAGTACATTACTACAACTATTACTACTATTATTACTACTAATGCTGCTTCCAGTGTTATTACACATCTGTACCGGCCTCTGTCTTCCTCCTGCAGTATATCAGTACATTACTACGACTATTACTACTATTAGTACTACTAATGCTGCTTCTTCTAGTGTTATTACCACATCTGTACCCGGCCTCTGTCCTCCTCCTGCAGTATATCAGTACATTACTACGACTATTACTACTATTATTACTACTAATGCTGCTTCTTCTAGTGTTATTACACATCTGTACCGGCCTCTATCCTCCTCCTGCAGTATATCAGTACATTACTACGACTATTACTACTATTAGTACTACTAATGCTGCTTCTTCTAGTGTTATTACCACATCTGTACCCGGCCTCTGTCCTCCTCCTGCAGTATATCAGTACATTACTACGACTATTACTACTATTATTACTACTAATGCTGCTTCTTCTAGTGTTATTACACATCTGTACCGGCCTCTGTCCTCCTCCTGCAGTATATCAGTACATTACTACGACTATTACTACTATTATTACTACTAATGCTGCTTCTTCTAGTGTTATTACACATCTGTACCCGGCCTCTGTCCTCCTCCTGCAGTATATCAGTACATTACTACGACTATTACTACTATTATTACTACTAATGCTGCTTCTTCTATTGTTATTACCACATCTGTACCGGCCTCTGTCCTCCTCCTGCAGTATATCAGTACATTACTACGACTATTACTACTATTATTACTACTAATGCTGCTTCTTCTAGTGTTATTACACATCGGTACCGGCCTCTGTCCTCCTCCTGCAGCATATCAGTACATTACTACGACTATTACTACTATTATTACTACTAATGCTGCTTCTTCTATTGTTATTACCACACCTGTACCGGCCTCTGTCCTCCTCCTGCAGTATATCAGTACATTACTACGACTATTACTACTATTATTACTACTAATGCTGCTTCTTCTAGTGTTATTACACATCTGTACCCGGCCTCTGTCCTCCTCCTGCAGTATATCAGTACATTACTACGACTATTACTACTATTATTACTACTAATGCTGCTTCTTCTATTGTTATTACCACATCTGTACCGGTCTCTGTCCTCCTCCTGCAGTATATCAGTACATTACTACGACTATTACTACTATTATTACTACTAATGCTGCTTCTTCTAGTGTTATTACACATCTGTACCCGGCCTCTGTCCTCCTCCTGCAGTATATCAGTACATTACTACGACAATTACTACTATTATTACTACTAATGCTGCTTCTTCTATTGTTATTACCACATCTGTACCCGGCCTCTGTCCTCCTCCTGCAGTATATCAGTACATTACTACGACTATTACTACTATTCTTACTAATAATGTTGCTTCTTCTAGTGTTATTACCACATCTGTACCGGCCTCTGTCCTCCTCCTGCAGTATATCAGTACATTACTATGACTATTACTACTATTATTCCTACTAATGCTGCTTCTTCTAGTGTTATTACCACATCTGTACCCGGCCTCTGTCCTCCTCCTGCAGTATATCAGTACATTACTACGACTATTACTCCTATTATTACTACTAATGCTGCTTCTTCTAGTGTTATTACCACATCTGTACCTGGCCTCTGTCCTCCTCCTGCAGTATATCAGTACATTACTACGACTATTACTCCTATTATTACTACTAATGCTGCTTCTTCTAGTGTTATTACCACATCTGTACCCGGCATCTGTCCTCCTCCTGCAGTATATCAGAACATTACTACGACTATTACTACTATTATTACTACTAATGCTGCTTCTTCTAGTGTTATTACCACATCTGTACCCGGCCTCTGTCCTCCTCCTGCAGTATATCAGTACATTACTACGACTATTACTCCTATTATTACTACTAATGCTGCTTCTTCTAGTGTTATTACCACATCTGTACCTGGCCTCTGTCCTCCTCCTGCTGTATATCAGTACATTACTACGACTATTACTCCTATTATTACTACTAATGCTGCTTCTTCTAGTGTTATTACACATCTGTACCCGGCCTCTGTCCTCCTCCTGCAGTATATCAGTAAATTACTACGACTATTACTACTATTATTACTACTAATTCTGCTTCTTCTAGTGTTATTACACATCTGTACCCGGCCTCTGTCCTCCTCCTTCAGTATATCAGTACATTACTACGACTATTACTACTATTATTACTACTAATGCTGCTTCTTCTAGTGTTATTACACATCTGTACCCGGCCTCTGTCCTCCTCCAGCAGTATATCAGTACATTACTGCGACTATTACTACTATTATTACTACTAATGCTGCTTCTTCTAGTGTTATTACCACATCTGTACCTGGCCTCTGTCCTCCTCCAGAAGTATATCAGTACATTACTACGACTATTACTACTATTATTACTACTAATGCTGCTTCTTCTAGTGTTATTACCACATCTGTACCCGGCCTCTGTCCTCCTCCTGCAGTATATCAGAACATTACTACGACTATTACTACTATTATTACCACTAATGCTGCTTCTTCTATTGTTATTACCACACCTGTACCGGCCTCTGTCCTCCTCCTGCAGTATATCAGAACATTACTACGACTATTACTACTATTATTACCACTAATGCTGCTTCTTCTAGTGTTATTACCACATCTGTACCGGCCTCTGTCCTCCTCCTGCAGTATATCAGAACATTACTACGACTATTACTACTATTATTACTACTAATGCTGCTTCTTCTAGTGTTATTACACATCTGTACCCGGCCTCTGTCCTCCTCCTGCAGTATATCAGTACATTACTACGACTATTACTACTATTATTACCACTAATGCTGCTTCTTCTAGTGTTATTACCACATCTATACCGGCCTCTGTCCTCCTCCTGCAGTATATCAGAACATTACTACGACTATTACTACTATTATTACTACTAATGCTGCTTCTTCTAGTGTTATTACACATCTGTACCCGGCCTCTGTCCTCCTCCTGCAGTATATCAGTACATTACTATGACTATTACTACTATTATTACTACTAATTCTGCTTCTTCTAGTGTTATTACCACATCTGTACCCAGCCTCTGTCCTCCTCCTGCAGTATATCAGTACATTACTATGACTATTACTACTATTATTACTACTAATGCTGCTTCTTCTAGTGTTATTACCACATTTGTACCCCGCCTCTGTCCTCCTCTTGCAGTATATCAGTACATTAATACGACTATTACTACTATTATTACTACTAATGCTGCTTCTTCTAGTATTACCACATCTGTACCCGGCCTTTGTCCTCCTCCTGCAGTATATCAGTACATTACTATGACTATTACTACTATTATTACTACTAATGCTGCTTCTTCTAGTGTTATTACCACATCTGTACCCGGGCTCTGTCCTCCTCCTGCAGTATATTGGTACATTATTACTACTATATCTGGTCCCTCCATTAACGTGGCTCTGACATTGGTATTTTTACTTCTTTTTCTATTACCCCAGTCGTGGCTCCGGCTTCCACCATGACTTACTTTTTAGTACTACCACTGTTACTACGATTATTTGATGCCCCCGTTGTTGCTTGCAGCTTCTTTCTGCAGAGACTTTGGACCTGATTAATAATAATAATAATAATAGTAATCATTTTATTTCTATAGCACCAACATATTCCGCAGCACTTTACATTTCAGAGGGGATTTGTACAGACAATAGACATTACAGCATAACAATAATCACATAGATCATAACAGATACCAAGAGGAATGAGGGTCCTGCTCACAAGCTACAATCTATGAGGAAAGAGGTAGACACGAAAGGTGGGTGGTAACAGTTGCCCTGATTGTATGGACCAGCCATAATGTTAAGTGTGTAACAGTACAGACACAGAGGGCTAATGGATGCATAAAGCATGTGGTAACATGATGCGGAGAACCTGGTGATGGTAAAACTTTTGGCTGTGCCACACAGGGATAGATTAGGGTAATGTGTTGAGGCGGTAGGCCAGTCTGAATAAATGTGTTTTCAGGGCACGCTTAAAATTGTAGGGATTGGGGACTAATCGTCTTGACCTGGGAAGTGCATTCTAAAGAATTGGTGCAGCATGTTTATAGTCTTGGAGACGTGAGTGGGAGGTTCTGATTATTGAGGATGCTAACCTCAGGTCATCAGCAGAACGGAGGGCGCGGGTAGGGTGGTAGACTGAGAAGAGGGAGGAGATGTAGGGTGGTGCTGAGCCATGGAGAGTTTTGTGGGTGAGGGTAATAAGTTTGTACTGGATTCTGGAGTGGATGGGTAGCCAGTGTAATGACTGGCACAAGGTAGAGGCATCGGTGTAACGATTGGCAAGGAATATGATCCTGGCTGCAGCATTCAGGACGGATTGGACAGGGGAGAGTTTGGTAAGAGGGAGACCGATTAGAAGAGAGTTACAATAGTCCAGACGAGAATGAATAAGAGAAACAGTAAAAGTTTTTGCGGAGTCAAAAGTAAGAAAAGGTCGAATTCTAGAAATGTTTTTGAGGTGCAAATAACAAGAGCGAGCCAGTGATCGGATGTGGGGTGCGAATGAAAGTTCGGAGTCAAGTATGACCCCAAGACAGCGGGCATGTTTCTGGGGAATAATAGTGGAACCACACACAGAAATGTCAATGTCGGGTATAGGTACATTAGTAGCGGGAGGAAACACAAGGAGTTCAGTCTTTGCAGGTACAGTTTCAGATAGAGGGAGGACATGATGTTAGACACAGCGTTTAGACAATCGCCAGTGTTTTCTAGAAAGGCTGGCGTGATATCAGAAGAAGTGTATAATTGGGTGTCATCAGCATAGAGATGGTACTGGAAACCAAATCTACTGATTGTTTGACCAATAGGGGCAGTGTACAAAGAGAAGAGGAGGGGGTCTAGAACTGATTCTTGAGGAACCCCAACAATAAGGGGAAGGTGAGAGGAGGAGGAGCCAGAAAAAGATACAGTAAAGGAGCGGTCAGAGAGATAGGAGGAGAACCAGGAGAGAACGGTGTCCTTGAGGCCAATGGAACGGAGCATAGTGAGGAGGAGCTGATGATCCACAGTGTCGAATGCTGCAGAGAGATCCAAGAGAATTAGCATGGAGTAATGACCATAAGATTTAGCTGTTAGTACATTATTAGAGACTTTAGTGAGGGCAGTTTCAGTAGAGTGTAAAGAGCGGAAACCGGATTGGAGAGGGTCGAGAAGAGAGTTATCAGAGAGATAGTGGATAAGACGGGAGTGGACCAGGCGTTCCAGGAGTTTAGAGATGAAGGGAAGATTAGAGACAGGTCTATAGTTAGCGGCACAGTTTTGGTCGAGGGATGGTTTTTTAAGTAGTGGATGTATGATGGCATGCTTAAATGAGAAAGGAAAGATAACAAAAGAGAGAGAGAGGTTAAATATTTTAGTTAAGTGAGTGGTGACAGCAAGGGAAAGGAACTGGAGATGTGACGGAATTGGGTCACTGGTGCAAGTGATTGGGCGAGAAGATGCAAGGAGCCTGCTTACTTCTTCTTCTGTGACTGGTTCAAAATCAGAGAGTGAGCTAGATGCAGTGGGGGAGGGAGGACAGTGCATGGTATGAGGTGATTGGGAGATAATTTCCTGTCGGATATGGTCATTTTTTTCCTTGAAGTAATTGGCCAGATCGTCAGCTCGGAGCTCTGTGGTTGGGGCCTGCACTCTTGGGTTGAGTAGGGAATGAAAAATGTCAAAGTGACGTTTCGGGTTATTGGATAGTGAGGTGATGAGGGAGTTGAAATAGGTTTGCTTGGAGAGGTGAAGGGCAGTGTTGTATGTTCGAAGCATAAACTTATAATGGATGAAATCTTCGTGTAGGTTGGATTTTCTCCACAGACGTTCGGCGCACCTGGAGCACCGCTGCAGGAAACGTGTTTACAGGGTGTGCCAGGGTTGTCGCCGTCTGTGTTGTGGTGTTCTATGTATAGCGGGTGCAAATTCATCCAGGGCACTTTGAAGTGTTTCTTTGTAATAATTCAGTGCAGAATCAGGAGATGAGAGGGAGGAGATAGGGGCCAATGAAGACTGCAAGTTCTTCATAAGTTTCTGGGTGTTAATGGCCTGTATGTTTCTATAAATATGGACAGTGGGGGTGACCTGAGCAGCCTGGCAGTTCTTGATAGAGAATGAAAGAATATTGTGATCAGAGACGGGGAGAGGGGAGTTTGCTAAATCATCCACTGCACAAAACCGAGAGAAGACCAAGTCGAGTTAGTTTCCGTCTTCATGCGTTGGAGAATTAGTAAGCTGCGAAAGGCCAAATGAGGAGGTTAGAGATAAAAGGTGAGAAGCAGATGGTGAGAGGGGAAGAGCAATGGGGATGTTGAAACCGCCCATGATGAGGGTAGGGATGTCACAGGAGAGAAAATGTGGAAGCCAGGTGGAAAAATGATCCAGGAACTGATGGGAGGGGCCGGGTGTCTCATCGCCGTCAGACACAGGAACTGCTGTTCCTGCCTTGGCCACTGGGAGGCGCTGGACTGTCACATCGCCGTCAGACTCGAGGACTGCTGATCCGGTCTCGGCCACTGGGAGGCGCCGGACTGTCACGTCGCCGTCAGACTCGGGGACGGCTGTTCCTGCCTCGACCACTAGGATGCGCTGTTGTTCGGCCTTGATTGGTGGTGACAGAGAATGGGCTCCTGCGCAGGCATCTGGTGGGCGCAGGCTCAGCTCCTCTGTCAGTCATGAAGGGGTTGGTGCATCACCATCTGGCCTGGTCCTGGGGCGGTCCAAATGACGTCATCAGACTGTGAGCCTGTGAGGGATAGCCTGATCCTTCAAATACCTTGGGGCCTGTCTTACCCTCCTGGTTTAAGACTCTGACCTTGGCCTGGATTTTGACTCTGCTACTGTCTGCCGATTTTATACCTCTGCCGCCCGCCTGGTTTAGACCTGGACTCCTGACTACTCCTTCGGTTCCGTTAATTTATCCCTTTCAGGCAACCGTCCTGCTCTGGTCCACTGCTCCTTTACAAACAGCTACCTCCTGGGCTCTGCTGTAATTCCAGATCCCTGTATAGGGGTAAAGGGTCTCAGGGTTGCTCGGGGTGCTGTCTCAATTGCAGTCCAGACTCGCACCAGGCAGTCATCACACCGGGAGGACGATACACCACCACCACTCGCATGGAGAAGGGGGTGTAGAGTCTGACGGCATGGACCTCAAAAGAAGGGAAGACTAGTGAGGGTAGTTGAGGGATAACCTGAAAGGTACATTTTGGTGATAGGAGCAGACCAACGCCTCCACCTGCTCTATTGTCTGATCTTGGGGTATGAGAAAAGTGTAGTCCACCATATGAAAGAGCAGCAGCGGTAGTGTCTGACTGCTGGATCCAGGTTTCAGTAAGTGCCAGGAGGTTAAGAGAATTAGAAAGGAAGAAGTCATGAGTGAAGGAGAGTTTGTTACACACTGAGCGACAATTCCAAAGTGCACAATTAAGAGAGACAGATGGCAGGCAGGGAATATTAATAAGATTAGAGGGGTTTCTGAGTGTAGCAGTCGGGGGGTTTGACTTTCTATAACATGGGGGACCAGGGTTGGGAGCAATGTCTCCCGCGACTAGGAGAAGGAGGATAGAAAGAGTGAGCAGATGGTTAAGTGATTTGTGAGAACGTCTCTTACGTTGAATGGTGGGACTGAATGGTTCTGCGCTGTTTAGCAATGTGAAAAGAGCGTGAGTGCTATACATAGGAGAGGAAAGGAGCGAGGGGCCGATATGGATGGAGTGTAAAGAGTTAATGCCAGAGCTTTGGCTGTGTGAGAATGCAGCGGCCAGGATATAAAGTATACAAATGCATATGGTGAATATTTGTTGCATTCCAGATGTAGAGGGAATAGATGTATATAAAGGTCTTACCTGTCTCCTGCCCTGTATAGCTGCCATGTTATAACTGCCTCGTACTTCGATTAAATGTGCATAAATGCATCCCCAAGCTAGGTCTGAATATATAGGAGGCTAATGCTTAGATGTTTTTTTTTTCTTTTTCTCCCCTCGTTAACAATCAATCAAAATAAACTACAACAGCAGGGCACAATAAATGTACTGATCACATAAACCAATGTCCAGCCCTACATGCTTGCTGGCATAGAATGGAGTGGATATACACAGGGGTGGAAATCAGAGCAGGAATTGAGTAGATATAAGCTTGCAGAGTTGAAAAGACATAGGTAGCATTCATTTGTTTTTTTCCATCACTTTTCTTTTTTCTCTTCTGGTTTTCACTGATTTCTTTTTGCACCAGATTCGTCAGATGTCGCCTGATTCTCGCGAACTTTGCTCAAAGGTAAAAATGTCCATTTCTGTCTTTTCAGGGGAAAATGTCTCGTGTTACAGTAAAGACACAAACTGTGAGCAAAATAAATGTATAATGTCCATAACATCCCTGCAGGGGACGGTGGGGACCGGGGGAATCTGTGCAAAAGATTTGTGACTTTCTAGAACAGTAAGAATGGTTGAATTGACCGCAAACAGAAGAACAAACAGCAAGATCATTGTGGGGACACGAAGACACCAAAAGGCACAAAGTGCAGGAAAAAGAACTTGGTGCAAATCGGAAACAGGAGAGAAAAGGTGCAAAAGTGACAATGGAGGAGAGCGGAAAAGTGATCTTCAGGGGCGCCCTGCCCCGCCATTACCTGATGCCTGGTGCTGCCCCGCCATTACCTGAGGCCTGGTGCTGCCCCACCATTACCTGAGGCCTGGTGCTGCCCCACCATTACCTGATGCCTGGTGCTGCCCCACCATTACCTGATGCCTGGTGCTGCCCCGCCATTACCTGATGCCTGGTGCTGCCCCGCCATTACCTGATGCCTGGTGCTGCCCCGCCATTACCTGATGCCTGGTGCTGCCCCGCCATTACCTGATGCCTGGTGCTGCCCCGCCATTACCTGATGCCTGGTGCTGCCCCGCCATTACCTGATGCCTGGTGCTGCCCCGCCACTACATGAGGCCTGGTGCTGCCCCGCCACTACATGAGGCCTGGTGCTGCCCCGCCATTACCTGAGGCCTGGTGCTGCCCCGCCATTACATGAGGCCTGGTGCTGCCCCGCCATTACCTGAGGCCTGGTGCTGCCCCGCCATTACCTGAGGCCTGGTGCTGCCCCGCCATTACCTGAGGCCTGGTGCTGCCCCGCCATTACCTGATGCCTGGTGCTGCCCCGCCATTACCTGAGGCCTGGTGCTGCCCCGCCATTACCTGATGCCTGGTGCTGCCCCGCCACTACATGAGGCCTGGTGCTGCCCCGCCACTACATGAGGCCTGGTGCTGCCCCGCCACTACATGAGGCCTGGTGCTGCCCCGCCATTACCTGAGGCCTGGTGCTGCCCCGCCATTACATGAGGCCTGGTGCTGCCCCGCCATTACATGAGGCCTGGTGCTGCCCCGCCATTACCTGAGGCCTGGTGCTGCCCCGCCATTACCTGAGGCCTGGTGCTGCCCCGCCATTACCTGAGGCCTGGTGCTGACCCGCCATTACCTGAGGCCTGGTGCTGACCCGCCATTACCTGAGGCCTGGTGCTGCCCCGCCATTACCTGAGACCTGGTGCTGCCCCGCCATTACCTGAGGCCTGGTGCTGCCCCGCCATTACCTGAGGCCTGGTGCTGCCCCGCCATTACCTGAGGCCTGGTGCTGCCCCGCCATTACCTGAGGCCTGGTGCTGCCCCGCCATTACCTGAGGCCTGGTGCTGCCCCGCCATTACCTGAGGCCTGGTGCTGACCCGCCATTACCTGAGGCCTGGTGCTGCCCCGCCATTACCTGAGGCCTGGTGCTGCCCCGCCATTACCTGAGGCCTGGTGCTGCCCCGCCATTACCTGAGACCTGGTGCTGCCCCGCCATTACCTGAGGCCTGGTGCTGACCCGCCATTACCTGAGGCCTGGTGCTGCCCCGCCATTACCTGAGGCCTGGTGCTGCCCCGCCATTACCTGAGGCCTGGTGCTGCCCCATTACCTGAGGCCTGGTGCTGCCCCGCCATTACCTGAGGCCTGGTGCTGACCCGCCATTACCTGAGGCCTGGTGCTGCCCCGCCATTACCTGAGGCCTGGTGCTGACCCGCCATTACCTGAGGCCTGGTGCTGACCCGCCATTACCTGAGGCCTGGTGCTGCCCCGCCATTACCTGAGGCCTGGTGCTGCCCCGCCATTACCTGAGGCCTGGTGCTGGGGTCTCCTCCTCACCCCGAATAACAGGAACCTGCCAGAAAAAGGGAAAGTGAAAGTAGAAAACAGAGGAGGAGGAGGATGGAGGCTGACTTATCGGAAAACACCCAGAGGCAGAGACAGACTGAGGAGAGAAAGAGAGAGACGTAAACGACAGCAACAAGAGAGAGACTACAACCGGAGAGATACAGACATGAGCTACATGAGCTCCAGTCATGGAGGGAGGTGAGTGCTGGACAAGAGCAAAGTCAGCAGCACAGATATGTATACAGTCAGATATATATACTGTCACATATATATACAGTCACCTATATACTGCCACATCTATACAGTCACATGTATATACACAACAGATATATATACAGTCACATCTATACAGTCACATGTATAGTCAGATATATACTGTCACATATATATATACAGTCACCTATATACAGCCACATATATATACACCACAGATATATATACTGTCATATATATACAGTCACATGTATACAATCACATATATATGGTCACATACTGTATATACAGTCACGTCTACACCACAGACATATATATATACGGTCACATAGAAATATTGTCACATATACAGTTCACAATAAAACATGTGAAGTCATATTTGAATGTGACACCAGCAGCTCATGTGCCCCCGACACCAGCAGCTCATGTGCCCCCGACACCAGCAGCTCATGTGCCCCCGACACCAGCAGCTCATGTGCCCCCGACACCAGCAGCTCATGTGCCCCCGACACCAGCAGCTCATGTGCCCCCGACACCAGCAGCTCATGTGCCCCCGACACCAGCAGCTCATGTGCCCCAGACACCAGCAGCTCATGTGCCCCCCCGACACCAGCAGCTCATGTGCCCCAGACACCAGCAGCTCATGTGCCCCCGACACCAGCAGCTCATGTGCCCCCGACACCAGCAGCTCATGTGCCCCCGACACCAGCAGCTCATGTGCCCCCGACACCAGCAGCTCATGTGCCCCCGACACCAGCAGCTCATGTGCCCCAGACACCAGCAGGTCATGTGCCCCCCGACACCAGCAGCTCATGTGCCCCCGACACCAGCAGGTCATGTGCCCCCCCGACACCAGCAGCTCATGTGCCCCCGACACCAGCAGCTCATGTGCCCCCGACACCAGCAGCTCATGTGCCCCCGACACCAGCAGCTCATGTGCCCCCGACACCAGCAGCTCATGTGCCCCCGACACCAGCAGCTCATGTGCCCCCGACACCAGCAGCTCATGTGCCCCCGACACCAGCAGCTCATGTGCCCCAGACACCAGCAGGTCATGTGCCCCCCGACACCAGCAGCTCATGTGCCCCCGACACCAGCAGCTCATGTGCCCCCCCGACACCAGCAGCTCATGTGCCCCAGACACCAGCAGCTCATGTGCCCCCGACACCAGCAGCTCATGTGCCCCCGACACCAGCAGCTCATGTGCCCCCCGACACCAGCAGCTCATGTGCCCCCCGACACCAGCAGCTCATGTGCCCCCCGACACCAGCAGCTCATGTGCCCCCCCCCCCGACACCAGCAGCTCATGTGCCCCCGACACCAGCAGCTCATGTGCCCCCGACACCAGCAGCTCATGTGCCCCAGACACCAGCAGCTCATGTGCCCCAGACACCAGCAGGTCATGTGCCCCCGACACCAGCAGCTCATGTGCCCCCGACACCAGCAGCTCATGTGCCCCAGACACCAGCAGCTCATGTGCCCCAGACACCAGCAGCTCATGTGCCCCCCCGACACCAGCAGCTCATGTGCCCCCCGACACCAGCAGCTCATGTGCCCCAGACACCAGCAGCTCATGTGCCCCAGACACCAGCAGCTCATGTGCCCCCAGACACCAGCAGCTCATGTGCCCCCCGACACCAGCAGCTCATGTGCCCCAGACACCAGCAGCTCATGTGCCCCAGACACCAGCAGCTCATGTGCCCCAGACACCAGCAGCTCATGTGCCCCCCCGACACCAGCAGCTCATGTGCCCCCGACACCAGCAGGTCATGTGCCCCAGACACCAGCAGGTCATGTGCCCCAGACACCAGCAGCTCATGTGCCCCCCCGACACCAGCAGCTCATGTGCCCCCGACACCAGCAGGTCATGTGCCCCAGACACCAGCAGCTCATGTGCCCCAGACACCAGCAGCTCATGTGCCCCCCGACACCAGCAGCTCATGTGCCCCAGACACCAGCAGCTCATGTGCCCCAGACACCAGCAGCTCATGTGCCCCCCGACACCAGCAGCTCATGTGCCCCCCGACACCAGCAGCTCATGTGCCCCAGACACCAGCAGCTCATGTGCCCCCCCGACACCAGCAGCTCATGTGCCCCCCCGACACCAGCAGCTCATGTGCCCCCGACACCAGCAGCTCATGTGCCCCAGACACCAGCAGGTCATGTGCCCCAGACACCAGCAGCTCATGTGCCCCCCCGACACCAGCAGCTCATGTGCCCCCGACACCAGCAGGTCATGTGCCCCAGACACCAGCAGCTCATGTGCCCCAGACACCAGCAGCTCATGTGCCCCCCGACACCAGCAGCTCATGTGCCCCAGACACCAGCAGCTCATGTGCCCCAGACACCAGCAGCTCATGTGCCCCAGACACCAGCAGCTCATGTGCCCCAGACACCAGCAGCTCATGTGCCCCCGACACCAGCAGCTCATGTGCCCCAGACACCAGCAGCTCATGTGCCCCCGACACCAGCAGCTCATGTGCCCCCGACACCAGCAGCTCATGTGCCCCAGACACCAGCAGCTCATGTGCCCCCCGACACCAGCAGCTCATATGCCCCAGACACCAGCAGCTCATGTGCCCCCGACACCAGCAGCTCATGTGCCCCCGACACCAGCAGCTCATGTGCCCCCCGACACCAGCAGCTCATGTGCCCCCCGACACCAGCAGCTCATGTGCCCCCCCGACACCAGCAGCTCATGTGCCCCCCCGACACCAGCAGCTCATGTGCCCCAGACACCAGCAGCTCATGTGCCCCCCCGACACCAGCAGCTCATGTGCCCCCGACACCAGCAGCTCATGTGCCCCCGACACCAGCAGGTCATGTGCCCCCCCGACACCAGCAGGTCATGTGCCCCCCCGACACCAGCAGGTCATGTGCCCCCCCGACACCAGCAGGTCATGTGCCCCCCCGACACCAGCAGGTCATGTGCCCCCCCGACACCAGCAGCTCATGTGCCCCCGACACCAGCAGCTCATGTGCCCCCCCGACACCAGCAGCTCATGTGCCCCCGACACCAGCAGCTCATGTGCCCCCCCGACACCAGCAGCTCATGTGCCCCCCCGACACCAGCAGCTCATGTGCCCCCCCGACACCAGCAGCTCATGTGCCCCCCCGACACCAGCAGCTCATGTGCCCCCCCGACACCAGCAGCTCATGTGCCCCCCCGACACCAGCAGCTCATGTGCCCCCGACACCAGCAGGTCATGTGCCCCAGACACCAGCATCTCATGTGCCCCAGACACCAGCAGCTCATGTGCCCCCCGACACCAGCAGCTCATGTGCCCCAGACACCAGCAGCTCATGTGCCCCAGACACCAGCAGCTCATGTGCCCCAGACACCAGCAGCTCATGTGCCCCAGACACCAGCAGCTCATGTGCCCCAGACACCAGCAGCTCATGTGCCCCAGACACCAGCAGCTCATGTGCCCCCGACACCAGCAGCTCATGTGCCCCCCGACACCAGCAGCTCATGTGCCCCCCGACACCAGCAGCTCATGTGCCCCCGACACCAGCAGCTCATGTGCCCCCCGACACCAGCAGCTCATGTGCCCCCGACACCAGCAGCTCATGTGCCCCCCCGACACCAGCAGCTCATGTGCCCCCCGACACCAGCAGCTCATGTGCCCCAGACACCAGCAGCTCATGTGCCCCCCCGACACCAGCAGCTCATGTGCCCCCCGACACCAGCAGCTCATGTGCCCCCCGACACCAGCAGCTCATGTGCCCCCCGACACCAGCAGCTCATGTGCCCCCGACACCAGCAGCTCATGTGCCCCCGACACCAGCAGCTCATGTGCCCCCGACACCAGCAGCTCATGTGCCCCAGACACCAGCAGGTCATGTGCCCCAGACACCAGCAGCTCATGTGCCCCCCCGACACCAGCAGCTCATGTGCCCCCCGACACCAGCAGCTCATGTGCCCCAGACACCAGCAGCTCATGTGCCCCCCCGACACCAGCAGCTCATGTGCCCCCCCGACACCAGCAGCTCATGTGCCCCCCCGACACCAGCAGCTCATGTGCCCCAGACACCAGCAGCTCATGTGCCCCCCCGACACCAGCAGGTCATGTGGCCCCAGACACCAGCAGGTCATGTGCCCCCCGACACCAGCAGGTCATGTGCCCCCCCGACATCGGCAGGTCATGTGTCCCCCGACACCGGCAGGTCATGTGCCCCCCGACACCGGCAGGTCATGTGCCCCCCGACACCAGCAGCTCATGTGCCCCAGACACCAGCAGCTCATGTGCCCCAGACACCAGCAGCTCATGTGACCCCAGACACCAGCAGGTCATGTGGCCCCAGACACCAGCAGGTCATGTGCCCCCCGACACCAGCAGGTCATGTGCCCCCCGACACCGGCAGGTCATGTGTCCCCCGACACCGGCAGGTCATGTGCCCCCCCGACACCGGCAGCTCATGTGCCCCCCGACACCGGCAGGTCATGTGTCCCTCGACATCGGCAGGTCATGTGCCCCCCGACATCGGCAGGTCATGTGTCCCCCGACACCGGCAGGTCATGTGCCTCAGACACCGGCAGCTCATGTGGCCCCAGACACCAGCAGCTCATGTGGCCCCAGACACCAGCAGCTCATGTGGCCCCAGACACCAGCAGCTCATGTGACCCCAGACACCAGCAGCTCATGTGGCCCCAGACACCAGCAGCTCATGTGGCCCCAGACACCGGCAGCTCATGTGACCCCAGACAGCGGCAGCTCATGTGACCCCCGACACCAGCAGGTCATGTGCCCCTCGACACCAGCAGATCATGTGCCCCCCAACAACAGTAGCTCTTGTGCCCCCCGATACTTGCAGCCCTCACTTTTGCATGCTAGAGCTGCCAATTGTCCCTGGATTTCACCGATTTCGTCTTCTTTGACCATTAGGACTTTACAGTTTGAGCAATTTCCACATCTTTATGTGACAACCACCACCGGCCACTATGGTGCTAATGTGCCGCTGCCGATCTGCAGATACAGAGAGAGTCACCAGAGTTCACCAAGTTTCTGCCCCCTTCCCCCTTGACACAATCCATCGTGCATCAGGGTTGGTTTAGGAAGTGACAATATGGGCGACTGTCCCATGTTTCGCAGGCTCTTGAGGATGGCCACTTCAGGAGCTCGCTAAGGTCTCCCAGGACTGTTCTGTATGTGATGTTATTTGGGAGTTGTTTGTCTTATTGAAGAATACATGGTGTGTTATGTAGGATCGTTAACGGAATTTGCTTGTTTATTATTTGCGCCCTATATTTTATATGGACAGTATACGGCAGGGGTGGGCAAATAATTTTCCTGACGGGCCGTATGAGAGACCATAACTGTTGTGGAAGCCGAACTAATAGCTTGAAATCAATTCTACTCAATATTAGTTTACTACTATTAATTGTATCACTTAATATTGTGCAGAATTAAGTATGGTGACCCCCCTATATATCTTTAAACCCCCCAAACAGCCCCTTATATAAGGCATGAGCCTCACGCAGCCTCTCCATATACTCCATGAGCCCCACACAGCCTCCCTATATACAGCATGAACAGTATACAGCCTTCCCATAGCCTCCCCATGTACTGTTGGTCACCCCATAGAATCCCCATGTTCATACACATGAAAAAAAAAACACCACATACTCACCTCGGTCCCGTTCCCAGGCGCCTTGCTTCTGCAGCTGTCTCCGATGCGCTGACTCTCCGGCGGTCATGACGTCATCGCGTCAGCTGTTTCACACACTGATTGGTGCAGGAAGTGGTCGTAGGCTCCGCCTCCACCATTGCTTTCTGCACCTAGGGAGACAGCGGGCAGGCACGGTGCGGCCGGCGGACCTCAGGTTTCCAGCCCCACAGCTGTCTCGGTCCACGGGCCACACTTTGCCCAGGTCTGGTATATGGCGATGTTACTTTGCCATTTCATAATTCAATTGGAAAACTTTCCTAAAAGGCCAGCAGGAGGGGGAGGCTTTGCTTGTTGTCACATGCCTTATTTTCTAAAGAATGGCGCTATATTCCATTGACTAGTCCTGAACCCAGATCACAATGGAGCTTGATCCTTTATCAGACGCCGAGTCCCACTCACACCCCCCACCGCGGTGATGACCTCACAAGGGGCCCGGTTGTGGGCTGGTCTCAGTCATGATTTTAGGATATCTTAGCGTATACGATAGCTCCTCTCCGGACGAGCGCAGAAGCTTGGGACTGGTCTCGTTTTTTGCATCAGGATTTAATCTATGCTTAGAGACCAAACATGGCCGAGCTGCTGGCGGTTATATGACCTCTGTGGATTTGGGGCCTTATGGCAGGGGTTATAGTAACAAGAATATATATATATTTTTGCCTAGTTATCCCGGTGCTGGAAACGTACGTCTAATTAATATCCGATGTATAGAAATTCCAATATTCTCTGTTTTCTTACGGAGACACGATGTCTGAGCTACTCGTTGTATCTGCAGGGACCATGGCTACTCGGGAAGGGGGCGAGATCTTCCTTTATTCCTCACAAAACCTAATCGCCTTTTCCTGTCTCTCTGTCTATGCCCAATACACGTCCTCCTCAGTCACCGGGGCATAAAGAGGAGTCCATGCGGTGACTGAGCTGCCTCACACCTCTTTGTGCACGGCCATTTTACAGGAAGACAGCTTGAAGTGCTAGCTCCTGTTTTGTTAGGGCAAATGGGAGCGGAAGGAAACAGCAAGGGGGGGATATGAGGGACCTCAAGGATTTTTAACATTTTCTACGACACTAAATATTATTTGGTTGCTCATCTTCATTTTGGTCAATTTTTGGTCTCTCGGTTGTTCCCTTAGTAGTGGTTACTGGAGGTTTGTCGCTGCCATATTGTGGGCATGACCTGTTGGAATTTTGTACCAATCTTTCTCATTTTAAATGTTTTTCACTTGTGTTTTCCTCTGTATAATAAATAATAAAATCTCTACTTTCTATACATCCGGGTGATCCCTTGCATAGCATGCCCCTTGTTCTTGTTTCTGACACCATTGATAAGATATTAAGTGCGCACGGACTATATAACACGGCCTCCACCGCTTTCGCACTTCATGCCGGCGACCGCTCTTCGTCATGTGAAGACCACAGTGCACATGTTGCGTCACACCTTGACTTTTTCTCTTGCAGTAACAAGATTGACGTGGGGATCAGTTCCAGATCTTCAGAGCAAGACTTACAATGGTTAATGGATTTCATAAGAAGGACATTCCGAGATCACGTGTCTGATGTGAAGTATCTGCAGATCTCCAACAGCAATAGAATAGAATGGGAGAGAAACGTGAGGACATGCTCGTACGTGATCCTGTATCACACAAAACGCCAGGGGCGGATCAATATCACAGATGTGGATGGAGCGTTATATGATGAGGAGCTTGAGATACTCTCCATGACTTTAGGTAACAATGATGTCCACACCTTTATTAAATATGGGCGCCATGTAGGTCGCTGACCGCGACTGATATTTTAATAAAACTGTCAAGGTATCAAAGCCTGAGCAGGTCACACAGAACCAGCCACTGTGATCTTTGTGTTGAACATCTCTTCTGTCCGCTATTGTCCAGACAGTTACACGATTGGCCGACGATCAATGAAGAAGGCCGCAGGCTGCTCCCACTAATAGGCCAGTTATCGGGAAACTGACACTGAGCGTATTGTACATACACCTATCATACGATCACTGCAAACCACAATAACCCATGACTACTCGCTACCACCACCAATCATTTTGTATACACAGGCTGACTAGATGCCTGATTTCTGGTAGTGTATGACTTTGAGGTACGGTTTACAGAACAAAAGGAACATAACTATTAAATTATATTTCTAATCTGAAGGGAGGCAGTGTGTATGAAAAATATATAAAAGATTTTACAAAGGGGACAAAACAATACTTCATATACAGTTACAGAAAATAAAAGGGATTAACAAAGGAAACTTGCTAAACCACTCACAGAGACAAGTCAACTTATCCGAAGGAGAGTGCTTCTCAGTGAATGAGACTCTTGTATACACGATGTGTATCTCTCAACATTGAATATAGATCATAATTTGTCTTGAACTTTTATTAGCACCTGAGATCCTGCCTTAGTGTCTAGTCTTGGTTTTCCTTGGCCAACCACAGTCTTACATTTTCAGTATTGGTGACCTCTGTGCAGACTTGGTCTCCACTGGGCAGTAATAGTCTTCTTGTCCTGTCACGTTTTTCCTGGTCAGTATTGGTCTTCACTGTCCACTCTTAGTCACCTCTTTCCAGTCTTGTTTTCCCTTACCCATATTGGTGCTATACACTGACTATTTCTTGTTTCTCCTGTTTAGTTTGTGCCCTCCTTCTCAAATCTTGATTTTCCCTGCTCATACTTTACTGTCCATAATTGATCTTGTCTGTGCAATTTTTGATTACCCCTCTAATTATTAGTCTGTGCTTTCCAGTTTCAGTTTTCTCTAACATGTTCAGGTCTACACTGTATATTTTGGTCTCCCTTTTTAGTCTTGGCAGATTTAGTTTTGGTCTTGCCTGTCATGTATTGTTTTTCCCTGCTCAGTCTTAGTTTTCTCTGTCGATTTTTGATTTTCACTTTCCAGTCTTGGTCTTCACATCATGTCTTGGTCTCACTGTGTAGAAGTGGTCTCCTCTGCATGTCTTGAACTTTGCTGTTTAGTCTTGGTCATCCCTGTCGACTATTGGTCTCCCAGGCCAGTATTGGTGTCACCTGTCCCATGATGGTCTACTGTATTCTCTTGGTCTCTCCCCTGTTCAATCTTTTAGTATTGGTCTCTTTTCCACTTTTGTGCTCTCCTGTACATTTTTGGTCTATGTTGTCTATGTGAGTGGATAAGGAAACATTGATCTTCATCCTGAGACTCTACAGGTGTGAATAAGATCAGACTCTAATGATCGCCAGTGATGTGAGAGGTGTTAGCTGTTTGCCTGTGACTTATCACAGATTCTTTGTCTTCACGTTGTCTTCTCTAATGGTATCTTTTGTTTGAAATGCCCATTTCTTCAGGCAGAAGTAACGTCCTGGTCGTGTTGGATGATTTGGATAATTGCTCAGACACAGAGAAGAAGAGGATCCTGATCTCACAACCCAGCCTAGAGAGGCTTTCTTCTGAGTTCTTCCTTTTTCCTGAAGAAGGCAAAAATAAAGAAGCCATGGAGAAGAAGGCAGATTTCATTAGGTTCCTTGGCATAAAAGCAGCAGCCAGGGATCCACAACCCAACGCCACAAAGAATAAAGGTAGTAAAAGGGGAAAGACATTTGTATGAAATACCAGGTAATGGGATTTGTACTGACAGCATATCCTCACAGACCTTTACCCCGGTTTTAACCCCTCAATGACCACAGCTATTTTTTGTTTTGTGTTTTCGTTTTTCGCTCCCCTTCTTTCCAGAGCCATAACTTTTTTATTTTTCCGTCAATATGGCCGTGTGATGGCTTTTTTTTTGCGGGACGAGTTGTACTTTTGAACAACACCTTTGGTTTTAGCATGTCGTGTACTAGAAAACAGGTAAAAAATCCAAGTGCGGTGAAATTGCAACGAAAGTGCAATCCCACAGTTGTTTTTTGCTTGGCTTTTTTGCTAGGTTCAGTAAATGCTAACACTGACTGGCCATTATGATTCTCCAGGTCATTACGAGTTCACAGACACCAAACATGTCTAGGTTCTTTTTTATCTAAGTGGTGAAAAACAATCCAAAGTTTGTTAAAAAAAAAAAAATTGCACCATTTTCCGATCCCCGTAGCGTCTCCATTTTTTGTGATCTCGGGTTAGGTGAGGGCTTATTTTTTGCAGGCCGAGCTGACGTTTTTAGTGACGCCATTTTGGTGCAGATACAATCTTTTGATCGCCCGTTATTGCATTTCAATGCAGTGTCACAGCGACCAAAAAAATGTCATTTCGGAATTTTGACTTTTTCCTTTCTGCTCCATTTACGGATGGGGTTAATCCTTTTTTTTCATTGATAGATCGGGCGATTCTGAATGCAGCGATACCAAATATGTGTATGTCTGATTTAGTTTTTATTGTTTTATTTTGAATGGGGCGAACGGGGGGTGATTTGAACTTTCATACTTTTTTTTTAATTTTTTTTTAATTGTTAAAAATATTTTTCTTTAACGTTTGGCATGCTTCAATAGTTTCCATGCAAGACTAGAAGCCATAACCCGCTCGGCTCTGCTACATATAGGCAATGATCAGATGACCTCTATGTTGCAGATTTACTCCCTTGCTATGAGCGCCGACCAAAGGTTGGTTCGCATAGCAATCCGGCACTGACAACCATAGAGGTCTCAAGGAGACATCTGGTTGTCATGCCGACGAACCGATGACCCCCGATCACGTGACGGGGGGTCACCGGTGCCCGTATTTCCGACACAATTGCCGAAAGCGTGCATTAAATGCCGCTGTCAGAGTTTGACAGCAATATTTAACCAGTTAGTAGCTGTGGGCGGATCGCGATTCCACCCGCGGCTATTGTTCAAAACAGCTGACATGTCCCAGCTATGATGTGGGCGCACTGCCGGAGCCCTAATCAAAGGGAGGGAGTCTGACATTGGGGTATTGTTATGCCTGATGTCGGTAACGGGTTAATACATTTTTGGAAATTTTCAGCCAGTATTGGCGGGGTGATGGAGAGCGAGGATGCACCAACCACAGGTCCAGGTCCTTGTGGAGGAGCAGAGATTCCCATTAGTTGGAGTTTGCCGTGTGTCTATATAATAAGTGTATAGATGGATAGAGGAGGTTAGACCTTCAGAAGCGGGAGGAGCGGTGAAATATTCTCACCAGTCCAGCCCATAACAACATGTCCATCAGAAGGAGAAGAATGAAGCTCCAGCTCATTGCCCTGACCTCATCTAGTGGCCTGGGCCGGGCCCCCACAGCCTTGTGGCCCCCAACATCCACAGCAGGGGCTACACCGATGATAGCATTAAACAAAATATAAAATACCCATATGTGATATCGCCGCATCCGATCTGTCACAATATAAGGTAAATTATTCCGGCCTAACAAACAAAAAAATCTACCGGCATTTTTGGCCGCCACAACATTGCAGTAAGAGGCGATCAAAACATCTGCCCCAAAATGTATTAATAAAAACATCAGCTCAGCGGCCAAAACAGACCTCACTCAGCGCCAGATCGCAAAAATAAAAATGTAACCGGACAAAAGTAAAAAAAAAAAAAATCCACCACTTAAATAAAAAAATTATATTCACATGTGGGGTATCGGCGCTCTCGTACTGACCCGGGGAGTCACGTTACATGGTCAGTATTACCATATAGTGAACATGGTAACGAAATACCCAAAAAACAATTGTTGAATGGTCATTTTTATTATATTTCACCGCACTTGTAATTTCACTTTCCAGTACATTAAGTGATATGTATTATGGCTGGTGTTATAAAAAGTACAACTCATCCCACAAAACACAAGCCCCCATACGGCTAATGGGCGGAAACATGAAGACGTTATGGCTCTTGGAAGAAGGGGAAGAAAAACAAAAAACTAAAAAATGGAAAATCGCCTAATCGTGAAGGGGTTAATATCCTTGTAATAGCTGTATAATAGCAGCACGGCGCCCCCCGCAGGCTTCAGGCTTTGGATGTTCATGATGCAGTTACTAACAAACTAACGTAATCCTATCTCTAAAATGTCATTGGGGTCTGGCTGGGGTCCGCCTTAATTCCTACAAGTGTCCACAGTTATCAGGCAGAAGCTTAGTGGTCATTAGTGAACCCCCTAGTGACTCCATAACAACACAAGGCAGGAAGTGTTGTCATAGGGAACTTTTTTAGGTCTTTCTTAATTAATTTAGGGAGTCCTTTGTGTGTGGTGGAGCCTGGAATGTATGGAGTCTTGACTGTATATATGTATATATATATGTGGTGACATATGTGTATCTGTGTGCTTTGTGCATACATGCCTTTGTGCTATGTGTATATACCGTTGTGATCGAAAGTTTACACACCCCGGCAGAATTTTTACTTTTTTTGCCTTTTTCAGAGAATATGAAAGATAACACCAAAACTTTTCCTCCACTCCTGGTTAGTGGTTGGGTGAAGCCATTTATTGTCAAACTACTGTGTTTTCTCTTTTTTAATCATAATGACAACCCAAAACATCCAAATCACCCTGATCAAAAGTTCACACACCCCATTTCTAAATACTGTGTATTGCACCCGCTAACAACAATGAGAGCTTGAAGTCTTTTGTGGCAGTTGTGGATGAGGTTCTTTATTTTCTCAGATGGTAAAGCTGCCAACTCTTCTTGGCAAAAAGCCTCCAGTTCCTGTAAATTCCTGGGCTGTCTAGCATGAACTGCGGCTTGAGATCTCCCCAGATTGGCTCAATGATATTGAGGTCAGGAGACTGAGATGGCCACTCCAGAACCTTCACTTTGCTCTCCTGTAGCCAATGACAGGTCGACTTGGCCTTGTGTTTTGGGTCGTTGTCATGTTGGAACGTCCAAGTACGTGATGATGATTGCAAGTTTTCCTCCAGTATTTGCTGATAGCGTGCTGCATTCATCTTTCCTTCAACTTTGACCAAGTTTCCTGTGCCTTTGTAGCTCACACATCCCCAAAGCCATACTTGTTTAACCCACGGAGTGAGAGGACAATACGGTCAGAATATGGTCCCTTAGACTGCTCACTATTAACCCCCAGAACTAAAACCCTACTTGTGCAACAACGATATCACACAGCTAGATTATAGTGAACCCAAGCATCAGTAAAGCAGATTTCGAAGTGATGAATATCAGTCTGTGGCACACACGGGCACATATATACACACAGAGACCCACTGCTCCCAGCCAACCGGCTAATAATGGGCAAAGGGTAACTTACCTATGATGTCTTTGTTGCACAAGTAGGGTTTTAGTTCTGGGGGTTAATAGTGACCTCATTGTCCTAATTGCCCATGTCCTCTCACCCCGTGGGTTAAACAAGTGTGGGTTAATAGAAGGGGAAATACAGGGTCATTAAGGGACAGTCGACGCTGAGCTGGGGCACCAATTCAAATTAGGCTGTTAACCTCCGCTGTCAGGTAGGGATCTCTAAATAGGGACTTGGAGGATATTTTTCCTTTCCCCCTCCCCCCCTTTAATCTAAAAGTAATTTGTCTTTTCAGTCACTGACTAAAATCTCATGTATTCGCATATCTGATTTGGTGTTTAATCTTTATGGTGCTTGTGGCTGGTGATTTGATTGTGCTTTTAGGGGGTACTTCTTAATGTGCATCTTTACCCCTGTGTATCACATCTTGGTTATTTGGAATTTTTTGGTGTTTTGTCCTTTATAATTAGGGTCGAACAGGTTGTTTAGGGACAGCCGCCGTGGAGCAGTGGCGCCATTTGGATCTCAAGAGGGTGTCTACCTATAGTTAGGGCCTAATAGGGCTATACAGGCCTTCCTAACCCCCATTTTTTGGTCACTTTTTTCTTTCATTTTTGTGCACCATTGTGTGATTTTGATCAGCAAATTAGTTGCTTGGTTTTTTCATTTTTTCATTTTTTGTTTTTTGATGGTTTTTAATGTGATTAATTAATAACGGTCATTTTTTATGGTATTAATTTTTTTTTGATGAGCCCCTTTTGTAGAGCTAATCTTTTGTGATTGTCAATAATTACTTGTTTTTACAGAGCCCCTGATTTTCCATTGGTTAATCACAGTTTGAACGCTGCTGACTGGCATTATCAATTTCTTGGATATCTTTTTGTATCCCTTTCCTGTTTAATTACCTTTTCCCGTAGATCCATTGACAATTCTTTTGCTTTCCCCATGACTCACCATCCAGAAATGTCAGTGGCTGGATGAAAGGTGCAAGAGTCTGTCTGGATCCCAGAAAATCAATCCGCTTTTATGCACTCACACTGATTACAAGCAAAGAGTTCACAGGTGAGGATGTTACCTTTAGTAGCCAATCAAACCCATCTGTGTCAACGTCTGTGCAAGTTATCAGGCCACAATCACCAGGGTATGTAAACTTTTGATCAGGGTCATTTGGATGTTTTGGGTTTTCATTATGATTTAAAAAGAGAAAACACAGTAGTCTGACAATAAATGGCTTCACCCAACCACTAACCATGAGTGGAGAAAAAGTTTTGGTGTTATCATTCATATTCTCTGAGAAAAGGCCAAGAAAGCAAAAATTCTGCCGGGGTATGTAAACTTTTGAGCACAACTGTGCATACTGTATGTGTGTAACATAGAATGTATGTGGCATGTACTGTGTGTAACATCCACATTTATAAATCCTAGCGCAGACAAGTTCATAGGTGAAATCATCAGCAATCGCCCAGCGAATGAGAGAAATGCTGCCTAGTCATCAAATGATTGGATTGTTTATGGTGGAACAAAAATCCTTGTTCTCGGCAGCACATCGCGCGGTGTAAACTGCAGATGTGCTGCTGATAACATGATACTGTATGGGGACAGACTGATGTGCTAGTGATCGTTCTGTGCCCATGATTGTTCCTCAGACGGTGTAAAGAGGCCGGAAAACAAGCGTCAAACGACTTCATTATTGCCGATCACACTCGTTTAACGGCCTGAACTCAGCGCACTTAAATACAACCGAAATGTCTGAGTGATGGTGCAATATGTGATCATTTAGGGCCCCACTCTAAACTCTTGCCCAGGGCCCCACGCTGTTTAAAACAGGCCTTAAGGCCAGGTGAAGCCACAGTATCTGATTACTGGGAGCTGCACCTGCAGTTGTCACCATCGCTGCAGTCCGGGACACCATGCACACGGGTCCAGCTTCACCTCGTCTTCAGAAGGGTGAGGACCCCAAACCCCTCCTGAGGTGCAGTATTCTAGTAAAGTGGGCTGACAGGCTGCAGCTCACATCACCACCACCACCGATGGCCACGTGTAGACATAGACGTCTCCCGACAGAGTTTAACAAGAACATTCTTTTGTTTCCAAAGTTGCTCAGTCCGCGGCACTAAACTCAAGACTCAATGATACAAGAGCAACGGTAAGGAAGTCCATGCTGCAGGCGGTTGGTAACTTTCCCTTTCTCCACAGATCCATCCAGCTCCTTCTTTCCTGGCATTCATGGCATCTCTTCATGGTTCTCACGTGATGTAAGTCTGATAAACACTGAGCTTCTCTTCTGCTGTTTTGCCCAATATACAGGATGGACTGTGCCGGGACCCAATGAGACCTGATCATGTCATGTCTTACGGCCAGTCACTGGTGAATTACAAGTCCATAAAGGGAGCTCCTCACTGAGCTTTTAGGGGCAAATATGGCTCCTTCACTAGGGCCCTCAGCGTAGACATTGATGCCTTTGTGCAATTTCCAGAGTCCCTCCTCATATCTGGCCAACTTTGCAGAGGGAGACATAAGCCCCACCATACTCTATAAATGGCCAACAGCTCGTTGATGCCTCCTCGGCCGAGTCTCTCATACTCAGGAGCGCTCGCTTCGGCTATTGGGCGTTCAGCCATCTTTAATCCAATGGGGCATTTTCAGACACATCTCGCCCCTCTACAGTATATAAGAGTAATCTCCTGGGTGGGAGGGGTGGCTGCACCGATACCGAAATCTGGTGATGCATAAAAAACAATTTCCAGGAAAGTTTAGTGCTAACGTGTAGAGGACATGGTGCTCATTGTACAGACCGCTAGCGCTATGGGATTGTGCATTTCCCCAGATGAGAAATGGCGGCCTTCCCCCTATGATTGGTCACATGGCAGCCGCTCACAAATCTTCTTCTACTTTCAGAATAGCAGCAAAACAATTACAAATTACAGACCGAAATTACCTTCCATTGATATTGATATCGCATCATTACGACCACAATCAAGAATGAAAATCGGCATTTTCTCAAGGTCTGCGGAAAATAACTACAGCTGGCTGACGGAATGGCTGAAGACCACGTATATGACGAGACCAGTGGATGTCCATGCTGTCTACATCAGCAATGCCTCCTCACCTTTTTACAGAGAGCTCTCAAACTGCTCCTTCGCCATCTTGTATCACACAAAAAAACACGGACGAATCAACATCACGGACGTCACCGACAACTTATACGATGAGGAGCTCCGGGACCTCTCCAGGACTCTTGGTGGGTAGGACATGACTCCATCATCTCAGAAGTTCTAGAAAGTTTGTAAGAAATTCCGTAGATCTGTGACTTTTTTTCCTTTTCCTTACAGGTAAAGAAAATGTCATTGTGGTGATTGATGACCTGCAGAACGCCGACTCATCTGAGAAGGCCCGAATACTGAGCAACCAGCCCAGCATTGGCCGACGGGCCCAAGGACTGTTTCTGTTCAACGAAAAAAGTAAAAACAGTGAAAACCTGGAAGAAATAAATCAAATCCTGAGGAAGAAAATACCGAGCAATGAAGACATGATCAGTGGTGAGTATCACTGAGCCAGGTTTTCTCGTCGGTCATACTGCCACATGTCTATGATAACTGGTGTCACGTAGGAAATGTCTCCACTGTTTACTGTTTATACGAGGCCAGGGTTAGGGAGAACAGACTGGGCAACTGCCCAGGGCTCTTACACAAAGAGAGGCCTCTGCTGTCTATAAAAGGAGTAGGTGGGCGGCTTCCTATATGGAGTATTCATTCTACAGGCTTAATCTGCCGACTCTGTGGTCCTCAGCGAGCAGAGGATCCGGCGCCCAAACAGGAGGGGAGCCAGAGCAGAAGAGCGCAATGCTGACTGCCGCCCCTGTAATGGAGCTGCAGACAACACCAGGCAGCGCAGCCCTTCGACAGGAGAAGGAGCTGACATGTCTGCATCTCCCCCACTTCTCCTGCAGTGCTCATTGTCATCTGCAGCTCCATTGCGGTGGCCGAGGTCAGCGGTGCACTACGCACCAGTGTTCCGCCTCTTCTCCTGTCTGTGCGCCGGACTGCCGCTGCTGAGCATCTGCGCATAGCGTATGCGGTGCTGCATGTGACACAGTCGTTATATTGCACGGCAGCGCCTGTCCGGGCACAGTGCAGCGGCTGAGATTCCACCTTACAGACGTGCGCCCCTAGCCAGCAGCAGAGGACCGGTCACTGGGGAGCTTGATGCTGCGCCTCGTCAGCAGTCACTCAGTAAACCTACACACCAGGCATCGACCCCCTAAAGTAAGAAATGTGAAAGTACCAAAAATGAGAAAGAAAAACACAAACACAAAGTGATTAAAAATCAAACTGATCGACGCCTCTGGTCCCCGCCTGAATCCAGGACAGGCCGCTCCTTGGCCTCCACCAGCACCAAAGATGATGATGTCACATGCACAGGAGCACTGGGGGCTGTGATTGGCTGCAGTAGTCAGGTGATGTGAGCCATGCTTCCTGTGACACACTGTTCAGATCACGTGACCACTGCAGCCGATCACAGGACGCACTGGTCTTTGCGGTATGCGGTGAGCTATCACTCCTGCTACCTGTAAGGCTACACATCCATAGGCTCACTTTTGAGTCTGTAAATCGTCCTTTGTGCAGCTCTCAAGAGGTGTGAGGACTTCAGAGCGGCGTCTTGTGTGATCAGAGGGGTCACAGGACCCGGACCCCACAGTCAACGGCAATACACAGGCTGCAGTCTATAAATGTTTTAGAAAGCGATAGTTACACTTTAACCCCTTATTGACTTTTTTTGTGCCTCGGCACTTCTGCCTGTTTCCTCCTCTTTTTCCAAGAGCCGTAACTTTTTCATTTTTCCATTGGCTTTGCCATATGTGGGCTGCTTGTCTTTGGGATGAATTGTGAGTGCAATGGATGGCCATGCTGGTAATCATCTTAATATCTGCTATATACTGTGTTGCTGGAGCTGCTCCTCGGTGCCGCCTCACCCTTCGGGGAGGTTACGCCACAGATCTGGGGGCACGGCCAGCCCCCACCAAGCTACATGGCCTGTGTGTTCCAGCTTTGCTTTGCGTGTTTGAGACCACCTTCCCCCTTCCACTCGGGATCTCTGCCTGCTCAGTCACACAGTGTACAGCACCTACTATGGTGATGAATGTCAGCTCTATAGACATGAAGGAGTGTCCAGGAGAATGGTTTATCTCCCTGGAGTTCCCCGGTAACAGCAGTGACTGGAGCTAGTTCTGATCGCTGCTGCTGGAGGCAGATGCCGGCTGTGTAACAGCTCGAGTCTACTCCACACAGACCGACGTGGTTAATAAAAGACATAGTCACATATTAAGAAGTTACACACATTGACTTGACTTCTTTTTGCTGAAAGTCAGACATCCAGCTCGGTGTAATGAATTAGTCTACCGTCGCTGCGGTGGCCACGAGGTCCTGCCCAACATTCAGTCAATGACTGCTGTAAGATGACGAGAAATGGACTTCAAAAGAAAAAACTCAAGACAGTGGGGTATAGTAAACACAACGTCTAGCATGAAACTTATAACCTAAAAACAAATTTTATTATTAAATCATTAAAATACTCACAAGGACAAATTTACCAAAATGTGGCAACCAAGCCGGTCCAACAATAGAAATATGTGGTGGATATCAATGTGTCTTAGGCCCCATTGAACCCTAGTACACCATTCCTTGCAGCGGAGGTTGGCACCTTATCTTGAACGCAAAGTGGCGCCCCTGCTCAATGTCGGCTTGCCCTTAGTATACCCTAAAAATCCCTGGCTGTACAGTGGGACACAAAGTATATGCTGTCAAGGCTCAAACCAACGTGCCGCGATAGTAAGCTGTAAAGGACAGGGTGTACAAGTGAACCAAAGGAGGTGTGTCCACATAATGGTGGTCTATAGTACCGACCAAGAAAGTTACCACCGTAGGAGCCCATACAGTACACTCCAACCACAAAACAACAAAAATAGTCAACCAGATACTTTGGGTTTAACCCCGGACTGGACAAAGCAGCATTTCAAGGGTGCTGATACTGCCTCCATCTTTTGACAATGAGTGAGCTGACTTGGTCAGTTACTACTAATTAATCAATATGTTTGAGAAGATCACTCACCGCACACATGGTGATATATGTGATATTGAAAAAAAACTGTGATTCTGTACATCGAACAGTCAGTTAGGAATGGACTTCACCACAGAAGCCATTAACATAAGACCCAAGTCAGCCTTTCCACGGCCCAAATAGTTCCCTTCCTGACGTCACATTCACAGAGGCTCACGTGCAGATGATTGGATGTAGACTGAATCTTTGCTCATGATGATCACTTCTTTTTTATTCCTTTACATGTAGATTATCGACAGGACACTGCTGTTAGGAAACATAAAGACTCAAGCATGTCTGGAAGGTCCCCAGATTCATCTCATTCCCAGGACAGCAGGGTACACAAGGAGCCCACACCTTCATGGAGTCAACCTACAGAAAGCAGACAAAAATCTGAGAACTTCACTGCTTATGTCACAACGTGGAAAGGAGCTGATGATTCAGGACCAGAAGCAAAAAAGAGAACTCTTGACCCCACCGGGCTGAATCCTGATAGTTCTCAGGTCTCTGCTGACTTGGGAAGTGCAATCCAAGAAGCAATCACTTATTCTACCTTATTTTCTGAGGCAATTAGTTTGGCAAATAGGAAATGGCAGGAGTATCTGCAACTCAAAGAAAAAGAGTCCAGAGACATGAGGGAGGAAAAAGAAAGGATCCAAAGAGAAAATGCAGAACTGAAATGTGAGAATAACCATCTAGTTATGAAGCTGAGAGAAAGTGAGGACAAACACAAACAGCAACGAGAATCATACGTCAAGACCTTGGAAGAGAAGGAATGCACCATACAGAAGTCCCGCCAAGATCTGCGCGACAAGGATAGCATTATGGCAAAAAATCAAGAAACCCACCGTAAGATGGAAGACAAAATAAACGAGTTAAAGGAGAAACTCGGAGAAAAAGAAAAACTATTAATAGAGGAAATGCGAAGCAGGAATCAGACAGAGCGCGCCATGGAGAAGCTCCACCAAGATCTGCGCAACAAGGATAAAATCAGAGAGGAAAATCGAGACACAATCCGGAAGATGGAAGAGAAAATCCAACAGCTACAAAATCATAATCATGGAATGGAAACTAATGCAAGACAAGAACAAGGTGGACATGAATCCCAACGATGCAAAGTGAGGAGCCCAATACCTGGACAAGAAGCTGATAAAACAAGTCCTAATCAGGACGTGAAGAAATATGAGTGGAAGGAAGAAGGGTCTTCATGGGACCGAACTCAATGGAATACTGCTATGTCTAATCCGGGGCAGAGACCTGCAGAGGCACAAAGTCTGAGAGAAGCGAACGAGCAGATACAGGAGCTGAGACGTAGAATACAACAGAAGGACGAGGAAATCCAGAATCTGAAGACTCGGCTGCAGAATCATGAAATATTAATAAACGATCTACTGGAGGCATCTGAGGGAACGAAAAAGAAACCAAAGAGTTGATCAAAGTCTACACCCTACAGGGACTGCAGAACAGATGATCTAATCTTCTCTGCTAGCCTGTCCTCAATGCAAACAGCCTGAACCAGGACGTGCGCCCCCGCCCCATCTCACCATGATCTAATCACATAGTAACCTAGTTAGTAAGGCCGAAAAAAGCCATTTGTTCATCCAGTTCAGCCTATATTCCATCAGAATAAGTCCCCAGATCTCCGTCCTTCTAAAGAACCTAACAATAACTGTAAGATACAATATTGTTACGCTCCAGGAAGACATCCAGGCCTCTCTTGAACCCCTCGACTGAGTTCGCCATCACCACCTCCTCAGGCAAGGAATTCCAGATTCTCACTGCCCTAACAGTAAAGAATCCTCTTTTATGTTGGTGGACAAACCTTTTCTCCTCCAGACGCAGAGAATGCCCCCTTGTGACTGTCACCTTCCTTTGTATAAACAGATCCTCGGAGAGATATTTGTATTGTCCCCTTATAGACTTATACATGGTTATTAGATCGCCCCTCAGTCGTCTTTTTTCTAGACTAAATAATCCTAATTTTGCTAATCTCTCTGGGTATTGTAGTTCCCCCATCCCCTTTATTAATTTTGTTGCCCTCCTTTGTACCCGCTCTAGTTCCATTATATCCTTCCTGAGCACCGGTGCCCAAAACTGTACACAGTCCTCCATGTGCGGTGTAACCAGGAATTTGTACAGAGGCAGTATAATGCTCTCATCATGTGTATCCAGACCTCTTTTTATGCACCCCATGATCCTGTTTGCCTTGGCAGCTGCTGCCTGGCACTGGCACGTATTCAATAATTTTTAAAAAACAAGTGTCTCTGAGGAATGTGCACTGGGATTTGGTCCTGATAAATCACCTCTTATAAGGCCGCTAAGGCTCCCTACTGTAGTGCCAGACGCTTCTACACTAAGGCTTATTTTCACCTGATTCCTGACATATGACCCCACACAGCTGAATGTGCAGTGTGTCGGACCCTTGGATTATCTGTAGGTACGTAATGATGCGTTACCATTATTTGTGAGCGAATCTGCAAAATTCTACTTCCAGATCTAATCGGATTTGACTGGGAAATTCAATTCTGGACAATTTTACTGGATGAAAATGAATTTCTGGTGAAAGCTGTTAATCATGTTCTGAGGTTTCCCCAGACCCCGGGGCAAAATAAGCAGAAGGGTTAAAATACACAGATATTGTACTCACCTGTCCTAGGCCCTCACCTCTCCTGGTGCTGCAGCTCCTCGCCTGCTCCTCCGCTGGCTTGCTTACTCTCACGGTCTTCTATTATGTCTTCCCTGTTCGGTCCCACCTGTGCTGACTAGTCCTCAAGTGACGGTGTGATGTTATGATGTCCACTCAGGACAAGACAGTGCCGGCGGGGCAAAAATGTGAAGAACTGAGCCGGAGCGAAGAAGTGAGTCAGCGGAGGACCAGGGGCAGGGAGCGGCGCGCTGGACTGGTGAGAGGAGGGTATAAAGGTCTTTCTATTATTTTTCCCCTTCTCAGTCCTGCATTCCAGTGAATCGAATTATAGATATTTTGTGTTATAACAAATACAAATTTTTAGTGAAATTCGTAGTGAATTCTAATTGGCTGAATTCGATTTGCCCCTCTTCAGTTACCAAGCGATGTCCCTATTGTGTGTATTATGGGGGTTGTAGTAATCACAGAAAAAGTGATCATATGGAATGAATGATGTAAAGTTTCATTATGATGAGCTGCCTACCCACGTGACTACAGCAGCCAATCACTGGCCTTTATGGTGTTGCTCCAGCCAAGTGGGCAGCACTCGGGTGTGGAGCTGGAACACAGAGGGTTAATAGGGGAGATTGTTTTTTTATTTTATCACACTCTTCCATTTCTTTGATGTCAGACAGCCCCTTTATTGGTTCAGACGACAGTAATCCAGCCCCATAGAAGTTTCCATCCACATCTCCCCCAGAATGAGTGGTCGACCTGTCATAATCTAATCCAGTAATTCCTGCCATAAACTATAGATGCAGGTGTGATCGCTCCATGTGAGCTGGGGGGTGGATCATCTACTGAGGGCTCCAGTCCTGTAATGTCCTCACAAGCTAGACATCATGCCGCGATCCAGAGAAATTCTAGAACAAATGAGAAACAAAGTAATAATAATAATAATCTTTATTTTTATATAGCGCTAACAAATTCCGCAGCGCTTTACAGTTTTCACACATTATCATCACTGTCCCCAATGGGGCTCACAATCTAAATTCCCTATCAGTATGTCTTTGGAATGTGGGAGGAAACCGGAGTACCCGGAGGAAACCCACACAAACACGGGGAGAACATACAAACTCCTTGCAGATGTTGTCCTTGGTGGGATTTGAACCCAGGACCCCAGCGCTGCAACGCTAACCACTGAGCCACCGTGCCGCCCTAAGTAATTGAGATCTATCAGTGTGGAAAAGGTGATAAGGCCATTTCTAGAGCTTTGGGACTCCAGCGAATCTCACATAGAGCTATTATCCACAAATGGCGAAAGCAAGGAACAGTGGTGAACCTCCCCAGGAGTGGCAAACTGACCAAAGTTACTCCAAGAGCGCAGCGACGATTCATCCAAGAAGTCATAAAGACCCCAACATCCAAAGAACTGCAGGTCTCACTTGGCTCAGTTAAGGTCAGTGTTCATGACTCCACCATAAGAATGAGACTGGGCAAAAAAGGCCGGCATGGCTGAGTTCAAACACAAAAACCACTGCTGAGCAATAAGAACAAAAAGAGTCGTCTCCGTTTTGCCAGAAAACATCTTGATGATCCCCAAGACTTTTGGGAGAATACTCTGAGGACTGATGAGACAAAAGATGAACTTTTTGGAAGGTGTATGTCCCATTACATACAGCATAGAAGTAACACAGCATTTCAGAAAAGGAACATCATACCAACAGTAAAATATGGTGGAGGCAGTGTAATGGTCTGGGGCTATTTTCTGCTTCAGGACTTGGAAAACTTGCTGTGGTAAATGGAACTATGACTTCTGCTGTTTGCCAAAAAATACTGAAGGAAAATGCCCGGCCATCTGTTCGTGACTTCAAGCTGAAGCGCACTTGGGTTATGCAGCAGAACAATGATCCAAAACACACCTCTAAATGGCTCAAGAAAAAAAAACTAATTACGACTTTGGAGTGGCCTAGTCAAAGTCCTGACCTTAATCCGATTGAGATGTTACCATGACCTTAAAAAGGCGGATCATGCTCGGAAACCCTCCAATATAGCTGAATTACAATAATTCTGCAGAGATGAGCGGCCAAAATTCCTCCAGAGCGTTGTAAAAGACTCATTACCAGTTATCGCAAACGATTGATTGCAGTTGTTGCTGCTAAGGGCGGCCCAACCAGTTATTACTTTTAGGGGGCAATCACTTTTTCACACAGGACCCTGGAGGTTTGGATTTCTTTTCCCTTTAATAATAAAGAGCTTCATTTATAATCTGCATTTTTGTGATTACTTGTGTTATATTTGTCTAATATTTACATTTGGTGATTTGAAACTTTTAAGTGTGAGAAATATGCGAAAGAATAGGAAATCGGGAAGGGGCAAACACTTTTTCACACAACTGTATCTCTCCTATTCACGAGTGTCACCTGGTATTATATGACTGTTATAGAGCCCACTGGGGTTATATCAGTGTTATTGCTCCCCAAATTTTACCTACATCTTAATACACCCCTACAGTAACATACATGTTATTGTATCTCTTTTCATGGAAAAAAGCAAGTAAAACTTACGAAATTCATTGCTCAAGGACAGATCAACTGTTGAAAATAGTTTGGGTTATGATCGTCTTGGGCTATGTGGGTGGAGCTACAGCAAAAAAAGGAGGAGCACTGAGGAGCTGTGAATCAGGCTAGGTGGGTGGAGATTCATCCTCAGGGGGAGGGGCACTGATAAACTATCATTTGGGCAAGGTGTTGTCACACTTGCACTGTACTTGGAAGCCTGGCAGCTGTTACCAGAGCTTTCAAGAACAGGCTCAGGACAAGCCACTCCACTTCAAAGATCCGAGTGGATGCCCTGGAGTTACAATAATAATAATAATTTTTTTTTCTATAGCGCCGACATATTCCGCAGCACTTTACATTATAGAGGGGACTTGTACAGACAATAGACATTACAGCATAACAATAATCACATAGATTATAACAGATACCAAGAGGAATGAGGGCCCTGCTCGCAAGCTTACAGTCTATAAGGAAAGAGGTAGACACAAAAGGTGGGTGGTAACAGTTGCCCTGATTGTATGGACCAGCCATAGTGTTAAGTGTGTAACAGTACAGACGCAGAGGGCTAATGGATGCATAAAGCATGTGGGAACATGATGAGGGGAGACTGGTTATGGTAAAACTTTTGGCTGTGCCACACAGGGATAGATTAGGGTAATGTGTTGAGGCGATAGGCCAGTCTGAATAAATGCGTTTTCAGGGCACGCTTAAAATTGTGGGGATTGGGGACTAATCGTATTGACCTGGGAAGTGCATTCCAAAGAATTGGCACAGCACGTGTAAAGTCTTGGAGACGGGAGTGGGAGGTTCTGATTATTGAGGATGCTAACCTCAGGTCATCAGCAGAACGGAGGGAGCGGGTAAGGTGGTATACTGAAACAAGGGAGGAGATGTAGGGTGGTGCTGAGCCATGGAGGGCTTTGTGTGTGAGGGTAATAAGTTTATACTGGATTCTGGAGTGGATGGGTAACCAGTGTAATGACTGGCACAAGGTAGAGAAATCGGTGTAACGATTGGCGAGGAATATGATCCTGGCTGCAGCATTCAGGACAGATTGGAGTGGGGAGAGTTTGGTAAGAGGGAGACCGATTAGAAGAGAGTTACAATAGTCGAGACGAGAATGAATAAGAGAAACAGTAAGAGTTTTTGCAGAGTCCAAAGTAAGAAAAGGTCGAATTCTGGAAATGTTTTTGAGGTGCAGATGACAAGAGCGAGCCAGTGATCGAATGTGGGGGGCAAAGGAAAGCTCGGAGACAAGTATGACCCCAAGAGAGCGGGCATGTTGCTGGGGAGTAATAGGGGAGCCACACACAGAAATGGCAATGTCGGGTATAGGTACATTAGTAGCGGGAGGAAACACCAGGAGTTCAGTCTTTGACAGGTTCAGTTTCAGATATAGTGAGGACATGATGTTAGACACAGCGTTATTCATATAACACCAGTACAGGGATCTGGACTTACACAGGGACCCCTGGCCTGGGTCCACAGAGTCCGTTGTCACCTGGTGAAGCAAGCTTTTGACAAAAAGAATGTCACGCAAGGTCAAGACCAAATGATCACGTCAGAAAAAAATCAGAAAGCAAACGGGTCTAAATTTAAGATGAGGTCAAAGAACTGGATAAATCAGGACGACACAAAAGGAGCATAGAACAGAGCTATAGACCAGGAAAGCGGTGATGTGGATGAGTGGTTGGAGAGCGCATGGGAGCTGTACATAGAGGGAAGGAGAGAGAGGCTGATGTGGATGAGTGGTTGGAGGGCGCATGGGAGCTGTACATGGAGGGAAGGAGAGAGAGGCTGAGTTGAATGAGTGGTTGGAGAGCGCATGGGAGCTGTACATGGAGGGAAGGAGAGAGAGGCTGATGTGAATGAGTGGTTGGAGAGCGCATGGGAGCTGTACATAGAGGGAAGGAGAGGGGCTGATGTGGATGAGTGGTTGGAGAGCGCATGGGAGCTGTACACAGAGGGAAGGAAAGAGGGGCTGATGTGAATGAGTGGTTGGAGAGCACATGGGAGCTGTACATAGAGGGAAGGAGAGAGGCTGATGTGGATGAGTGGTTGGAGAGCGCATGGGAGCTGTACATAGAGGGAAGGAAAGGGGCTGATGTGAATGAGTGGTTGGAGAGCGCATGGGAGCTGTACACAGAGGGAAGGAGAGAGAGGCTGATGTGAATGAGTGGTTGGAGAGCGCATGGGAGCTGTACATAGAGGGAAGGAGAGAGGGGCTGATGTAAATGAGTGGTTGGAGAGGGCATGGGAGCTGTACATAGAGGGAAGGAGAGAGAGGCTGATGTGGATGAGTGGTTGGAGAGCACATGGGAGCTGTACATAGAGGGAAGGAGAGAGAGGCTGATGTGGATGAGTGGTTGGAGAGCGCATGGGAGCTGTACATAGGGGGAAGGAAAGAGGGGCTGATGTGAATGAGTGGTTGGAGAGCACATGGGAGCTGTACATAGAGGGAAGGAGAGGGGCTGATGTGGATGAGTGGTTGGAGAGCACATGGGAGCTGTACATGGAGGGGAAGAGAGAGAGGCTGATGTGGATGAGTGGTTGGAGAGCGCATGGGAGCTGTACATAGGGGGAAGGAAAGAGGGGCTGATGTGAATGAGTGGTTGGAGAGCACATGGGAGCTGTACATAGAGGGAAGGAGAGGGGCTGATGTGGATGAGTGGTTGGAGAGCGCATGGGAGCTGTACATGGAGGGAAGGAGAGAGGGGCTGATGTGGATGAGTGGTTGGAGAGCGCATGGGAGCTGTACATAGAGGGAAGGAGAGAGAGGCTGATGTGGATGAGTGGTTGGAGAGCGCATGGGAGCTGTACATAGAGGGAAGGAGAGAGTTGCTGATGTGGATGAGTGGTTGGAGAGCGCATGGCAGCTGTACATAGAGGGAAGGAGAGAGTTGCTGATGTGGATGAGTGGTTGGAGAGCGCATGGCAGCTGTACATAGAGGGAAGGAGAGAGAGGCTGATGTGGATGAGTGGTTGGAGAGCGCATGGGAGCTGTACATAGAGGGAAGGAGAGAGGGGCTGATGTGAATGAGTGGTTGGAGAGCGCATGGGAGCTGTACATAGAGGGAAGGAGAGAGAGGCTGATGTGGATGAGTGGTTGGAGAGCGCATGGGAGCTGTACATAGGGGGAAGGAAAGGGGCTGATGTGAATGAGTGGTTGGAGAGCACATGGGAGCTGTACATAGAGGGAGAGAGAGAGGGGCTGATGTGGATGAGTGGTTGGAGAGCACATGGGAGCTGTACATGGAGGGGAAGAGAGAGGCTGATGTGGATGAGTGGTTGGAGAGCACATGGGAGCTGTACATGGAGGGGAAGAGAGAGGCTGATGTGGATGAGTGGTTGGAGAGCACATGGGAGCTGTACATAGAGGGAAGGAGAGAGAGGTTGATGTGGATGAGTGGTTGGAGAGCACATGGGAGCTGTACATAGAGGGAAGGAGAGAGAGGCTGATGTGGATGAGTGGTTGGAGAGCGCATGGCAGCTGTACATAGGGGGAAGGAAAGGGGCTGATGTGAATGAGTGGTTGGAGAGCACATGGGAGCTGTACATAGAGGGAAGGAGAGAGGGGCTGATGTGGATGAGTGGTTGGAGAGCACATGGGAGCTGTACATGGAGGGGAAGAGAGAGGCTGATGTGGATGAGTGGTTGGAGAGCACATGGGAGCTGTACATGGAGGGGAAGAGAGAGGCTGATGTGGATGAGTGGTTGGAGAGCGCATGGGAGCTGTACATGGAGGGAAGGAGAGAGGGGCTGATGTGGATGAGTGGTTGGAGAGCGCATGGGAGCTGTTCATAGAGGGAAGGAGAGAGAGGCTGATGCGGATGAGTGGTTGGAGAGCGCATGGGAGCTGTACATAGAGGGAAGGAGAGAGTTGCTGATGTGGATGAGTGGTTGGAGAGCGCATGGCAGCTGTACATAGAGGGAAGGAGAGAGAGGCTGATGTGGATGAGTGGTTGGAGAGCGCATGGGAGCTGTACATGGAGGGAAGGAGAGAGGGGCTGATGTGAATGAGTGGTTGGAGAGCGCATGGGAGCTGTACATAGAGGGAAGGAGAGAGAGGCTGATGTGGATGAGTGTTTGGAGAGCGCATGTGTGACGTATGCTGTGATAACAAATAGGTTACGTCAGAGAGTGGACCCTCTGGATCGCGGCACTGGAGCTCCCAGGGGTGAGCGCGCCAGGTGGTGCCGACCCCTATACAAGGGCCGTTAGGGGCAGACCCTAGGAAGACAGATGCCGCGACTGCTAGAACCAAGAGGGGCGGCTCGAAGGACTGAGTGGAGGGTGCCGTACTGAGAACTGGAGTGTAGGACTGGGCACTGGAGTAGAGGACGGAGACACGGAGTACAGGACGGAGTCACGAAGTACAGGACTGGGCAGTGGAGTGTAGGACTGGGCACTGGAGCACAGGACGGAGGCACGGAGTACAGGAGGGAGACCCGGAGTACAGGACTGGGCAGCGGAGTACAGGACTGGGCAAAGGAGTAGAAGGAGTGAGAAGGGGAGAAACCCCTCAACACCCAGGCCAGGATACCGTAAGGCAAATCCACACGATAATCAGGCGTCTCCACCATGTTGGAGACACCTGATATACCCTGTTGCAGTCGGCTGATTGGGCGCTCAGACCGCTGGGCGGGCGCTGCAGGGTTAAAGGATCTGCAGAGCACGCGCCCGCGGCCTAAGGTGCCCACAGGAAGCAGGCACACGCCGGACGGAGGAGAAGGAAGAGGAGGCGGGCACAGAGCGGCGCGGGCACAGAGCGGCGCGGCCAGCGCGGGTAAGTAAAGGCGGCGGCGAGCCCCGCTGTTGCTGGGACGGCGGCGGCTACAACCGCCGACGTGACAGCATGGGAGCTATACATGGAGGGAAGGAGAGAGGGGCTGATGTGGATGAGTGGTTGGAGAGCGCATGGGAGCTGTACATAGAGGGAAGGAGAGAGAGGCTGATGTGGATGAGAGGTTGGAGAGCGCATGGGAGCTGTACATAGAGGGAAGGAGAGAGAGGCTGATGTGGATGAGAGGTTGGAGAGCGCATGGGAGCTGTACATGGGAAGGAGAGAGAGGCTGATGTGGATGAGTGGTTGGAGAGTGCATGGCAGCTGTACATGGAGGGAAGGAGAGAGAGGCTGATGTGGATGAGTGGTTGGAGAGTGCATGGCAGCTGTACATGGAGGGAAGGAGAGAGAGGCTGATGTGGATGAGTGGTTGGAGAGCGCATGGGAGCTGTACATGGAGGGAAGGAGAGAGGGGCTGATGTGGATGAGTGGTTGGAGAGCACATGGGAGCTGTACATGGAGGGAAGGAGAGAGAGGCTGATGTGGATGAGTGGTTGGAGAGCGTATGGGAGCTGTACATGGAGGGAAGGAGAGAGGCTGATGTGAATGAGTGGTTGGAGAGCGCATGGGAGCTGTACATGGAGGGAAGGAGAGAGAGGCTGATGTGGATGAGTGGTTGGAGAGCGCATGGGAGCTGTACATAGAGGGAAGAAGAGAGAGGCTGATGTGGATGAGAGGTTGGAGAGCGCATGGGAGCTGTACATGGGAAGGAGAGAGAGGCTGATGTGGATGAGTGGTTGGAGAGTGCATGGCAGCTGTACATGGAGGGAAGGAGAGAGAGGCTGATGTGGATGAGTGGTTGGAGAGCGCATGGGAGCTGTACATGGAGGGAAGGAGAGAGGGGCTGATGTGGATGAGTGGTTGGAGAGCACATGGGAGCTGTACATAGAGGGAAGGAGAGAGAGGCTGATGTGGATGAGTGGTTGGAGAGCGCATGGGAGCTGTACATGGAGGGAAGGAGAGAGAGGCTGATGTGAATGAGTGGTTGGAGAGCGCATGGGAGCTGTACATGGAGGGAAGGAGAGAGAGGCTGATGTGGATGAGTGGTTGCAGAGCGCATGGGAGCTGTACATAGAGGGAAGGAGAGAGAGGTTGATGTGGATGAGTGGTTGGAGAGCGCATGGGAGCTGTACATGGAGGGAAGGAGAGAGAGGCTGATGTGGATGAATGGTTGCAGAGCGCATGGGAGCTGTACATAGAGGGAAGGAGAGAGAGGCTGATGTGGATGAGTGGTTGGAGAGCGCATGGGAGCTGTACATGGAGGGAAGGAGAGAGAGGCTGATGTGGATGAGTGGTTGCAGAGCGCATGGGAGCTGTACATAGAGGGAAGGAGAGAGAGGCTGATGTGGATGAGTGGTTGGAGAGCACATGGGAGCTGTACATAGAGGGAAGGAGAGAGAGGCTGATGTGGATGAGTGGTTGGAGAGCGCATGGGAGCTGTACATAGAGGGAAGGAGAGAGTTGCTGATGTGGATGAGTGGTTGGAGAGCGCATGGCAGCTGTACATAGAGGGAAGGAGAGAGAGGCTGATGTGGATGAGTGGTTGGAGAGCGCATGGGAGCTGTACATGGAGGGAAGGAGAGAGGGGCTGATGTGAATGAGTGGTTGGAGAGCGCATGGGAGCTGTACATAGAGGGAAGGAGAGAGGGGCTGATGTGGATGAGTGGTTGGAGAGCGCATGGGAGCTGTTCATAGAGGGAAGGAGAGAGAGGCTGATGCGGATGAGTGGTTGGAGAGCGCATGGGAGCTGTACATAGAGGGAAGGAGAGAGTTGCTGATGTGGATGAGTGGTTGGAGAGCGCATGGCAGCTGTACATAGAGGGAAGGAGAGAGAGGCTGATGTGGATGAGTGGTTGGAGAGCGCATGGGAGCTGTACATGGAGGGAAGGAGAGAGGGGCTGATGTGAATGAGTGGTTGGAGAGCGCATGGGAGCTGTACATAGAGGGAAGGAGAGAGAGGCTGATGTGGATGAGTGTTTGGAGAGCGCATGTGTGACGTATGCTGTGATAACAAATAGGTTACGTCAGAGAGTGGACCCTCTGGATCGCGGCACTGGAGCTCCCAGGGGTGAGCGCGCCAGGTGGTGCCGACCCCTATACAAGGGCCGTTAGGGGCAGACCCTAGGAAGACAGATGCCGCGACTGCTAGAACCAAGAGGGGCGGCTCGAAGGACTGAGTGGAGGGTGCCGTACTGAGAACTGGAGTGTAGGACTGGGCACTGGAGTAGAGGACGGAGACACGGAGTACAGGACGGAGTCACGAAGTACAGGACTGGGCAGTGGAGTGTAGGACTGGGCACTGGAGCACAGGACGGAGGCACGGAGTACAGGAGGGAGACCCGGAGTACAGGACTGGGCAGCGGAGTACATGACTGGGCAAAGGAGTAGAAGGAGTGAGAAGGGGAGAAACCCCTCAACACCCAGGCCAGGATACCGTAAGGCAAATCCACACGATAATCAGGCGTCTCCACCATGTTGGAGACACCTGATATACCCTGTTGCAGTCGGCTGATTGGGCGCTCAGACCGCTGGGCGGGCGCTGCAGGGTTAAAGGATCTGCAGAGCACGCGCCCGCGGCCTAAGGTGCCCACAGGAAGCAGGCACACGCCGGACGGAGGAGAAGGAAGAGGAGGCGGGCACAGAGCGGCGCGGGCACAGAGCGGCGCGGCCAGCGCGGGTAAGTAAAGGCGGCGGCGAGCCCCGCTGTTGCTGGGACGGCGGCGGCTACAACCGCCGACGTGACAGCATGGGAGCTATACATGGAGGGAAGGAGAGAGGGGCTGATGTGGATGAGTGGTTGGAGAGCGCATGGGAGCTGTACATAGAGGGAAGGAGAGAGAGGCTGATGTGGATGAGAGGTTGGAAAGCGCATGGGAGCTGTACATAGAGGGAAGGAGAGAGAGGCTGATGTGGATGAGAGGTTGGAGAGCGCATGGGAGCTGTACATGGGAAGGAGAGAGAGGCTGATGTGGATGAGTGGTTGGAGAGTGCATGGCAGCTGTACATGGAGGGAAGGAGAGAGAGGCTGATGTGGATGAGTGGTTGGAGAGTGCATGGCAGCTGTACATGGAGGGAAGGAGAGAGAGGCTGATGTGGATGAGTGGTTGGAGAGCGCATGGGAGCTGTACATGGAGGGAAGGAGAGAGGGGCTGATGTGGATGAGTGGTTGGAGAGCACATGGGAGCTGTACATGGAGGGAAGGAGAGAGAGGCTGATGTGGATGAGTGGTTGGAGAGCGTATGGGAGCTGTACATGGAGGGAAGGAGAGAGGCTGATGTGAATGAGTGGTTGGAGAGCGCATGGGAGCTGTACATGGAGGGAAGGAGAGAGAGGCTGATGTGGATGAGTGGTTGGAGAGCGCATGGGAGCTGTACATAGAGGGAAGAAGAGAGAGGCTGATGTGGATGAGAGGTTGGAGAGCGCATGGGAGCTGTACATAGAGGGAAGGAGAGAGAGGCTGATGTGGATGAGTGGTTGGAGAGTGCATGGCAGCTGTACATGGAGGGAAGGAGAGAGAGGCTGATGTGGATGAGTGGTTGGAGAGCGCATGGGAGCTGTACATGGAGGGAAGGAGAGAGGGGCTGATGTGGATGAGTGGTTGGAGAGCACATGGGAGCTGTACATAGAGGGAAGGAGAGAGAGGCTGATGTGGATGAGTGGTTGGAGAGCGCATGGGAGCTGTACATGGAGGGAAGGAGAGAGAGGCTGATGTGAATGAGTGGTTGGAGAGCGCATGGGAGCTGTACATGGAGGGAAGGAGAGAGAGGCTGATGTGGATGAGTGGTTGCAGAGCGCATGGGAGCTGTACATAGAGGGAAGGAGAGAGAGGTTGATGTGGATGAGTGGTTGGAGAGCGCATGGGAGCTGTACATGGAGGGAAGGAGAGAGAGGCTGATGTGGATGAATGGTTGCAGAGCGCATGGGAGCTGTACATAGAGGGAAGGAGAGAGAGGCTGATGTGGATGAGTGGTTGGAGAGCGCATGGGAGCTGTACATGGAGGGAAGGAGAGAGAGGCTGATGTGGATGAGTGGTTGCAGAGCGCATGGGAGCTGTACATAGAGGGAAGGAGAGAGAGGCTGATGTGGATGAGTGGTTGGAGAGCACATGGGAGCTGTACATAGAGGGAAGGAGAGAGAGGCTGATGTGGATGAGTGGTTGGAGAGCGCATGGGAGCTGTACATAGAGGGAAGGAGAGAGAGGCTGATGTGGATGAGTGGTTGGAGAGTGCATGGCAGCTGTACATGGAGGGAAGGAGAGAGAGGCTGATGTGGATGAGTGGTTGGAGAGCACATGGGAGCTGTACATGGAGGGAAGGAGAGAGAGGCTGATGTGGATGAGTGGTTGCAGAGCGCATGGGAGCTGTACATAGAGGGAAGGAGAGAGAGGCTGATGTGGATGAGTGGTTGGAGAGCGCATGGGAGCTGTACATGGAGGGAAGGAGAGAGAGACTGATGTGGATGAGTGGTTGCAGAGCGCATGGGAGCTGTACATAGAGGGAAGGAGAGAGAGGCTGATGTGGATGAGTGGTTGGAGAGCACATGGGAGCTGTACATAGAGGGAAGGAGAGAGAGGCTGATGTGGATGAGTGGTTGGAGAGCGCATGGGAGCTGTACATAGAGGGAAGGAGAGAGAGGCTGATGTGGATGAGTGGTTGGAGAGTGCATGGCAGCTGTACATGGAGGGAAGGAGAGAGAGGCTGATGTGGATGAGTGGTTGGAGAGCGCATGGGAGCTGTACATAGAGGGAAGGAGAGAGGCTGATGTGGATGAGAGGTTGGAGAGCGCATGGGAGCTGTACATGGAGGGAAGGAAAGAGAGGCTGATGTGGATGAGTGGTTGGAGAGTGCATGGCAGCTGTACATGGAGGGAAGGAAAGAGGGGCTGATGTGGATGAGTGGTTGGAGAGCACATGGGAGCTGGACATAGAGGGAAGGAGAGAGAGGCTGATGTGGATGAGTGGTTGGAGAGCGCATGGGAGCTGTACATGGAGGGAAGGAGAGAGAGGCTGATGTGAATGAGTGGTTGGAGAGCGCATGGGAGCTGTACATGGAGGGAAGGAGAGAGGGGCTGATGTGGATGAGTGGTTGGAGAGCACATGAGAGCTGTACATAGAGGGAAGGAGAGAGAGGCTGATGTGGATGAGTGGTTGGAGAGCACATGGGAGCTGTACATGGAGGGAAGGAGAAAGAGGCTGATGTGGATGAGTGGTTGGAGAGTGCATGGCAGCTGTACATGGAGGGAAGGAGAGAGAGGCTGATGTGGATGAGTGGTTGGAGAGCGCATGGGAGCTGTACATGGAGGGAAGGAGAGAGAGGCTGATGTGGATGAGTGGTTGGAGAGCACAAGGGAGCTGTACATAGAGGGAAGGAGAGAGAGGCTGATGTGGATGAGTGGTTGGAGAGTGCATGGCAGCTGTACATGGAGGGAAGGAGAGAGGGGCTGATGTGGATGAGTGGTTGGAGAGCACATGGGAGCTGTACATAGAGGGAAGGAGAGAGAGGCTGATGTGGATGAGTGGTTGGAGAGCGCATGGCAGCTGTATATAGAGGGAAGGAGAGAGGGGCTGATGTGAATGAGTGGTTGGAGAGCGCATGGGAGCTGTACATAGAGGGAAGGAGAGAGAGGCTGATGTGGATGAGTGGTTGGAGAGTGCATGGCAGCTGTACATGGAGGGAAGGAGAGAGAGGCTGATGTGGATGAGTGGTTGGAGAGCACATGGGAGCTGTACATAGAGGGAAGGAGAGAGAGGCTGATGTGGATGAGTGGTTGGAGAGCGCATGGGAGCTGTACATGGAGGGTAGGAGAGAGAGGCTGATGTGAATGAGTGGTTGGAGAGCGCATGGGAGCTGTACATGGAGGGAAGGAGAGAGAGGCTGATGTGGATGAGTGGTTGCAGAGCGCATGGGAGCTGTACATGGAGGGAAGGAGAGAGAGGCTGATGTGAATGAGTGGTTGGAGAGCGCATGGGAGCTGTACATGGAGGGAAGGAGAGAGAGGCTGATGTGGATGAGTGGTTGGAGAGCGCATGGCAGCTGTACATGGAGGGAAGGAGAGAGGGGCTGATGTGGATGAGTGGTTGGAGAGCACATGGGAGCTGTACATAGAGGGAAGGAGAGAGAGGCTGATGTGGATGAGTGGTTGGAGAGCGCATGGGAGCTGTACATAGAGGGAAGGAGAGAGAGGCTGATGTGGATGAGTGGTTGGAGAGCACATGGGAGCTGTACATAGAGGGAAGGAGAGAGGGGCTGATGTGGATGAGTGGTTGGAGAGCGCATGGGAGCTGTACATGGAGGGAAGGAGAGAGAGGCTGATGTGGATGAGTGGTTGGAGAGCACATTGGAGCTGTACATGGAGGGAAGGAGAGAGGGGCTGATGTGGATGAGTGGTTGGAGAGCACATGGGAGCTGTACATGGAGGGAAGGAGAGAGAGGCTGATGTGAATGAGGGGTTGGAGAGCGCATGGGAGCTGTACATGGAGGGAAGGAGAGAGAGGCTGATGTGGATGAGTGGTTGGAGAGCTCATGGGAGCTGTACATAGAGGGAAGGAGAGAGAGGCTGATGTGGATGAGTGGTTGGAGAGCACATGGGAGCTGTACATAGAGGGAAGGAGAGAGGGGATGATGTGGATGAGTGGTTGGAGAGCGCATGGGAGCTGTACATGGAGGGAAGGAGAGAGAGGCTGATGTGGATGAGTGGTTGGAGAGCACATTGGAGCTGTACATAGAGGGAAGGAGAGAGAGGCTGATGTGTATGAGTGGTTGGAGAGCGCATGGGAGCTGTACATAGAGGGAAGGAGAGAGAGGCTGATGTGGATGAGTGGTTGGAGAGCGCATGGGAGCTGTACTTGGAGGGAAGGAGAGAGAGGCTGATGTGGATGAGTGGTTGGAGAGCGCATGGGAGCTGTACATGGAGGGAAGGAGAGAGAGGCTGATGTGGATGAGTGGTTGGAGAGCGCATGGGAGCTGTACATGGAGGGAAGGAGAGAGAGGCTGATGTGGATGAGTGGTTGGAGAGCGCATGGGAGCTGTACATAGAGGGAAGGAGAGAGAGGCTGATGTGGATGAGTGGTTGGAGAGCGCATGGGAGCTGTACATGGAGGGAAGGAGAGAGAGGTTGATGTGGATGAGTGGTTGGAGAGCGCATGGGAGCTGTACATAGAGGGAAGGAGAGAGAGGCTGATGTGGATGAGTGGTTGGAGAGCGCATGGGAGCTGTACATAGAGGGAAGGAGAGAGAGGCTGATGTGAATGAGTGGTTGGAGAGCGCATGGGAGCTGTACATAGAGGGAAGGAGAGAGGGGCTGATGTGGATGAGTGGTTGGAGAGCGCATGGGAGCTGTACATGGAGGGAAGGAGAGAGAGGCTGATGTGGATGAGTGGTTGGAGAGCGCATGGGAGCTGTACATAGAGGGAAGGAGAGAGGGGCTGATGTGGATGAGTGGTTGGAGAGCACATGGGAGCTGTACATAGAGGGAAGGAGAGAGAGGCTGATGTGGATGAGTGGTTGGAGAGCGCATGGGAGCTGTACATAGAGGGAAGGAGAGAGAGGCTGATGTGGATGAGTGGTTGGAGAGCACATGGGAGCTGTACATAGAGGGAAGGAGAGAGGGGCTGATGTGGATGAGTGGTTGGAGAGCGCATGGGAGCTGTACATGGAGGGAAGGAGAGAGAGGCTGATGTGGATGAGTGGTTGGAGAGCACATTGGAGCTGTACATGGAGGGAAGGAGAGAGGGGCTGATGTGGATGAGTGGTTGGAGAGCACATGGGAGCTGTACATGGAGGGAAGGAGAGAGAGGCTGATGTGAATGAGGGGTTGGAGAGCGCATGGGAGCTGTACATGGAGGGAAGGAGAGAGAGGCTGATGTGGATGAGTGGTTGGAGAGCTCATGGGAGCTGTACATAGAGGGAAGGAGAGAGAGGCTGATGTGGATGAGTGGTTGGAGAGCACATGGGAGCTGTACATAGAGGGAAGGAGAGAGGGGATGATGTGGATGAGTGGTTGGAGAGCGCATGGGAGCTGTACATGGAGGGAAGGAGAGAGAGGCTGATGTGGATGAGTGGTTGGAGAGCACATTGGAGCTGTACATAGAGGGAAGGAGAGAGAGGCTGATGTGGATGAGTGGTTGGAGAGCGCATGGGAGCTGTACATAGAGGGAAGGAGAGAGAGGCTGATGTGGATGAGTGGTTGGAGAGCGCATGGGAGCTGTACTTGGAGGGAAGGAGAGAGAGGCTGATGTGGATGAGTGGTTGGAGAGCGCATGGGAGCTGTACATGGAGGGAAGGAGAGAGAGGCTGATGTGGATGAGTGGTTGGAGAGCGCATGGGAGCTGTACATGGAGGGAAGGAGAGAGAGGCTGATGTGGATGAGTGGTTGGAGAGCGCATGGGAGCTGTACATAGAGGGAAGGAGAGAGAGGCTGATGTGGATGAGTGGTTGGAGAGCGCATGGGAGCTGTACATAGAGGGAAGGAGAGAGAGGCCGATGTGAATGAGTGGTTGGAGAGCGCATGGGAGCTGTACATAGAGGGAAAGAGAGAGAGGCTGATGTGGATGAGTGGTTGGAGAGCGCATGGGAGCTGTACATGGAGGGAAGGAGAGAGAGGCTGATGTGGATGAGTGGTTGGAGAGCGCATGGGAGCTGTACATAGAGAGAAGGAGAGAGAGGCTGATGTGGATGAGTGGTTGGAGAGCGCATGGGAGCTGTAAATAGAGGGAAGGAGAGAGAGGCTGATGTGGATGAGTGGTTGGAGAGCGCATGGGAGCTGTACATAGAGGGAAGGAGAGAGGGGCTGATGTGGATGAGTGGTTGGAGAGCACATGGGAGCTGTACATAGAGGGAAGGAGAGAGAGGCTGATGTGGATGAGTGGTTGGAGAGCGCATGGGAGCTGTAAATAGAGGGAAGGAGAGAGAGGCTGATGTGGATGAGTGGTTGGAGAGCGCATGGGAGCTGTACATAGAGGGAAGGAGAGAGAGGCTGATGTGGATGAGTGGTTGGAGAGCGCATGGGAGCTGTACATAGAGGGAAGGAGAGAGAGGCTGATGTGGATGAGTGGTTGGAGAGCGCATGGGAGCTGTACATGGAGGGAAGGAGAGAGAGGCTGATGTGAATGAGTGGTTGGAGAGTGCATGGGAGCTGTACATGGAGGGAAGGAGAGAGAGGCTGATGTGGATGAGTGGTTGGAGAGCGCATGGGAGCTGTACATAGAGGGAAGGAGAGAGAGGCTGATGTAGATGAGTGGTTGGAGAGCGCATGGGAGCTGTAAATAGAGGGAAGGAGAGAGAGGCTGATGTGGATGAGTGGTTGGAGAGCGCATGGGAGCTGTACATGGAGGGAAGGAGAGAGAGGCTGATGTGGATGAATGGTTGGAGAGCGCATGGGAGCTGTACATGGAGGGAAGGAGAGAGAGGTTGATGTGGATGAGTGATTGGAGAGCACATGGGAGCTGTACATTGAGGGAAGGAGAGAGAGGCTGATGTGAATGAGTGGATGGAGAGCACATGGGAGCTGTACATAGAGGGAAGGAGAGAGGGATGATGTGAATGAGTGGTTGGAGAGCGCATGGGAGCTGTACATAGAGGGAAGGAGAGAGAGGCTGATGTGAATGAGTGGTTGGAGAGCGCATGGGAGCTGTACATAGAGGGAAGGAGAGAGGGGCTGATGTGAATGAGTGGTTGGAGAGCGCATGGGAGCTGTACATGGAGGGAAGGAGAGAGAGGCTGATGTGGATGAGTGGTTGGAGAGCGCATGGGAGCTGTACATAGAGGGAAGGAGAGAGAGGCTGATGTGGATGAGTGGTTGGAGAGCGCATGGGAGCTGTACATAGAGGGAAGGAGAGAGAGGCTGATGTGGATGAGTGGTTGGAGAGCGCATGGGAGCTGTACATAGAGGGAAGGAGAGAGAGGCTGATGTGAATGAGTGGTTGGAGAGCGCATGGGAGCTGTACATAGAGGGAAGGAGAGAGGGGCTGATGTGGATGAGTGGTTGGAGAGCGCATGGGAGCTGTACATGGAGGGAAGGAGAGAGAGGCTGATGTGGATGAGTGGTTGGAGAGCGCATGGGAGCTGTACATAGAGGGAAGGAGAGAGGGGCTGATGTGGATGAGTGGTTGGAGAGAGCATGGGAGCTGTACATAGAGGGAAGGAGAGAGAGGCTGATGTGGATGAGTGGTTGAAGAGCGCATGGGAGCTGTACATAGAGGGAAGGAGAGAGGGACTGATGTGGATAAGTGGTTGGAGAGCACATGGGAGCTGTACACAGAGGGAAGGAGAGAGGGGCTGATGTGGATAAGTGGTTGGAGAGCGCATGGGAGCTGTACATAGAGGGAAGGAGAGAGGGGCTGATGTGGATGAGTGGTTGGAGAGCGCATGGGAGCTGTACATAGAGGGAAGGAGAGAGGGGCTGATGTGGATGAGTGGTTGGAGAGCGCATGGGAGCTGTACATAGAGGGAAGGAGAGAGAGTCTGATGTGGATGAGTGGTTGGAGAGCGCATGGGAGCTGTACATAGAGGGAAGGAGAGAGAGGCTGATGTGGATGAGTGGTTGGAGAGCGCATGGGAGCTGTACATAGAGGGAAGGAGAGAGAGGCTGATGTGAATGAGTGGTTGGAGAGCGCATGGGAGCTGTACATAGAGGGAAGGAGAGAGAGGCTGATGTGGATGAGTGGTTGGAGAGCGCATGGGAGCTGTACATAGAGGGAAGGAGAGAGGGGCTGATGTGGATGAGTGGTTGGAGAGCGCATGGGAGCTGTACATAGAGGGAAGGAGAGAGGGGCTGATGTGGATAAGTGGTTGGAGAGCGCATGGGAGCTGTACATGGAGGGAAGGAGAGAGAGGCTGATGTGGATGAGTGGTTGGAGAGCGCATGGGAGCTGTACATGGAGGGAAGGAGAGAGAGTCTGATGTGGATGAGTGGTTGGAGAGCGCATGGGAGCTGTACATAGAGGGAAGGAGAGAGAGTCTGATGTAGATGAGTGGTTGGAGAGCGCATGGGAGCTGTACATAGAGGGAAGGAGAGAGAGGCTGATGTGGATGAGTGGTTGGAGAGCGCATGGGAGCTGTACATAGAGGGAAGGAGAGAGAGGCTGATGTGAATGAGTGGTTGGAGAGCGCATGGGAGCTGTACATAGAGGGAAGGAGAGAGAGTCTGATGTGGATGAGTGGTTGGAGAGCGCATGGGAGCTGTACATAGAGGGAAGGAGAGAGAGTCTGATGTGGATGAGTGGTTGGAGAGCGCATGGGAGCTGTACATAGAGGGAAGGAGAGAGAGTCTGATGTGGATGAGTGGTTGGAGAGCGCATGGGAGCTGTACATAGAGGGAAGGAGAGAGAGGCTGATGTGGATGAGTGGTTGGAGAGCGCATGGGAGCTGTACATAGAGGGAAGGAGAGAGAGGCTGATGTGGATGAGTGGTTGGAGAGCGCATGGGAGCTGTACATAGAGGGAAGGAGAGAGAGGCTGATGTGAATGAGTGGTTGGAGAGCGCATGGGAGCTGTACATAGAGGGAAGGAGAGAGAGGCTGATGTGGATGAGTGGTTGGAGAGCGCATGGGAGCTGTACATAGAGGGAAGGAGAGAGGGGCTGATGTGGATGAGTGGTTGGAGAGCGCATGGGAGCTGTACATAGAGGGAAGGAGAGAGGGGCTGATGTGGATAAGTGGTTGGAGAGCGCATGGGAGCTGTACATGGAGGGAAGGAGAGAGAGGCTGATGTGGATGAGTGGTTGGAGAGCGCATGGGAGCTGTACATGGAGGGAAGGAGAGAGAGTCTGATGTGGATGAGTGGTTGGAGAGCGCATGGGAGCTGTACATAGAGGGAAGGAGAGAGAGTCTGATGTGGATGAGTGGTTGGAGAGCGCATGGGAGCTGTACATAGAGGGAAGGAGAGAGAGGCTGATGTGGATGAGTGGTTGGAGAGCGCATGGGAGCTGTACATAGAGGGAAGGAGAGAGAGGCTGATGTGAATGAGTGGTTGGAGAGCGCATGGGAGCTGTACATAGAGGGAAGGAGAGAGAGTCTGATGTGGATGAGTGGTTGGAGAGCGCATGGGAGCTGTACATAGAGGGAAGGAGAGAGAGTCTGATGTGGATGAGTGGTTGGAGAGCGCATGGGAGCTGTACATAGAGGGAAGGAGAGAGAGGCTGATGTGGATGAGTGGTTGGAGAGCGCATGGGAGCTGTACATAGAGGGAAGGAGAGAGAGGCTGATGTGGATGAGTGGTTGGAGAGCGCATGGGAGCTGTACATAGAGGGAAGGAGAGAGAGGCTGATGTGAATGAGTGGTTGGAGAGCGCATGGGAGCTGTACATAGAGGGAAGGAGAGAGAGGCTGATGTGGATGAGTGGTTGGAGAGCGCATGGGAGCTGTACATAGAGGGAAGGAGAGAGGGGCTGATGTGGATGAGTGGTTGGAGAGCGCATGGGAGCTGTACATAGAGGGAAGGAGAGAGGGGCTGATGTGGATGAGTGGTTGGAGAGCGCATGGGAGCTGTACATGGAGGGAAGGAGAGAGAGGCTGATGTAGATGAGTGGTTGGAGAGCGCATGGGAGCTATACATGGAGGGAAGGAGAGAGGGGCTGATGTGGATGAGTGGTTGGAGAGCGCATGGGAGCTGTACATGGAGGGAAGGAGAGAGGGGCTGATGTGAATGAGTGGTTGGAGAGCGCATGGGAGCTGTACATAGAGGGAAGGAGAGAGGGGCTGATGTGGATGAGTGGTTGGAGAGCGCATGGGAGCTGTACATGGAGGGAAGGAGAGAGAGGCTGATGTGGATGAGTGGTTGGAGAGCGCATGGGAGCTGTACATAGAGGGAAGGAGAGAGGGGCTGATGTGGATGAGTGGTGATGGAGGGGGATGGGGCAGTGAATGTGGATGGCAAACGCTCAAGGAAGGTAGACTAATGGCCCCTTTACATTTAGCGATGTACCAGCGATCCCGACCACGATACGACCCGGTCAGGATCGTTTGTGCATCGCTAAATGGTCGCTAGTGAGCTGCCACACAGGTAGATAGCTTGTGGGCGCCAGCAGGAATCCGACGACGAGAAATGGACGTGGACGATCTCGCGCGATCAGCGATATCCAGCGGGGGAGCCGGTTGGAGGTAAGTATCACATGTAGACATAGCGCTATGTGTAAAGTTCCCTCTAGAAATAAAGCACATCGTTAAAAGGAAGTACAAAGTGTGGGCTACCTGACTCCTGCCCTGACTCATTGCCATTGAAGTAACTGCCAGACACTTGGCTATGAGGACACTTCCATTGAAGTAACGACTCCTCACCCCCATTTCTGGGAGAACCACCCCTCTATAGGTCTGTGTGCAGACAGGAGAGGTCTAGCACTTCCTGCTGTTGATGGATCTGATATTATCACAGGAGCCTATTAGTCCTCTGTTTACTGCCTCTCAGCTGCTGTTCACACTTTTGTGTCTTTGTCGCTGATTCTCCCATCTCGTGAGTCTCCTGTGCACATTTGTGAAGGAAGCGCTGCAGGAACCTCCTGTAAAATGTGGGGAAACAACCAGTGATAATCAAGAGGAAAGTGAAAGTCTGAGCGATTCCTGGAAATGAGCAGCAGAAGAGAAACAGGAGAAGGGGAGTCGTGTAGGCCATGTGTGGAGTGGCCGAGAAAAGAGCAGAGACTGCAGTAGAGACTGCAGCAGAGACTGCAGCAGAGACCACAGCAGAGACCGCAGCAGAGACCAGAGTAGAGACCACAGCAGAGACCAGAGCAGAGACCAGAGTATATACTGTAGGGTTCAGCAGGTTCACAGGATGCAGTGACGAGACACGAGACTGAGTGTGGTTTGTGGAATAAACTTTTATAAAACTGTAGCCGCTGGGGCTATATTGAGCAAACCAAAAGTATTAACAACAAACTAGTCCACGCAGGGACTCAACAATCCTAACAACACATCCTTATTGTAATGCGAATAACCCGGTTTGCCTCGGTGCTATAGGCCACGTATGACCAAACTACGGGTCCTTGTCTCCTATATTTAAACTTATCTTTCCGGTTCGGACAGTGTGTGCCTTGTGGTACTTCTGGCTCTCTGAGGTGTAGATATGCGGGATCGCATGCTATATGGTCCCGAGATTGGCTGTGTGCTCCGGTTCGTACAGTCTCTGCCTTGTGGTACTTCTGGCTCTCTGAGGTGTAGATATGTGAGATCGCATGCTATATGGTCCCGAGATTGGCTGTGTGCTCCGGTTCAGACAGTGTGTGCCTTGTGGTACTTCTGGCTCTCTGAGGTGTAGATATGCGGGATCGCATGCTATATGGTCCCGAGATTGGCTGTGTGCTCCGGTTCAGACAGTGTGTGCCTTGTGGTACTTCTGGCTCTCTGAGGTGTAGATATGCGGGATCGCATGCTATATGGTCCCGAGATTGGCTGTATGCTCCGGTTCGGACAGTGTGTGCCTTGTGGTACTTCTAGCTCTCTGAGGTGTAGATATGCGGGATCGCATGCTATATGGTCCCGAGATTGGCTGTGTGCTCCGGTTCAGACAGTGTATGCCTTGTGGTACTTCTGGCTCTCTGAGGTGTAGATATGCGGGATCGCATGCTATATGGTCCCGAGATTGGCTGTGTGCACCGGTTCGGACAGTGTGTGCCTTGTGGTACTTCTGGCTCTCTGAGGTGTAGATATGCGGGATCGCATACTATATGGTCCCGAGATTGGCTGTGTGCTCCAGTTCGGACAGTGTGTGCCTTGTGGTACTTCTGGCTCTCTGAGGTGTAGGTATGCAGAGCTCTTTACACTACTACCAACTATACAAATGTCTTCGTCATACACAAAATTGCGCGCTATGTCTACTGAGGCATCCGGCCGATGATCTCGATCCTGTTGAGTGGTGGGATCCTCTTTCTTTTGTCGGGTGCCGACACGTGTATCTACGGCTAGCGCCATGAGCTGTTATAGTGACTCGGATCTACTAGTATATTATACAGTGGGGCAAAAAAGTATTTAGTCAGTCAGCAATAGTGCAAGTTCCACCACTTAAAAAGATGAGAGGCGTCTGTAATTTACATCATAGGTAGACCTCAACTATGGGAGACAAACTGAGAAAAAAAAATCCAGAAAATCACATTGTCTGTTTTTTTTTCATTTTATTTGCATATTATGGTGGAAAATAAGTATTTGGTCAGAAACAAGCAATCAAGATTTCTGGCTCTCACAGACCTGTAACTTCTTCTTTAAGAGTCTCCTCTTTTCTCCACTCATTACCTGTAGTAATGGCACCTGTTTAAACTTGTTATCAGTATAAAAAGACACCTGTGCACACCCTCAAACAGTCTGACTCCAAACTCCACTATGGTGAAGACCAAAGAGCTGTCAAAGGACACCAGAAACAAAATTGTAGCCCTGCACCAGGCTGGGAAGACTGAATCTGCAATAGCCAACCAGCTTGGAGTGAAGAAATCAACTGTGGGAGCAATAGTTAGAAAATGGAAGACATACAAGACCACTGATAATCTCCCTCGATCTGGTGCTCCACGCAGAATCTCACCCCGTGGGGTCAGAATGATCACAAGAACGGTGAGCAAAAATCCCAGAACCACGCGGGGGGACCTAGTGAATGAACTGCAGAGAGCTGGGACCAATGTAACAAGGCCTACCATAAGTAACACACTACGCCACCATGGACTCAGATCCTGCAGTGCCAGACGTGTCCCACTGCTTAAGCCTGTACATGTCCGGGCCCGTCTGAAGTTTGTTAGAGAGCATTTGGATAATCCAGAGGAGTTTTGGGAGAATGTCCTATGGTCTGATGAAACCAAACTGGAACTGTTTGGTAGAAACACAACTTGTCGTGTTTGGAGGAAAAAGAATACTGAGTTGCATCCATCAAACACCATACCTACTGTAAAGCATGGTGGTGGAAACATCATGCTTTAGGGCTGTTTCTCTGCAAAGGGGCCAGGACGACTGATCCGGGTACATGAAAGAATGAATGGGGCCATGTATCGTGAGATTTTGAGTGAAAACCTCCTTCCATCAGCAAGGGCATTGAATATGAAACGTGGCTGGGTCTTTCAACATGACAATGATCCAAAGCACACCGCCAGGGCAACGAAGGAGTGGCTTCGTAAGAAGCATTTCAAGGTCCTGGAGTGGCCTAGCCAGTCTCCAGATCTCAACCCTATAGAAAACCTTTGGAGGGAGTTGAAAGTCCGTGTTGCCAAGCGAAAAGCCAAAAACATCACTGCTCTAGAGGAGATCTGCATGGAGGAATGGGCCAACATACCAACAACAGTGTGTGGCAACCTTGTGAAGACTTACAGAAAACGTTTGACCTCTGTCATTGCCAACAAAGGATTTATCACAAAGTATTGAGATGAAATTTTGTTTCTGACCAAATACTTATTTTCCACCATAATATGCAAATAAAATGAAAAAAAAAACAGACAATGTGATTTTCTGGATTTTTTTTTCTCAGTTTGTCTCCCATAGTTGAGGTCTACCTATGATGTAAATTACAGACGCCTCTCATCTTTTTAAGTGGTGGAACTTGCACTATTGCTGACTGACTAAATACTTTTTTGCCCCACTGTATGCGGGATTGCATGCTATATGGTCCCGAGATTGACTGTGTGCTCCGGTTCGGACAGTGTGTGCTTTGTGGTACTTCTGGCTCTCTGAGGTGTAGATATGCGGGATCGCATGCTATATGGTCCCGAGATTGGCTGTGTGCTCCGGTTCAGACAGTGTGTGCCTTGTGGTACTTCTGGCTCTCTGAGGTGTAGATATGCGGGATCGCATGCTATATGGTCCCGAGATTGGCTGTGTGCTCCGGTTCAGACAGTGTGTGCCTTGTGGTACTTCTGGCACTCTGAGGTGTAGATCTGTGGGATCGCATGCTATATGGTCCCGAGATTGGCTGTGTGATCCGGTTCAGACAGTGTGTGCCTTGTGGTACTTCTGGCTCTCTGAGGTGTAGATATGCGGGATCGCATGCTACATGGTCCCGAGATTGGCTGTGTGCTCTGATTTGGACAGTGTGTGCCTTGTGGTACTTCTGGCACTCTGAGGTGTAGATATGTGGGATCGCATGCTATATGGTCCCGAGATTGGCTGTGTGATCCGGTTCGGACAGTGTGTGCCTTGTGGTACTTCTGGCTCTCTGAGGTGTAGATATGCGGGATCGCATGCTATATGGTTCCGAGATTGGCTGTATGCTCCGGTTCGGACAGTGTGTGCCTTGTGGTACTTCTGGCTCTCTGAGGTGTAGATATGCGGGATCGCATACTATATGGTCCCGAGATTGGCTGTGTGCACCGGTTTGGACAGTGTCTGCCTTGTGGTACTTCTGGCTCTCTGAGGTGTAGATATGCGGGATCGCATGCTATATGGTACAGAGATTGGCTGTGTGCTCCGGTTCGGACAGTGTGTGCCTTGTGGTACTTCTGGCTCTCTGAGGTGTAGATATGCGGGATCGCATGCTATATGGTCCCGAGATTGGCTGTGTGCTCCGGTTCGGACAGTGTGTGCCTTGTGGTACTTCTGGCTTTCTGAGGTGTAGATATGCGGGATCGCATGCTATATGGTCCCGAGATTGGCTGTGTGCTCCAGTTCAGACAGTGTGTGCCTTGTGGTACTTCTGGCTCTCTGAGGTGTAGATATGTGGGATCGCATACTATATGGTCCCGAGATTGGCTGTGTGCTCCAGTTCGGACAGTGTGTGCCTTGTGGTACTTCTGGCTCTCTGAGGTGTAGATATGTGGGATCGCATGCTATATGGTCCCGAGATTGACTGTGTGCTCGGGTTCAGACAGTGTGTGCCTTGTGGTACTTCTGGCTCTCTGAGGTGTAGATATGCGGGATCGCATGCTATATGGTCCCGAGATTGGCTGTGTGCTCCAGTTCAGACAGTGTGTGCCTTGTGGTACTTCTGGCTCTCTGAGGTGTAGATATGCGGGATCGCATACTATATGGTCCCGAGATTGGCTGTGTGCTCCAGTTCAGACAGTGTGTGCCTTGTGGTACTTCTGGCTCTCTGAGGTGTAGATATGCGGGATCGCATACTATATGGTCCCGAGATTGGCTGTGTGCTCCAGTTCGGACAGTGTGTGCCTTGTGGTACTTCTGGCTCTCTGAGGTGTAGATATGTGGGATCGCATGCTATATGGTCCCGAGATTGACTGTGTGCTCGGGTTCAGACAGTGTGTGCCTTGTGGTACTTCTGGCTCTCTGAGGTGTAGATATGCGGGATCGCATGCTATATGGTCCCGAGATTGGCTGTGTGCTCCAGTTCGGACAGTGTGTGCCTTGTGGTACTTCTGGCTCTCTGAGGTGTAGATATGCGGGATCGCATGCTATATGGTCCCAAGATTGGCTGTGTGCTCCGGTTCGAACAGTGTCTGCCTTGTGGTACTTCTGGCTCTCTGAGGTGTAGGTATGCGGGATCGCATGCTATATGGTCCCGAGATTGGCTGTGTGCTCCGGTTCAGACAGTGTGTGCCTTGTGGTACTTCTGGCACTCTGAGGTGTAGATATGTGGGATCGCATACTATATGGTCCCGAGATTGGCTGTGTGATCCGGTTCGGACAGTGTGTGCCTTGTGGTACTACTGGCTCTCTGAGGTGTAGATATGTGGGATCGCATGCTATATGGTCCCGAGATTGGCTGTGTGATCCGGTTCGGACAGTGTGTGCCTTGTGGTACTACTGGCTCTCTGAGGTGTAGATATGTGGGATCGCATACTATATGGAAAAAACCGTGCGCCGAATTTTGGCTCATCTTTCATCGTTTTTAAGAAATCTCAAGATGGAAGAGGCCAGGAGCCATTTGGTGAGCTGCATTTCTTGCTACATGTTCACAGATTTACCAGTGGAAAAGCCAAACTTCACATGCCACAAATGCAGCTTGTGTCCCTGTTGGAGGAAAAGGTGCAAAATCTCGGAGAGAGGTTAGCTACGTTGAAGATCATTAAGGAAGGTGAAAAGTTCTTAGAGCAGAATTACTGTATCTCTTCATGTTACAGAAAGAGAAGAAATTCGAAGTGCACCTGAAGAAACAGAGGAATGGAGACATGTGACCCAGAGAAGCAGGAGGATCAGGAGGCAGTCAGCACCCATACTGCTCAGGAACCAGTACCAGGCTCTCACGCAGGAGAACGATGAAGAAATACATCAGGATAAGACTTTGCCAACAAACAGCAACCTTGTACGCCTTCAGAGTCCTCCTGGATGGAGAAAGAAAAATGTTGTGAAGAAGAAACGGAGAGTGGTGGTCATGGGGGATTCCCTGTTGAGAGGAACAGAGGCCGCTATCTGCAGACCGGATATAACTTCAAGAGAAATGTGCTGTCTTCCAGGTGCAAAAATTAAAGATGTGTCTGACAGGATATCAGGACTCTTCAGACCTACAGATGACTACCCATTCCTGCTACTACATGTGGGGACAAATGACACCGCAAGAAACGACCTGGAAACTGTGATGTACAATGTCTGTGAGGTATGGGGTTTTGTCTACAAAATATGATGTTTTCTGTTGTAACTTTCCAGAAAAATCCAGCCCTCTATGCCAATGCAGGCTGTCAGCTCATGCAGCACCTTCCCCCCTCCTCTTTTCGCCCATGGCTCACTCACACACTGACCAGTGCCCCCCTGCCTGGGCTAGCTCTGAAACCTTAAACCAACTTCCTCTCGAAGAGCAGGGGGAAGGGATCCCTTTGTTCGGAAAAACACAGGCTGTATGCCGGTATATGGGAAACATAAAAGTCATATTACGAAAACCATACCCAGTAGAGATATGAAAATCATATTTTTGTAACCTGAGCGGTCCCAGCTTCGATACCGTGTCTCTTTCGAAGTTCCACCCTGCCCAGAACATGAGATATGATTTGCGCCCAAATGGACGGTCATATCGCATAGATGTTTGATGTTTTCTTGATGGGCTCATTACGCTGGGAAACATGATACCACTGATGAGTCCATACCAGCTTCTCCCATAAAGTTATAGCTAATCTAAGTTTTGTAGCCAAAACATAACTTGGATAAGAGAGGTGGGATCAACCCAGAATGCACCTCTCCGTGATGTCACATAGGAAAGTCTATAAGGCATTTCCTGGGCAAACCAGCTCAGAACAGCTGCAGAGTCGGTGCTGACAAGAACTCCAGATGAATGGAGACGTGTGGCTCCTCCCCCCTTAAAGCCGCATGGTCTGCCTAAGGAACAATATGGAACTGTGAGTGTAATCTCTTTGTTTTCTCCACTTTTATTTTATACCTGTACTGTACATATTTTATGTCTCAATTTTATAGCAACTTTTATCTGTAATCACTGTCCTCTTTCGGAAAATAAATGAAATTATTTAGATCTGTCTCCATGCTCTAAGAATCGAACTATACGCCTTTGATAGATAATCGCTACTAATTCAAGGGGTTTGCCACGGACCCTCTTAATTTAACACTGTGAATTAAGTAACCGTGACTGGTGGCAGCGCGTTGTGTACGGCTATTACGGCTTGCTGGCAGTCTAGAAGGGTCTTATATTGCTGAGTAAGGGGCTTCAGCCACAGCATTGATAATTCCCTTACTGCAGAAGCCTAATTGCCGGTTCACAACAGGCAGCCCGTCCGGCGACTAATTATCCTAGGTGCAGTTCCCTGACTGACCTGAGGGTAAGGGGGGCGCCGGAGAGCTGCGAGTTCCAAAGTGGAACTGAGAAAGTGGGATATACATAAATCCCCGCAGTACTTGGAAGATTGATAGCAGTGGTGGGGCATCCAAATTAAACTCCCCCTGCGGCAAATTGTAGAGCGAGATTAGCTTGCTGGATATTTTTGGTCACATGGTGCCAGTGTTGGGATAGCTAAGATAAGCCCCACTGCGCCTGTGATAGCCGTGTGCCGGCATTGTGTCACGCCCCTCCGTCCGCTGATACACCCGTGTCAGTGGTGGGACTGTGACATAGTGGTGACACAGGGTCCGCTGTCCGTCGCGTTTTGGTGGCAGCGGGACCCCCGTTAGTCGTCGCCCGTAAGTGGACGAACGGCCGTGGGCTGTTCGTCACATATTGGTGGCAGCGGTGGGATAATCCTAGAGCATTAGTGATTTGGTTTGAGCAATCATTCCTCTCACTAAAGACCTGCACGGTTCCTGCGGGAATCCTGCATCATAGGTTTTGGAGAACAGACTCAGTGGTTACTAGTCCTGAGACATTAGTGTGTACTTGCAAGTATCCCCCTCCCGTTTCTTCGTTTTTCTTTTTCTATCTTTTATTTGGCAACCATGGCGGCGATGACAGTGGAGTGGTATCAGAAGCAGAAAAAGGACACCCTTGCTGGGTTATGCACGTACCGAGGCATAGACGCCGCAGGAGGAACCAAAGATCAAATGATCGCGGCTCTAGTGCAGCTGGACAACGACCAGAATCCAGCGAGCGCAGAAGTTGGCCCAAGTTGCCATGGGGCTGCAGCAGAGGCTCCACTCCTGAGCGCTGGCCCCACATTCAACCAGAACGGGGTGGACCCCTATCTGCAAATGGCCTTGGACGAACTCCCCGCCGAAGACAGGGATGGGCGGGTGAGGCTGATCCAGCAATATCGGCAGGAGGCCCAAGCCGAACGTGAGCGCCAAGCTGAAGCTCAGAGGGCCCATGAGCTGGAGATGCTCCAGCGGGGGTGGAATGCCCCCACAGCCCGAAGCCGTGAGCCCAGCAGCGTCCAGACTCCTAAACCCCGGCCAGAGCATTTTCCCGTGATGGAAAAGGACGGGGACTTGGACACATTTCTGCGAGCCTTTGAGAAAGCCTGCAGACAGTACCAGCTGCCTAGAGACCAATGGGCAAGGTACTTGACCCCAGGGCTAAAAGGCAAAGCCCTGGAGGCATTTGCTTCTCTTCCGCCAGAAGCCGATGATGACTATGACGCCATAAAGCAGGCGCTGATCGCCAAATACCGGCTGACCCCTGAGGTATACCGAAAGAAGTTCCGGCACCTCCAACGTGGCCCACATGATAGCTACAGTGATGTGGTGCAAGGACTCAGGACCCACTTTGACCAGTGGATCCATGGACTGTCCGTTGAAACCTTTGAGCAGCTACGGGACCTGATGATCAAAGACCAGTTCCTGCATCTCTGCCCAGCTGAGGTCCGACAGTTCATCCTGGACCGCGAACCAACGAACGCGGACAAAGCGGCGCAGATCGCCGACAACCACGAGGCCAACCGGAAGCCCGAGACGCGGAGGCCAGTCGCCACCAGCTGGAAAGGGGGTAAGCCAGCAACCAACCCCAATGCCCCAGCTAGCCGTCCCTCCGGAGGCCCTGTCCCTGTTGCCAACAACAGGCCGGCTACTGACAGTCGCCTGTGTCACCACTGCCAGCGGCCTGGTCACTTCTTTTACACCTGTCCGAACAGGCCGAAGAACCCCCCAGCCAAGGCCCCCGGGCCCAATGCCTCTGTTCTTTTGGTGGGAGGTGTGGTTGGGAGGGCTGACGACAACGTTCAACCTGTTCAGGTGGGGGCCCGTCTTGCTACAGGCCTCAAGGACACCGGGGCTGAACGAACCCTCATCCGTCCTGGACTGGCGGCCCCTGAAGAGTTTGTTGAGGGGAAAACCCTGACTGTCACCGGGATTGGAGGCACCCGTTGTCCCTTGCCAGTGGCACGAGTTTTTCTTGATTGGGGTGCCGGGAGCGGGTTGAGGGAGGTGGGAGTGTCTGAAAATTTGCCCACTGATGTTTTATTGGGGACGGACTTGGGGAGGATGGTTGCATACTATGTCCCTGACACCCTTCCCCAAACTGATAATAAGGGTAACGTTAACCCTGATGATGTTGATGATGGGAAACTGAATGTGTTACCTGCTAATGCCTTGATGAGTAATGATGCAACTAACAACCATTCTTTCCCCAGGTACGATGCTGATGCTGATGTGAATGTACCAAAGCAAACTGATAACCATTCTTTTCCTAGGAATGATGATGTATCTGTGCCGACTGAACCCGTTAACCCTTTCTTTGAAACGGTAGATGTGTCCACAGGTACCGAGGTGCTCAGCCCCGTCACTCTGCGGAGTGAGACGGCTGAGGAACCCCTGGCAGGAGCAAGCAACGGTGCTCAAGGAAATGGGGAGGTGCATGGGGACCATGAGGAAGGTAATGCCATGCAGCTGACCAGTGCCACCGAGGAAGGTAACTGGCCCATAAGTAGCACTGCTCCTGAAGTGTTGGGGGTGGATGGGGAGGTAGAGCCCAGGGCAGCACCAGCTGGTGGGTCTGTAGAAATCCCCAGGGAGACAGCATACATAGCAGCTGTCACACGCAGTCAGAGTGCCCAGATCGCAGGTAACGCACTGTCTTCTGGACCCTCTGCTGCTACAGGAGAGACTGAACCAGAGGTGAACCCAGAGCCGGTTCCAGAGGGTCCCAGTAAAGGAGGTACCCTGACGTCACTTCTGGCAGCCTCCAGCATGGAGTTCCAGGCTGCTCTGCACTCAGATGCCAGCCTGGAGAAATTGAGAGGTCTCGCCGAGACGCCCACCTCCAAGTCTGATAAGGAGAGGGTGTTCTGGGAACGAGGAAGGTTGTACCGGGAGACAGTACCCGGAGATCCTAAAAAGGAGTGGTTGAGGGAAAGACAGCTGGTCGTCCCCTATCAGTTCAGAACCGAGTTGTTGCGGATTGCCCATGAGATTCCACTCGCTGGACACTTGGGGATCAGCAAAACAAAGGCACGGCTGTCTCAACACTTCTATTGGCCCAAGATGGGGACAGATGTATCACACTACTGCCGCTCCTGCGCCACCTGTCAAAAAGTGGGTAAGGCGGGGCCTGCTCTTAAGGCTCCCCTTATTCCTTTGCCGGTGATAGAGGAGCCTTTCCAGAGAATCGCGGTGGACCTTGTAGGACCGCTGTCCGTCCCCAGCAGCTCCGGAAAGCGATACATACTCACCGTGGTAGACTACGCTACCCGGTACCCAGAGGCAGTAGCTCTGTCTTCAACCAGGGCAGATAAGGTGGCTGACGCACTGGTGACCATCTTTTCAAGGGTAGGATTTCCCAGGGAGATGCTTACCGATCAAGGGCCCCAATTCATGTCTCGCCTAATGGAGGCTCTCTGTGAGAAAATGCAGGTGACGCACCTGGTATCGAGTCCGTATCACCCACAGACTAATGGTTTGTGTGAACGCTTCAACGGTACCCTCAAACAGATGCTCCGCATACTGGTTGAGACCCAAGGGCGCGACTGGGAGCGGTACCTCCCACACCTGCTGTTCGCTTACAGAGAAGTTCCGCAGGCCTCGACCGGGTTCTCCCCCTTCGAGCTCCTGTATGGCAGGCGAGTCCGGGGACCCCTTGGGTTGATAAGAGAATCCTGGGAAGATGAGCCAAACCCCACAGAAGTGTCCATCGTGGATTATGTCATGCGCTTCCGTGACAAGATGCAGACCTTGACGCAGTTGGTGCATGACAACATGACGCAGGCTCAGGCTGACCAGAAGCGCTGGTACGACCAGAACGCCCGGGAGCGGACCTACCAGGTGGGTCAAAAGGTGTGGGTGTTGGTCCCGGTACCAACGGATAAGCTTCAGGCAGCCTGGGAAGGCCCATACGTCGTCCACCAACAGCTCAACCCGGTCACCTACGTGGTCACGCTTGACCATGCTCGGGGTAGGCGCAAGGCCTTTCACGTCAACATGCTGAAGGCGCACTACGAACGTGAAGCTTGCGTCCTACCGGTCTGCAATCTGCCAGAGGATGGGGAGGAAGATTCCCTCCTGGACATGCTGGCCCAGGCCAAGGCCAATGGGTCCATTGAGGACATGGAGATAAGTGGTTCGCTCACCGTGTCCCAGCGGTTGCAGTTGATGGCCACCCTGGAACTCTTCCGGCCCGTGTTCACCAACCGTCCTGGGAGGACGGAGTTAGCGGTTCATGAGGTGGACACCGGGAATCATGCCCCATTACGGCGAACACCTTATCGGATCTCTGAAACGGTGCAACAAGTCATGCGCCAAGAGATCGATGAGATGTTAAGGCTGGGGGTGATTCGACGTTCAAAAGGTGCGTGGGCTTCACCTGTAGTCCTCGTGCCTAAAAAGGATCGAACCACCCGGTTCTGCGTGGACTACAGGGGGCTCAACGCCATCACAACCTCTGATGCCCACCCGATGCCGCGCATCGAGGATCTGCTCGAGCGGTTGACAAACGCCAACTACATATCCATCATGGATTTGAGTCGGGGATACTGGCAGATTCCCCTGAGCCCTGAGGCGCAGGTGAAATCCGCCTTTATCACCCCCTTTGGACTGTACGAGTCCACGGTCATGCCCTTCGGCATGAAGAATGCCCCTGCCACTTTCCAGCGGATGGTCAACCACCTGCTTCGGGGACTGGAGGAGTACGCCGTGGCATACTTAGACGATATTGCCGTCTTCAGTTCCACCTGGGAGGAACACCTTCAGCACCTCCAGGAGGTGCTCAAGCGTCTTCACCAGGCAGGCCTGACCATCAAGCCGGGGAAGTGCCAGATAGGCATGCACAAGGTCCACTACCTGGGGCACCGGGTAGGCGGGGGTTCCATGAGTCCGGAGCCAGAAAAAGTGGACGCAATCGTGTCCTGGCCCACCCCCAGGACCAAGAAACAGGTGAAGTCCTTCTTGGGCACTGCAGGGTACTATAGGCGGTTCGTACAGGACTATAGCGCCCTTGCCAAACCCTTGACTGACCTCACCAAGCAGAGGCTACCCCAAACAGTCAACTGGACAGATGACTGTGAGGCGGCTTTCCAAGCTTTGAAAGCAGCCCTGTGCAACTCTCCAGTGTTGAGAGCAGTCGACAGCAGTCGCCCGTTTCTGGTACAGACCGACGCCAGCGAGTTTGGCCTCGGTGCTGTGCTTAGCCAGGTCGACTCGGGGGACCAAGAGCACCCCGTGTTGTACCTGAGCCGGAAACTTTTGCCGAGGGAAGTGGCATACTCGACCATCGAGAAGGAGTGTCTGGCCATGGTGTGGGCACTGCAGCGTTTGCAGCCCTACCTGTATGGGCGCGCCTTCACGGTGGTAACCGACCACAACCCTCTGAGCTGGTTGCACACAGTGTCCGGAACCAATGGAAGGTTGCTCCGCTGGAGCCTTGCCCTTCAACAGTACGACTTCACTGTAAAACACAGGAAGGGCAGCGAAAACGGCAATGCCGATGGGTTGTCCCGCCGGGGCGAACCCGCTGAGGTGCGCATGGCCGATTACCGAGAGGTAATGCCTCCTTAGCGCCCTCTTAAGGGGGGAGGTGTGATGTACAATGTCTGTGAGGTATGGGGTTTTGTCTACAAAATATGATGTTTTCTGTTGTAACTTTCCAGAAAAATCCAGCCCTCTATGCCAATGCAGGCTGTCAGCTCATGCAGCACCTTCCCCCCTCCTCTTTTCGCCCATGGCTCACTCACACACTGACCAGTGCCCCCCTGCCTGGGCTAGCTCTGAAACCTTAAACCAACTTCCTCTCGAAGAGCAGGGGGAAGGGATCCCTTTGTTCGGAAAAACACAGGCTGTATGCCGGTATATGGGAAACATAAAAGTCATATTACGAAAACCATACCCAGTAGAGATATGAAAATCATATTTTTGTAACCTGAGCGGTCCCAGCTTCGATACCGTGTCTCTTTCGAAGTTCCACCCTGCCCAGAACATGAGATATGATTTGCGCCCAAATGGACGGTCATATCGCATAGATGTTTGATGTTTTCTTGATGGGCTCATTACGCTGGGAAACATGATACCACTGATGAGTCCATACCAGCTTCTCCCATAAAGTTATAGCTAATCTAAGTTTTGTAGCCAAAACATAACTTGGATAAGAGAGGTGGGATCAACCCAGAATGCACCTCTCCGTGATGTCACATAGGAAAGTCTATAAGGCATTTCCTGGGCAAACCAGCTCAGAACAGCTGCAGAGTCGGTGCTGACAAGAACTCCAGATGAATGGAGACGTGTGGCTCCTCCCCCCTTAAAGCCGCATGGTCTGCCTAAGGAACAATATGGAACTGTGAGTGTAATCTCTTTGTTTTCTCCACTTTTATTTTATACCTGTACTGTACATATTTTATGTCTCAATTTTATAGCAACTTTTATCTGTAATCACTGTCCTCTTTCGGAAAATAAATGAAATTATTTAGATCTGTCTCCATGCTCTAAGAATCGAACTATACGCCTTTGATAGATAATCGCTACTAATTCAAGGGGTTTGCCACGGACCCTCTTAATTTAACACTGTGAATTAAGTAACCGTGACTGGTGGCAGCGCGTTGTGTACGGCTATTACGGCTTGCTGGCAGTCTAGAAGGGTCTTATATTGCTGAGTAAGGGGCTTCAGCCACAGCATTGATAATTCCCTTACTGCAGAAGCCTAATTGCCGGTTCACAACAGGCAGCCCGTCCGGCGACTAATTATCCTAGGTGCAGTTCCCTGACTGACCTGAGGGTAAGGGGGGCGCCGGAGAGCTGCGAGTTCCAAAGTGGAACTGAGAAAGTGGGATATACATAAATCCCCGCAGTACTTGGAAGATTGATAGCAGTGGTGGGGCATCCAAATTAAACTCCCCCTGCGGCAAATTGTAGAGCGAGATTAGCTTGCTGGATATTTTTGGTCACATGGTGCCAGTGTTGGGATAGCTAAGATAAGCCCCACTGTGCCTGTGATAGCCGTGTGCCGGCATTGTGTCACGCCCCTCCGTCCGCTGATACACCCGTGTCAGTGGTGGGACTGTGACATAGTGGTGACACAGGGTCCGCTGTCCGTCGCGTTTTGGTGGCAGCGGGACCCCCGTTAGTCGTCGCCCGTAAGTGGACGAACGGCCGTGGGCTGTTCGTCACAGAAACCATCTGCAGAGACTTTGAAGACTTAGGCAAGAAAGTGAAAGAACTGGGAGCGCAGGTGGTCTTCTCTTCCATCCTCCCAGTGGGTGGCCATGGAACAAGGAGGTGGAATAAGATTCTGCAGGTGAACAACTGGCTACGTCGATGGTGCCGTCAGCAACGATTTGGATTTCTGGATCACGGAGTGAACTACTTATACGATGGACTACTTGCTAGAGATGGGGTGCACCTTACGAAGACTGGAAAGCATGTATTTGGAAGCCGCCTTGCTACACTTGTAAGGAGAGCATTAAACTAGAACAACATGGGAAGGGAAGCAAAAGACCAGAAAAAGCCATACACCTGACAAATGCTATTGAGAACTCTGCTATTAGAAGTGGAAAGGAAGAACAAAGACGAAAGAATCTAATTAATAAAAACATTGGAGAAAGAGAAACCAATCACAAACTAAAATGTTTCTATACTAATGCACAAAGCATGGGCAACAAACAAGGAGAATTGGAACTACTAACACAGGAAAAGAAATATGATGTCATTGGAATCACTGAAACTTGGTGGGACAATACACATGATTGGAATACAAGACTAGAAGGATACAACTTATTTGCAAGAAACAGACTTGATAAACGAGGAGGGGGTGTCGCATTGTATGTTAGATACGCGTATATCTGCACAGAGATTGAAGCTTCAGAGACTGGGAGTTCTGTGGAAACTGTTTGGGTAAGAATACAAAGACAGAACAATGGAAAGGACACCATTGTAGGCATTTACTACAGGCCGCCTGTGCAAGCTGAAGATATGGATGAACTCTTTATGCATCAAATGGCCAAGTTCTCCAAAAAATATGACATAGTTGTCATGGGAGATTTCAACTATCCAGACATTTGTTGGGAATCTCTCTCAGGCAAAACTAACAGGTCAAGGAAATTCTTATCCTCTCTTGCTGACAACTTTATCTTCCAAAAGGTAAGGGAGAAAACAAGGGGAACTGCTACCTTGGATCTAATCCTTATAAACAGGGAGGAAATGGTTGAGGAGGTAAAAGTGGCTGGGACCCTAGGAGGCAGCGACCATGCTATTTTAGAATTTTGGATAACTAGAGGAGGAAGACCTGTGAAGACTCAGACGTCAAGGTTAGATTTCAGAAAGGCAGATTTTAAGGGATTCAGAAAGAGAATTGGAGGGATCCAATGGCTGGATATCCTTAAAGACAAAAATGTCCAGGAAGGATGGGAAATCTTGAAAAATACAATTCTCAAAGCACAGTTGTTAACAATTCTGAAAAGAGGGAAGAATAGGAAGCATTTAAGGAAACCTGGATGGATGAACACAGAACTTAAGCACATGCTAAAAAGGAAGAAAAACATGTTTATAAAATGGAAAGAGGGAGGCATATCTAAAGAAGAATATAATGCTGTCTGCAGAACCTGCAGGGCACAAATCAGATTATCTAAAGCTGAAAATGAATTGAGGCTTGCAAGAGATGTCAAAAGCAATAATAAAGGATTTTGGGGATATGTCAAAAGTAAAAGAAAAGTGAAAGATGCTATAGGATTTTTACAGGATGAAAATGATGAAATGGTAAGACAGGATGTTGAGAAGGCTGAACTTTTAAATTCCTATTTTGCATCTGTTTTCTCTCAGAAAGGAAATGTAACATCAACTGTTCTTCACTGTCCTATTAAGGGAATAGAAGAATCCAGGATATCTATAAACTGAAAGATAGTGAGGAAACACTTAGCTAACCTAAATGAATTCAAGTCTCCAGGTCCAGATGAATTACACCCCAGAGTACTGAAGGAGATAGCAGAAGAAATTTTTGAACCCCTCTCCATAATCTTTGAAAATTCTTGGAGAACAGGAGAAGTCCCAGAAGACTGGAGAAGAGCAAATGTTGTTCCTATCTTCAAAAAGGGGAAGAAGGTGGACCCAGGCAACTATAGGCCGGTGAGTCTGACTTCTATACCAGGAAAGATCTTTGAACAAATTATTAAACAACATATATGTCAATACCTGGATAAGAATGAAGTGATTAAACAGAGTCAGCATGGGTTTGTAACTAATAAGTCATGTCAGACTAACTTAATTTCCTTCTATGACGGTATCACTGATTGGGTGGATCAAGGAAATGCTGTAGATATAGTATATCTTGACTTCAGCAAATCATTTGACAAAGTCTCTCATACAATCCTTATTGAAAAAATGACTAAGTATGGAATGGACAAGGCAACTGTTAGGTGGATTCATAACTGGCTTAGTGATCGGACCCAAAGAGTGGTCGTAAATGGCTGCACATCCAGTTGGAAGAATGTCTCAAGTGGGGTACCACAGGGCTCTGTCCTGGGCCCTGTATTGTTCAACATCTTTATCAACGATTTAGATGAAGGAATTGAGGGTAAACTGATTAAATTTGCTGATGACACAAAGCTAGGAGGGATAGCTAATACTAGAGAAGAGAGAGAGGATTCAAAAAGATTTAAATAAACTGGAGAAGTGGGCAACTAACAGAATGGTTTTTAACAGGGATAAATGCAAAGTACTACATCTGGGCAATAAAAATGAAAAAAGCATATATAGAATGGGAGGAATAGGGCTAAGTGACAGCACATTTGAAAAAGACTTGGGTATACTAATAGATCACAGACTGAATATGAGTCAACAGTGTGATGCAGCAGCAAAAAAGGCAAATGCAATTCTAGGATGTATTAACAGAAGCATACAGTCTAGATCACGTGAAGTCATTATTTCCCTCTACTCCTCTTTGGTCAGACCTCGTCTGGAATATTGTGTCCAGTTTTGGGCACCACATTTTAAAAAAGACATCAACAAACTGGAGCAAGTTCAGAAAAGAGCAACCAGAATGGTGACCGGTCTGCAAACCCTGTCTTATGAGGAAAGGTTGCAGGATATGGGAATGTTTAGTTTGCAAAAGAGAAGACTGAGAGGAGACTTAATAGCTGTCTACAAATATCTAAAGGGCTGTCACATTGTAGAAGGATCAACTTTATTCTCATTTGCACAAGGAAAGACTAGAAGCAATGGGATGAAACTGAATGGGAGGAGACACAGATTAGATATTAGAAAAAACTTTTTGACAGTTAGAGTGATCAATGAGTGGAACAGGCTGCCACGAGAAGTGGTGAGTTCTCCTTCAATAGAAGTCTTCACACCAAGGCTGGACAGACATCTGACTGGGATGATTTAGCGAATCCTGCTTTGAGCAGGGGGTTGGACCAGATGGCCCAGGAGGTCCCTTCCAACTCTACGATTCTATGATTCTGGTCCCAAGATTGGCTGTGTGCTCCGGTTCGAACAGTGTCTGCCTTGTGGTACTTCTGGCTCTCTGAGGTGTAGATATGCGGGATCGCATGCTATATGGTCCCGAGATTGGCTGTGTGCTCCGGTTCGGACAGTGTGTGCCTTGTGGTACTTCTGGCTCTCTGAGGTGTAGATATGCGGGATCGCATGCTATATGGTCCCGAGATTGGCTGTGTGCTCTGGTTTGGACAGTGTGTGCCTTGTGGTACTTCTGGCTCTCTGAGGTGTAGGTATGCAGAGCTCTTTACACTACTACCAACTATACAAATGTCTTCGTCATACACAAAATTGCGCGCTATGTCTACTGAGGCATCCGGCCGATGATCTCGATCCTGTTGAGTGGTGGGATCCTCTTTCTTTTGTCGGGTGCCGACACGTGTATCTACGGCTAGCGCCATGAGCTGTTATAGTGACTCGGATCTACTAGTATATTATACAGTGGGGCAAAAAAGTATTTAGTCAGTCAGCAATAGTGCAAGTTCCACCACTTAAAAAGATGAGAGGCGTCTGTAATTTACATCATAGGTAGACCTCAACTATGGGAGACAAACTGAGAAAAAAAAATCCAGAAAATCACATTGTCTGTTTTTTTTTCATTTTATTTGCATATTATGGTGGAAAATAAGTATTTGGTCAGAAACAAGCAATCAAGATTTCTGGCTCTCACAGACCTGTAACTTCTTCTTTAAGAGTCTCCTCTTTCCTCGACTCATTACCTGTAGTAATAGCACCTGTTTAAACTTGTTATCAGTATAAAAAGACACCTGTGCACACCCTCAAACAGTCTGACTCCAAACTCCACTATGGTGAAGACCAAAGAGCTGTCAAAGGACACCAGAAACAAAATTGTAGCCCTGCACCAGGCTGGGAAGACTGAATCTGCAATAGCCAACCAGCTTGGAGTGAAGAAATCAACTGTGGGAGCAATAATTAGAAAATGGAAGACATACAAGACCACTGATAATCTCCCTCGATCTGGTGCTCCACGCAAAATCCCACCCCGTGGGGTCAGAATGATCACAAGAACGGTGAGCAAAAATCCCAGAACCACGCGGGGGGACCTAGTGAATGAACTGCAGAGAGCTGGGACCAATGTAACAAGGCCTACCATAAGTAACACACTACGCCACCATGGACTCAGATCCTGCAGTGCCTGACGTGTCCCATTGCTTAAGCCTGTACATGTCCGGGCCCGTCTGAAGTTTGCTAGAGAGCATTTGGATGATCCAGAGGAGTTTTGGGAGAATGTCCTATGGTCTGATGAAACCAAACTGGAACTGTTTGGTAGAAACACAACTTGTTGTGTTTGGAGGAAAAAGAATACTGAGTTGCATCCATCAAACACCATACCTACTGTAAAGCATGGTGGTGGAAACATCATGCTTTGGGGCTGTTTCTCTGCAAAGGGGCCAGGACGACTGATCCGGGTACATGAAAGAATGAATGGGGCCATGTATCGTGAGATTTTGAGTGCAAACCTCCTTCCATCAGCAAGGGCATTGAAGATGAAACGTGGCTGGGTCTTTCAACATGACAATGATCCAAAGCACACCGCCAGGGCAACGAAGGAGTGGCTTCGTAAGAAGCATTTCAAGGTCCTGGAGTGGCTTAGCCAGTCTCCAGATCTCAACCCTATAGAAAACCTTTGGAGGGAGTTGAAAGTCCGTGTTGCCAAGCGAAAAGCCAAAAACATCACTGCTCTAGAGGAGATCTGCATGGAGGAATGGGCCAACATACCAACAACAGTGTGTGGCAACCTTGTGAAGACTTACAGAAAACGTTTGACCTCTGTCATTGCCAACAAAGGATATATCACAAAGTATTGAGATGAAATTTTGTTTCTGACCAAATACTTATTTTCCACCATAATATGCAAATAAAATGAAAAAAAAACAGACAATGTGATTTTCTGGATTTTTTTTTCTCAGTTTGTCTCCCATAGTTGAGGTCTACCTATGATGTAAATTACAGACGCCTCTCATCTTTTTAAGTGGTGGAACTTGCACTATTGCTGACTGACTAAATACTTTTTTGCCCCACTGTATATATTTACAATATGCTTCTACAATGAATACAGGATTTCATGGTTTTAAGTGTTTTGATTTTTTTTTGTGCAATCCTTCTTGAACCCAGCGCCTCTTTTTTATTTTTTTGATTATATTTATAATATATATTTTTACACACAACAATAGAACGCTGGTTTGTCTTTTAATATATATTGTTTTATTTATAGTATTTCCTAATAAAATTGTTTTTATTACATCTCCTTTTGATTTAACGTGAATCCATATAGTTGGTGGCGCATCTGATGATGACGTATAAATAAGTGAACCCACTCTTGAGAAAATTTATTTTTCATCTGTAGGTGCTCCTCCCCTTATGCATAATTTTTTTTTTTTCTCGGCAATATTTCTTTATTCTATTGGTTTCTTCCTGATTTTTCTTATTCCTGCAAAAGATGTAATAACGATTATGTTAGAAATGGATCATTTGTAAGTAAGTCTGTATGATACTGGACGTTTTTTTCACGTCATGTGATGCTATTGACTCCATTTTTTGAATATGGGACTTATTAAGCAAACAGGTGCCTATGTATATACTTTTGTGTCTCCTGATGAAGGAGTCATAGTACTCCGAAACGCGTTGAATAAAGCCACTTTTTAATCTGAATATCCATTTGGACTTCTTTCTTTCAAGCAGCGCGGAGTTAATCCACCTTTTTTATCCCATTTTTTTTTTAAACTACAGAAGGAGGGACTGCAATGCACCCTGGACGACATGTGGTGGAGACCTCACAAAAGAGTTCACATTTTTAAGGAGTGTGACTCCTAGACTGGTAAAGCCTATGCAGTCAGTGCAAAGACTGGCCCACATTTATCCCTGGGGGGTGTCCTGCCTTCCTCCACGTATGGTGCTGTGTGGATTTCAGCATACAGCTAAACCTCATCCACTTCCCCAGTAAACAGACTGTATGGATTCTTAAGTCTGTATTTATTGAGGTGATGATGTGAACGATATGAGATTTGATATGGACGATATAGTGAAGGATAATGGGTAAAAACTAGAAGGAAATCGCAGCGAATCAGTACTTGGCACATTACAGCATGATACAGGATGCAATAACATGAATAAGAGGGACATTACAGAGATAGCACACAACACAGCATAACACAGAGGTACAGCTAACATGGCTATCTAGAGCGACTTCAGGCTGCCAGCATTGTACTACTTATAAAGACATGCATCTATCTGCATACAGAGAAAACTGCAATATGATACAAAGCACAACATGGCTAACTACACAATAGGCTACACGGTGGTTGCATATCTGTTCTAACACAGACATGTAGGTACATTTGACCCTCACCGGAATCCACTTGTCAGGAGCAGTTATTTCTAGGGAGAGAGAGCCAGGAACACGTGTGTAAGACTCAAAGGTCTGGGGGAAAATGTCTGCAAGCCTTCTTGCTGGGGAAACTAAGGGGGCGGTTTTAATCAGAACACATTACTTGTTAATGGAGAAATGTTCCTGTATCCACGAACAGGACAAATGGGTACCTAATGACCTCTAATGGTTATAACTGGTACTACATTATGAAAATTACTTGCTGCTCATAAAAGGGCAGAACAGGGGGTATACATATATATATATGAGTAATAGAATTGCAGAGGTAGGCCTCATACTCGTCCCATAAAAATGATGAAGGAAGGCATCATGCCCACCCTGTAAAAATAAAGAGTGATGGTCGCATGATGATCCTCTAACCATTATCAGCAACGATCATCTGATGACCATATAAAAAATTATGAGCAACGGCAGCATGTTGACCTTCAAAAAATTTAGAGTGAGTGCTGCATGATGGCCTTCTTGATATAGTGGAGGAGGAGAACAAGAAAAAGATGAAACCATGAAACATATGCCCTTTTTTGGGTGGAAAAGGGTGCATGGAAAAACACCAGAGAATAGGAACTTTTGCATTGGCATTATGTCTCTGCGTGCACCATCAGCAGCACTTCCCTGTCACCTACCGCATGGCTTTTACATTATAAATTAGGTATATAATATAGGCCTGCAAGTTTTGCTATTAATGGGGAAAAGAAAATATGTAGCCCTGAAAAGGACTTCAGTTTTTAGGTTGCAGAAGCCGTATACCTATAGAAGGACTGTAAGGCAATAAGCCCTGCCTATATGCCTCTAATCCAAAACTATCCTTCCTCCAGCCGCTATCCCTACACTGTATACAGATAACAGTGGTTTTGCTAGAGAGAGAACAGTATGTCGCCCTGAGAAGGACTTTTGTTTTAATGGTGGTATGCAAGTACTGCAATAGCAATGAACCCTGTCTATATGCCTGATGCCTGTCCTAACTATCCATGAGCTGCTCCCAGAAGAGAGCGTGAGGCGCATTCCATCACCGGGTCTCATATAACACCCCATACCAATCACAGCCAACATAGCTCCAGCATTACTGTGTACGGTAGGCAACCTCGCATAATTATTGGCTGTCTAGCAGCCGCGAGACATGTGGGGTGGGGACTCGAGCATGGCGATCGAGCAATGAGTGTACCCCAGTATCAAGCAGTGGTGAGCATGCTCACTCATCACTACATCACTAGTGAGGAAACCTCAGAAGAAGCAGTCATTTAATATTAGGAATCCCTTCCCCCGCTGAGGTTATGGAGCCCTGGGGGTGGTCCTGTATTTCCTGCAAAGGAGAGGGGGAAGGGCAGCTTTTTCTTCTCCACAAAGGGTTAACATGGCATCCTTTATATAGAAGTATCCGGAAGCGCAAAGTTTTACTTTCACTTTCTTCTTCTAAATACTGTGAATATTTCCACTTGCTCCATATCTGAGAGAAGAAGAAGCAAAGAAGGGAGAAATACCTGCTCCATTCCACACAGAACCGACTCCTCTACACAGAACCAGCTCCTCTCACCAGAACCAGCTCCTCCATACAGAACCGGCTTCTCTACACAGAACCGGCTCCTAACCAGCTCCTCTACACAGATCCAGCTCCTCCACACAGAACCAGCTCCTCTACACAGATCCAGCTCCTCCACACAGAACCAGCTCCTCTACACAGATCCAGCTCCTCTACACAGAACCGGCTCCTCTACACAGATCCAGCTCCTCTACACAGAACCGGCTCCTCCACATAGAACCGGCTCATCTATACAGAACCAGCTCCTCTACACAGAATCAGCTCCTCTACACAGATCCAGCTCCTCCACACAGAACCAGCTCCTCTACACAGATCCAGCTCCTCTACACAGAACCGGCTCATCTACACAGATCCAGCTCCTCTACACAGAACCGGCTCCTCCACATAGAACCGGCTCATCTATACAGAACCAGCTCCTCTACACAGAACCAGCTCCTCTATACAGAACCGGCTCCTCTCACCAGAACCAGCTCCTCCACACAGAACAGACTCCTCTACACAGAACCGGCTCCTCTACACAGAACAGGCTGCTCCAGAACCTGCTATGGATTCTCGGTCCATGAAGGATTATATCAAGAACTTCAGCCTAGATAACGGGGCTCTAGGTAATCAGGGATACTCCCGGGTTCTCCTGCAGCTGTTCGGTTACACCGGTCATGGGAAATCCTGCTTCATCAACTCCTGTAAGTACGTGCTGGATGATGGACCCTATACGGCCCATGCTAAGGTGGCCATGTCAACGGAGAAGCCCGAGACCATGATAAGGAATGCGTATGAGCTGACGGAGACCATTACCTTGGTGGACAACCGAGGCTGTGCCAAAATGAACAAGGATGAGACCGGGGAGATCTACGCCCAGATGGGTGAGTGCCGGAGATTATTTTCTATCATTATTATACATTTATATAGCGCCATTTATTCCATGGCGCTTTACATGTGAAAAGTGGAAATATAGACAAGTACAATAAACATGTATGACAAGGGACACACAAGTACATAAGGAGAGGGGACCCTGCCCATGAGGGCTCACAGACTATAGGGATGGGTGAGGATACACTAGGAGAGGGTAGAGCTGGTCGTGCGGCGGTTCAGTAGACTGCGGGTCATTGCAGGCTGTAGGCTTGTTGGAACAGGTGGGTCTTCATGTTCTTCTTGAAGGTTTCCGTTGTTGGTGAGAGTCTGATGGGTTGCGGCAGAGAGTTCCAGAGTATGGGGGAAGCACAGGAGAAGTCTTGTATGCGGTTGTGGGAAGAAGAGAAAAGGGGGGAGTAGAGAAGGAGATCTTGAGAGGATCGAAGGTTGCGTGAGGGTAGGTACCGGGAGACCATGTCACAGATGTATGGAGGAGACAGGTTATGGATGGCTTTGTATATCATGGTTAGGGTTTTGAACTGGAGCCTCTGGGCAATAGGAAGCCAGTGAAGGGTCTGGCATAGGGGGAGGTTAGAGAATAGAGGGGAGACAGCTGTATTAGTTGGGCAGCAGAGTGGAGGATGGACTGGAGTGGTGCCAGAGTGCTAGAGGGGAGGCCAGAGAGTAGGAGTAGGAGGTTGCAGTAGTCGAGGCGGGAGATGGTAACGTCGTGCACTAGTGTTTTTTGTGGTTTCGTGGTTGAGGAATGCACGGATCAGGGAAATATGTTTGAGTTTGAAGTGGAAGGAGGCAAGGGCTTGGATATGTGGATTGAAAGAGAGGGCAGAGACGAGGATCACCCCAAGGCACCGAGCGTGTGGGACTGGGGAAAGAAAGCAGCCACTGACATTGATGCATAGGTCTGGTGGACGGGTAGAGTGAGATGGGGGAAAGATGATGAATTCTGTTTTGTCCATTTTCAGTTTGAGAAAGCGAGCAGAAAAGAAGGCTGAGATAGCAGACAGACATTGTGGGATTTTGGTTAGTAAGGAGGTGAGGTCAGGTCCAGATATGTAGATCTGCGTGTCATCAGCGTAGAGGTGATACTGCAAACCATGGGATTCTATGAGCTGTCCCAGGCCAAAGGTGTAGATGGAGAAGAGTAGGGGTCCTAGGACAGAGCCTTGAGGAACACCGACAGGGGGCGAGGTGAGGAGGTGGTGTGTGAGAGGGAGACACTAAATGTTTGGTCTGCTAGGTATGATGCGATCCAGGATAGGGCCAAGTCTGTGATGCCAAGAGATGAGAGAATCTGTAGCAGGAGGGAATGGTCCACGGTCTTGAAGGCAGAAGACAGGTCCAGGAGAAGGAGAACAGGGTAGTGTTGTTTGCGCTTGGCGGTTAGTAGGTCGTTGGTGACTTTAGTTAGGGCAGATTCAGTTGAGTGATGCGGTCGGAAGCCAGATTGTAACCGGTCAAAGAGAGAACAGGAGGAGAGGTGGGAGGACAGTTCAAGATATACATGCTGTTCCAGTAGTTTTTTGAACAGCAATGGTTCCAATTTTGGGAGCCCTGATGTCTTGAATGCGCCGAGGAGGAGCAGTCCAGATCAGGTCCGTATCACCGTCCTAGATGTGGTCCTACATGACTGCTCAGTTGTTTGTTTTCGTGCCTTTGTTTTTTCTTCCCTTGTTCCAAGTCTCACAGTTTGTTCATTTCTTTCTATGTAGCCGTATGAGGGTTGTGTTTTGTGGAAAGCTTTGAGTGACACCCTTTACTTTACTAAAGTCAAATAATGGACTGGAAAATAAGAAAAAATAAATAAAATTAATCAAATGCAAAACAACAACGCAAATGCACCATTTTTTTTCTTTTTGCTGTTATGGCGGTATTGGAAATTCTGACTTTTTTATATTTATAATTAATGATTTGTAAGGGTTAAATCATATTTTGTTCGGTCAGACTTACAGATGCCGTGATAGCCAACATATTATTTTTTTTTTATTTTTGAAACTCCTTCATTTTTAAAGTGGTCAAACGGGAGGGATCTGTGTTTTTATGCTTTTTTTTAATTGATTTAATATTTGTAAGAAAATATACTTTTTGCAAGACCCTTGGGGAACTTGAACCTGTGGTCACTGATCACTATGTGTCGCACTATTATTTCAGTATATGGCAGTCTTCTGAGAAGCTCAACCTGTGGATGAGACAGACAGGACAACGGACATGGCAGACATGTGGTCCTTTACCGGGCTCCCAGCTGTCAAGTCAACCTATCAGCACCCTGTAATCTCACCGCAGGAGGGCCCCGAAAGCGAACATCTTACATGATGATGTCAGAGATTGTCAGCAGCGTTTCAGAGGAAACAAGCCGCGATCTGAGCTCGCACTGATTGCTGCTATTACAGGCCGATGACGGCTGTGTATCATCCTCTGAAGCCAGCTCCATACACCCATTGTATAATATGCGTCATTTATAGGGAGATTTTATGTTTGCTCATAGGTTTTTTCTCTTTTCATAAACCATAAAATCCTATTTGCTTTTGTAGCAGCTGCCTGACATTGAGAAATGCCGCTTCTCTACATTGTAACCTGTACGCACTGGTCCATGGCTGAGTTCAGCTCGAATATGACCTTAATATACAGCTCTCTGGACCCCATATAATATGCAGATACAGAAGAGTATGGCAGAAGACACCACAGACAGAGAAGAAAGAAGAAGACAAGTTTGGTGAGTGACTCCATGCCATTTATCAGATGTGTCTTCTCCACGATCCAGGGAACTTTCTGCCTTTGGGCTGTGAAGTCAGATGGCGCCCTGACTATGAAGACATGATGAACATAGTGCTGACTGCAGACTTGGTGGATCGCTCTGCAGATTTCATCGTTCCTGTGCTCGTCTACAGGTGAGAACTCCACATATATATCTGCAGATATTGTACAGTACGAGAGCAAGAGATGAAATATCTCTGAGAGCCTCTGCTCCATGACAGCTCCAGATGTGATCATGGTGTCATTCTCCGTTATCTCACAGTGCCAACACACAGATCGCCTCCGCAGAAGAAAGCGAGCTGAAGGAAATCCTCACTAAGGCCAAAAAAATAACAGGTAACAACAGAACCAGATTATATCCACATGTGCCATATAGTATCTATATATATAATAGCATACAGTGCCCAGAGTAGCAGTGCGATACACATAGCTGAGCGTGACCTCCTGGTCCAGGTGATGCCTCATATAATAATAATAATAATAAATTTTATTTCTATAGCGCCGACATATTCCGCAGCACTTTACATTTCAGAGGGGATTTGTACAGACAATAGACATTACAGCATAACAATAATCACATACAGTAGATTATAACAAATACCAAGAGGAGTGAGGGCCCTGCTCGCAAGCTTACAGTCTATGAGGAAAGAGGTAGACACGAAAGGTGGGTGGTAACAGTTGCCCTGATTGTATGGACCAGCCATAATGTTAAGTGTGTAACAGTACAGACACAGAGGGCTGATGGAGGCATAAAGCATGTGGGAACATGATGCGGGAAATCTGGTTATGGTAAAACTTTTGGCTCTGCCACACAGGGATAGGTTAGGTTAATGTGTTGAGGCGATAGGCCAGTCTGAATAAATGCGTTTTCAGGACACGCTTAAAATTGTGGGGATTGGGGACTAATCGTATTGACCTGGGAAGTGCATTCCAAAGAATTGGCGCGGCACGTGTAAAGTCTTGGAGACGGGAGTGGGAGGTTCTGACTATTGAGGATACTAACCTCAGGTCATCAGCAGAACGGAGGGCGCGAGTAGGGTGGTATACTGAAACAAGGGAGGAGATGTAGGGTGGTGCTGAGCCATGGAGGGCTTTGTGGGTGAGGGTAATAAGTTTATACTGAATTCTGGAGTGGATGGGTAGCCAGTGTAATGACTGGCACAAGGTAGAGGCATCGGTGTAACGATTGGTGAAGAATATGATCCTGACTGCAGCATTCAAGACAGATTGGAGAGGGGAGAGTTTGGTAAGAGGGAGACCGATTAGAAGAGTTACAATAGTCGAGACGAGAATGAATAAGAGAAACAGTAAGAGTTTTTGCAGAGTCAAAAGTAAGAAAAGGTCGAATTCTAGAAATGTTTTTGAGGTGCAGATGACAAGAGCGATCCAGTGATCGAATGTGGGGGGCAAAGGAAAGCTCGGAATCAAGTATGACCCCAAGACAGCGGGCATGTTGCTGGGGAGTAATAGTGGAACCACACACGGAAATGGCAATGTCGGGTGTAGGTACATTAGTAGCGGGAGGAAACACCAGGAGTTCAGTCTTTGACAGGTTCAGTTTCAGATATAGTGAGGACATGATATTAGACACAGCGTTTAGACAATCGCCAGTGTTTTCTAGAAAGGCTGGCGTGATGTCAGGAGAAGAAGCGTATAATTGGGTGTCATCAGCATAGAGATGGTACTGGAAACCAAATCTACTGATTGTTTGACCAATAGGGGCAGTGTACAAGGAGAAGAGGAGGGGGCCTAGAACCGATCCTTGAGGAACCCCAACAGTAAGGGGAAGGTGAGAGGAGGAGGAACCGGCAAAAGAAACAGTAAAGGAGCGGTCGGAGAGATAGGAGGAGAACCAGGAGAGAACGGTGTCCTTGAGGCCAATGGAATGGAGCATAGTGAGGAGGAGCTGATGATCCACAGTGTCGAATGCTGCAGAGAGATCCAAGAGAATTAGCATGGAGTAATGACCATTTGATTTAGCTGTTAGCAGATCATTAGAGACTTTAGTGAGGGCAGTTTCAGTGGAGTGTAAAGAGCGGAAACCGGATTGGAGAGGGTCGAGAACAGAGTTTTCTGAGAGATAGCGGATAAGACGGGAGTGGACCAGGCGTTCCAGGAGTTTAGAGATGAAGGGAAGATTAGAGACAGGTCTATAGTTAGCGGCACAGTTTTGGTCGAGGGATGGTTTTTTAAGTAGTGGATGTATGATGGCATGCTTAAATGAGGAGGGAAAAATACCAGAAGAGAGAGAGAGGTTAAATATTTTAGTTAGGTGAGGGGTGACAGCAGGGGAAAGGGACTGGAGGAGATGTGACGGAAATGGGTCACTGGTGCAAGTAGTTGGGCGAGAAGATGCAAGGAGCCTGCTTACTTCTTCTTCTGTGACTGGTTCAAAATCAGAGAGTGAGTTAGATGCAGTGGGGGAGGGAGGACAGTGCATGGTATGAGGGGATTTAGAGATAATTTCCTGTCGGATCTGGTCAATTTTTTCTTTGAAGTAATTGGCCAGATCGTCAGCTCGGAGCTCCGTGGTTGGGGCCTGTACTCTTGGATTGAGTAGAGAATGAAAAGTGTCAAAGAGACGTTTCGGGTTATTGGACAGTAAGGTGATGAGGGTGTTGAAATAGGTTTGTTTGGAGAGGTGAAGGGCAGTGTTGTATGTTCTAAGCATAAACTTAAAGTGGATGAAATCTTCGTGTAGATTGGATTTTCTCCACAGACGTTCGGCGCACCTGGAGCACCGCTGCAGGAAACGTGTTTGCACCGTGTGCCAGGGTTGTCGCCGTCTGCGTTGTGGTGTTCTATTTATAGGGGGTGCAAATTCATCCAGGGCACTTTGAAGTGTTTCATTGTAATGCTTCAATGCAGAATCAGGACATGAGAGGGAGGAGATAGGGGCCAATGAAGACTGCAAGTTCTTCAGAAGTTTCTGGGTGTTAATGGCCTGTATGTTTCTATAAGTCTGGACAGTGGGGGTGACCTGAGCAGCCTGGCAGTTCTTTATAGAGAATGAAAGAAGATTGTGGTCAGAGAGCGGGAGAGGGGAGTTTGCAAAATCATCCACTGCACAAAGCCGAGAGAAGACCAAGTCGAGGGAGTTTCCGTCTTCATGCGTTGGAGAATTAGTAAGCTGCGAAAGGCCAAATGAGGAGGTTAGAGATAAAAGGTGAGTAGCAGATGGGGAGAGGGGAAGAGCAATGGGGATGTTGAAATCTCCCATGATGAGGGTAGGGATGTCACAGGAGAGAAAATGTGGAAGCCAAGTGGCAAAATGATCCAGGAACTGATGGGAGGGGCCGGGAGGACGATACACCACCGCCACTCGCATGGAGAAGGGGGCGTAGAGTCTGACGGCATGGACCTCAAAAGAAGGGAAGACAAGTGAGGGTACTTGAGGGATAACCTGAAAGGTACATTTTGGTGATAGGAGCAGACCAACGCCTCCACCAGCTCTATTGTCTGATCTTGAGGTATGAGAGAAGTGTAGCCCCCTGTATGAAAGAGCAGCAGCAGTGGTAGTATCCGACTGCTGGATCCAGGTTGCAGTAAGAGCCAGGAGGTTAAGAGAATTAGAAAGGAAGAAGTCATGAATGAAGGAGAGTTTGTTACACACTGAGCGAGAATTCCAAAGTGCACAATTAAGAGAGACAGATGGCATGCAGGGAATATTAATCAGATTAGAGGGGTTTCTGAGTGTAGCAGTGGGGGGGTTTGACTTTCTATAACATGGGGGACCAGGGTTGGGAGCAATGTCTCCTGCAACTAGGAGAAGGAGGATAGAAAGAGTGAGCAGATGGTTAAGTGATTTGTGAGAGCGTCTCTGGTGTTGAATGGTGGGACTGGCTGGATCTGTGCAATTTAACAATGTGAAAAGAGCATGAGTGCTGTACATAGGAGAGGAAAGAAGCGAGGGGCCAATATGGATGGAGTGTGGAGAGTTAATGCCAGGGCGGTGGATGTGTGTGAATGCAGCGGCCAGGATAAAAATTACACAAATGCATATGGTATATATTTGTTGTACTCCAAATGTACAGAGAGTAGATGTATATAAATGTCTTACCTGTCTCCTGCCCTGTCTAACTGCCATGTTAT